>NC_134862.1:36580030-36903780 GCF_049852395.1 Peromyscus maniculatus bairdii | reverse complement strand
TTAGATCTCTGGGTGCTGGAGTTACAGGTGGTTGTGCATCCCAGTGTGGGTGCTGGGAGCCAAACTTGGGTCCTCTGCGAGAGGAGTACGTGTTCTTAGCCTCAGAAGATCTCTCTAGTCCTGAAACTTTGTTTTCATCTTGCGACACCATACTTTCAATTCTAGGTATTTTGTTCTCCAATTATAATTTACTAATATTCTGATTGGAGCTACACTGACTCCACTGGTCAAGTGGGAAGAACTATCATCTGGACTAGTGAATCTTCCTATCCAGGAATTTGATTATCATTAGTTCTTTGGTTTATGTCATCAGAGTGTGTGGTTTTCTTCCTATAGATCATGTATATGTTTTGTTAGATTTATACCTAAGTGCTTTTTTTGTAATGCTAATGTAAATAGAACTGGATTTTAAATTTCAAATTCTACTTGTTTGCCTCTGGTATTTAGGAAAGCAATCAATTTTTGCCAGTCAATCCCCATGTCTTTTGTGATGGTCCAGTTACCTTTCTATCATTGATTTCAGTACTATTGCATTATGGTCTGAGAGAAC
This sequence comes from Peromyscus maniculatus bairdii, assembly GCF_049852395.1. Taxonomy (NCBI): domain Eukaryota; kingdom Metazoa; phylum Chordata; class Mammalia; order Rodentia; family Cricetidae; genus Peromyscus; species Peromyscus maniculatus. The sequence continues at coordinate 36,903,230 of NC_134862.1, read as the reverse complement.
AGGCTGTGTTTTCTATTATTTTCTACTAATAGGGGTGCCTTGTATGGCTCTGAATGTGGTCTTTTTGATCTACTCTTCCATATGAGCTCGAGAAAAATGCATACTCTGTTGGTGTTGGGAAGTTTTCTACGGCTGTTGATTGATGGTGTTGGTGAGTTCAACTGTGTCTTTCCTAGTTTTCTAGTTTCTGTTCAGTTTTGACAAAGGGATGTTGAAACCTCGAGCTATCCTAGTGGATACATTTATTTCTCCCTAGAGTCTGTCAGATTTTAACACACACACACACACACACACACACACACACACACACACACACACACACGGTCTTATGTACATCAGGCTGGATCTTCCTGTCGACACCTCCTTAATAAGGATTATAGGTATGTGTCCCCATACCCAGTTGTCCCACTGGTCAAGAGTCCCCACGCTGGGTTACTAAGCCCATCTGGTTCTAATAACCCTTACTCATGCTGAAGCTTCAAGAAGCTCATTTACAACTGTCTCCAGCAGAGCTTAGCTCAGCTTATCAGATAATCAGACTCCCCAGAGAAAGACCCAGGGCTATGCCCTCAGGAGATGGAGGAAGCTTTGGACTGTCTATTTTTTTTTTTTTGAAGTGGGATTTGAATTTTGGGAGATAGAGATAAGTTTCTAACTGGGAGATCAGGGAATCCACTCCTTTCACAGTGGGAGTCTGTAGAAGATTGTAAGCATGTAGGATTGGAAAATGTATTTTAAAAGATTGGTGAAGCACATCTCACTCCTGAGCTGACAATGGCATCATGTGTTATTAAATCCTGACTTTAGAGTGGAAGGAGAGTCCCACTGGTGAAAAACAAATGAGAGTTGGTGTTTGGCACTTGGCTAAATAAACAAGGGGCATTAAACTTTCTATTATCTATCTATCTATTGATCGATCTATTATCATCATCATCATCTTTTTGTCATCTAGCTATTCATCCATCATCTTTCTTTCTGTCACCAATGTGTCTTTTATCATCTATCCATCATATCTATCTATCTATCTATCTATCTATCTATCTATCTATCTATCTATCTATCTATCTACCTATCTATCTACCTATCTATCCATCCATCCATTTTCCTCCTCCTCCTCCTCCTCCTCCTCCTCCTCCTCCTCATCATCATCATCTATTTGGTGGTTTGAATGAAAATGGCCACCATAGGCTCACAGGGTGTGGCCTTGTTGGGGTAGATGTGGCCTTGTTGGTGGAAGTCTGTCACTAGGGGTGGACTTTGGGGTTTCAGAAGCCCAATCCAGGCCCAGTGTCATGCTCTCTCTTCTTGCTGCCTGCCAATCTAGATGTAGAACTCTTGGCTCCTTTTCCAGAACCATATCTGCCTGTGGGCCACCATGCTTCCTGCCATGATGATAATGAACTATAACTCTGAACCTGTAAGCCAGCCCCAATTAAATGTTTTCCTTTATAAGAGTTGCCCTGGTCATGGTGTCTCTTCACAGCAATAGGTCATGGACTAAATCTATCTATCTATCTATCTATCTATCTATCTATCTATCTATCTATCTATCTATCATCTATCTATCTATCTATCTATCTATCTATCTATCTATCTATCTATCTATCTATCTACCTACCTATCTACCTATCTATCTATTGATCTATCGATCTATCATCTGTCTATCTAATAGCAAGATCTCATGTAGCCCAGGCTGGGTTTGAACTTACTTTGTAGGTGAAGATTACCTTGAACTTATGATCCTTCTACCTCTACTAACAGCTAGAATTACAGACATGTACCACCAAGCCTCATTTATGTGGTACTAGATATTCAAATCAGGACCCCCTGAATGCTATGGAAGCAGTTTACTGAGGTATAGCCTCAGTCCTGATGCTTTTAAACATTATCATTCTCTGTTTAGCACCATGATTTCCAAGTTGCTACTTCTTGTCACCAGACTTCAGGGTCCCCTTGGCCTGACCTTCCTTCCTATCCTCACCCATTCTTTCTCTCTGCTGTGAGTCTCTTCTTCTCCCATCAAGAACAGCTTTTCAAGATCATGAGTCTGCTACGAGAGGTAGGGTCAGGGGTAGAAGACTCTGGTGCACATGGCGTACATCCAGGCAACATATATATATATATATATATATATATGCACTTGGTGCTCTTCCAGAGGACCCAAGTTTGGCAGCCAGCACCCACATCAACTGGCTCACAAGTTGCCTGTAACTTCACCTCCAGGGTACCTGACATCATCTTCTGGCCTCTTGGGCACTTGCATGCACATTCAAGCTTTCTCTGTGTTTCTGTCTCTGTCTATCTCTCGGTCTCTGTCTCTCTTTGTCTCTCTCTGTCTGTCTCTGTCTCTCTCTCCCTCTGTCTCTCTCCCAACTCAGGTGGACACAGAGAGAGTTGTGGGACTGTCCCAGGCTGGAATAAACTGGCAGTCAAGGTGGAGAAGGCTGGATGCTTCAAGTTGTCTAAGACTGAGTGTTTACTTAGATATCTATGTATTGGGGGAACATTTGGGATGTGGTCATCGTTGGTTACTAGATATACAATATCCTCAGATCCCTAAGTTTTCAGAACTGATTGCAGGAAAGGAACTCTTCAATGGAAAAGCATTTGAAAATGTACGTGGTGTCAACACCCCAGGGCTGTGCATTACATTTCTAACCACCCTTCAAATGACCTTGGCTTTGAAACAGGAGCTAGACCTTATTGTTTCTTCATTGGACATAAAACACCCCTATGATAACATATATTTTGAACCAACAGCAATTTTGGTTCCTGTAACTGCAAGAACACAAGCTTTTCCTAGGAGAAAAGAGCACTGAGGAGAAATGGACTTTTTATTGCAAGGCATCTGTGGTAGGAAGCAGCAAGCACAGTTAAGTGACTGTAGTTTCTTTTCCTTTCCCCCTTTTCCACTTTAAAAGGTGACATGTGATTTATTAGACGCCTGGATCCCAGAGTGTTTATTTCAAAGTGAACATGCTCGGTTGTTGAGTGGCCGGTTACTGCCTTTAATGGTTCTTTCTCACAGTAAGGGTACCCTGGAGGTGGCCATGGACAGCCAGGGTGACCATGCTGCCTGTGAGGTCCAGGCTGGAGCCCAGGGGCTGGGAGATGTGTCTACAGGGCTGTTCCACCACCAGTACAGTGGTTCTTGGTGGATACCACCTCCTGGGCTCCCGAGCCAGATCAGATGCTCTACAGCCAGGTACCTGTAACCTGAAATTGTCCGTTTTTATCCCTTCAGCCACTTTGTGGCAACCCGAACACATCATTCACCTCTGGAGGTTTGGGAGGACTTTTTTCCCATGTAAAATGGGGGACTGTGATGGTACTTACCATGATTACAAGGCGAGGTTTAATCCAAACACACGGCTGTGTTTACAAGGCTGTGGCTTCAGTTAAGCTGTGTAGCTGTTTCTTCCCTATTATCCAGTTCCCTGAAGGAGGCAGAGTGTGCCGGCCTCGCATGGAGGTTATCTGATCATGTCATGTAACATGTATATTGCCTCCCATCACTCCAGCCCAAGACATTATACTAATTCCTTGTTAGAATGCAAGAGACCATTAACGACTGTCAACCGTTTAAAGTTTTTTTCTTCTGGGAAAATTTTAAAACCAGGTAGTTGTAGAATAACATAGAGAGGCCAGTTGGTGATGGCGCACCAAGGCGCGAAGTTGGGAATCTTTAAAACCAGGCTTTATTTGGAGAGCTGGCAATCTTAGCTGACAGCAGATTAACATCCCACCGGTGTGTTTTCTATCTCAGCTCACCTGGCAGATGAGACAGAGAGAGAGAGAGAGAGAGAGAGAGAGAGAGAGAGAGAGAGAGAGAGAGAGAGAGAGAGAGAGAGGAGAGAGAAGAGAGGGAGAGGGAGAGAGGGAGGGGGGAGGGGGAGAGGGAGAGGGAGAGGGATGGGCAGGGGAGAGGCAGTCAGTTCTGGACTTTAGTCTCACCCCCTGGTCAGGTGGGCAGCATGGTCCTGAGACTTGTGATGTCTATCTGTGCCTCTTGAGTTGTCCCCACAAGCTCGTCTCTCATTCTTTGAGTTTAGTTATTGTGTTCTGGTGTCATCTGTATTCCTTCATGGGAATCTGGGCTGGAAGGGGTTAACTCAGAACAAACAAACCACTAACACTGAGCATGTGCTGGGCTGGTAATCTGCAGGTGCGGATTCCTTTCTCACTGTGGAGTGTATGTACCTATTTATAATACAGGATATGAAGCAACCATTCTATACTTCCTATCCACTCTCTCCGCTTACCCTTTGGTGTAGTATCAAGTAAGGGAAGAACATCCAAGGTCCACATCCAACAGTGTGGTTAACCCAGGGTGGTCGGGCACTTGAGCTGGTGGCTCTTTGTAGCTGGGGCCATTTTCTCAGTGAGACTCTCTGTTGCCGACCAATAATGTCTCCACTTAAGGCTCACCTGGAAAACCAGTTACCATTCCCCCCCACACTCTAGAAAAGCAGGAGGTAGCTGCTAACAAACAGAAAAATAGAAATAACTGGATGTTACACTCACAGGGGTAGTGGAAGGTTGTGGTGCCCAAACATCATTACTTAGAAGAAGTAAAAGGAGCCGGGACTCAGCCAAGGTCAAACAATAAGGTCATGCCCAAACAAGCACTTGGTCTTATATCCGTTCTCTTAGGATGAAACCGTTCACCAGGTACATACCAGAGTGGTTACAAGTTGTCTTGAAGATGCCACATGCTAGCCTCAGCCTATGTGACAGGGGCTGGAGTCCATATCTTTTTTGTTTGTTTAAGTACACAGATAAGTGATATTTTATTTTATTTTGGCATGTGTGTGTGTGTGTGTGTGTGTGTGTGTGTGTGTGTGTGTGTGTTCTGTGTGTGCATGTATATGCACATGTATATGGAGGGCAGAGATCCACCTTGGGTATCTTTCCATAGGCTCTGTCAGCCTTGGCTTTTGAGACAGAGCTTCTCATTGGGACCTGGGGCTTTGCCACTGAGCCCCAGCGTTCCACTCTTCTCTGTCTCACCAGCACTGGGGTTAGAGGCAATGCCAACTCTCCTGGCTTTTTTTTTTTTTTTTTTTGAGATCAAACAGGTCCTCATTCGAGGTTCTGACAATTTTACTCCCCAGAGCCTTTCAAAGTGTCGCTCATCTTTCCTGCTGCCTATAGACTGTCTAGGGAACTTGCTGCAAGGAAAAAAAATTCTTTTTGGTGTCTGGTTCAAATGAGGAAATGGTAACTGTAAGGATTAGACTCAGTGATGTCTGGAACTCAATGCCCTTGGTCACATGGGAAGTCCACCAACCATAAGCCAGATTGACAAAGCACAGAACGGAGCCAGAGAGAATAGAGAAATGCCACCCCTCAGAATCACACAAGTTATCTGTTGTAGAATGTTATTTTAAGATGTGGTACATTTGTTCGTGCTGTGGAACATTTGCTTTAATGATGCAAAGATGGGTTGCATTTTTTTATGTTGCATTTGTTTAACTCTGTGAAGCTGTGTTACTGTACCTGTCTAAAACACCTGATTGGTCTAATAAAGAGCTGACCAGCCAATAGCAAGGCAGGAGAAGGCACAGACTTGGCTGGCAGGAGAGAGAATAAATAGGAGGAGAGGATCAAGGAGCAAGAACAAGGAGAGGACTGAGCAAAGAAGGACCCAGCCACTGAGCCACACAGTCAGCCATGGAGCAAGAGCAAAAATAAGATTACAGAAGTAAGAAAAGGGAAAAACTTGGAGGCAAAAGATAGATGGGATCATTTAAGTTAAGAAAAGCTGGCTAGAAACAAGCCAAGCTAAGGCCAGGCATTTATAAATAATAATAAGCCTCCGTGTGTATTTATCTGGGAACTTGGTGGTAGGGCCCCCCAAAAGAGCAAAAGAACAAAGAGTTAAAAACCAACTACATTTTGGTGCTCAAGTTGTTAAAATGTTAAAAGTGTTATTTTTCATTAAATTCAGTAGCTGCCCCTTAAGTAACTGCTGTCCTAATTGACAGTCATGACTCTGAAGCTACCAGTAGTAATTTAGCCACACTGGCCATAGCTAGGTGGGAATTCTGTTCCCTCAGGTCTGGGCTCTATCACAGCCACTAAAGGGAACTTCATCTAGATCTCCATCCCTCTATAGAACTCAGGATTCAAAGGTTGAGGTGAAATTCTGCTCGCTCAGAGAGGCTGAATAGCAAGTAGCTAACCTCTCCTAGCTCAGGTCTCCCAGAAAACCAAACCTCCTTCTGCTCAGCCCCCACTTAAGAACCCTAGTGGCATGTGATTCCTCCCTACCGCTTCCTATCAGCTAGTTGCTGACGCAGCCTCCTGACTGCAGGTTAATTTTATTTAATCGAACAATTGCAGCACATCCTTGCATCATTAAACAAATACTTCACAGCATAAACAAATGTAACACATCTTAAATTAATATTCCACAATAGTTATCTGCAGAAGTCGCTGGGGTCCACCCTGGGGAGCCACACACAGCTGGCTAGTAAACTTCCTGTCTGTCCTGAAGAGAGGCGGCCTTAGTGCCTGGCAGCATTTGAGGGGAACAGTGTGAAGGGCAGGGGAGAAAAGTTCCAGAAACATCTTATCTTGGGCCAGCGGCAAGATGGCTAAGCACATCGAAGGTGCTCACCACCGACCCGAGCCTGGCAACCTGAGTTCCATCCCCAGGCCCCACATGGCGCAAGAAAACAACAAACTCCCCAAGTGTCTTCTGACTGCTACATGGCATGCCCCTGCCCCGGTAAATGTTAAAAGAAAAAAAAAATGTTAAATGAGTGAGAAATCTGAAAAAGAAAGAAAGAGAATAAAGAAAAGACGTGTCTTATCTTGTTCTGTTCAGAGAGGACAGGAACAGGTTAGTGCTGGAGCTGAATGCCTGCCTCTGACAGTCCATCTCTGTTCAATCGCCTCCTCCCAGTCTCCTCCCACCAGGCTTCCTGGTTCAGACTAACGCTCATTGTGTTCCTTGGAAATGTAACAAGAGCGTCAAATCTTCTGCCATTTGTATTTCTAGGTCTTATCTCTACACACTGTGTTAATAAGGAAATTAATTTTGTGCTCATCAGATAGGACCAATAAATTGTCAAGGTACAGGTCTTTTAGCATTATTGGATGTTTTCCCCACCTTGTCTCTGGCAGCTGAGTACTTAATAAATATTCAAACAGGGGACAATCAATTTGCTGCTGATCCTGGGAATGGTCTTGAAGCTGGAGAAGAGATTCATGAGTTTTTCTGAGCTTGGGTGAGACCCAGCCCTACCTGCCCAGTCTCCTTTCCTGGCCCTCTGCCTGTGTACCATCAGCAGAGCTCATCTAACTGGCTTCTAGAAGTTTCCTCAATGCATCTTACATTCTCAAGCTGGACAGACTCCTTTGTCTCACCTTCTCCTGAGAAGCAGCTAGGTCACTTTTTTTTTTTTTTTTTTTTTGAGACAGGAACTCCTGTCAAGTGTGGTGGTTTGAGTGAGAATGGTCCCCATAGGCTCAGATGTTTGAATCCTTGGTCTCCTGTTGGTGGAACTGTTTGGGAAGGATTAAGAGGTGTGGCCAGGTAGAAGGTGTGTCACGGTGGGTGAACTTTGAGGCTTCAAAAGCCCTCTCTCAGCTACTGCTTCGGCACCATACCTGCCTATCTGCTGCCATGCTCTCCCTATGATGGTCATAGACTCACCCTTTGAAGATGTAAGCCCCCAGTCAACTCTTTCGTCTATAAGTTGCCTTGGTCACGGTGTCTTTCACAGGAATAGGGAAATAACTAAGACACCCGGGGTTGGCCTTAAGCCCAATATGCAAAGATGACCTTGAACTCCTCTTCCTCCTGCTTCTGCCTCCCAAGTGCTGGTTTGACAGGTGGGTTATACCTAGTTTATACGGAGCTGGAGATAGAACCCAGGTTGTGTTAACCGTGCTGCCTGCACATTCCTACTTAGTCTTTGAAGGTTGCCATAATGTCTCTTCCTCTGGAGGCTGGGGCCCCTTTAGCCTGCTTTCGATGACTCTAAAATGTAGTGGCCATTAGAGCTGTATAGTGGCTGAGACAGGCAAACCCTAGGGAGGATAGACAGAGTGGCTGCAGGAGAGGGAGAGGGAAAGAGAGAGGGAGGCAGAGGGAGAAGAAGGTCCCTTTGAACTACCAGGCACAGCTTAATTACTTTCTCTTTAAAGGGGCAATAAGGTGCAGAATCCACCAGGTGATGTTTGAAAGCTTGACCGCAACAAAATTCCCTCTCCTAGTTTCGAAAGGCATGCACTCCCAATTGTTAGCTTCCCCTCAAAGAAGCCCTGCTCCTAGAACGTTCCAAAAGGAGGAAGTCTGAGGTGTTCTTCTGTGACAGAGGAGCTTTCCTGCTCCTTAGTCCCCAGAAAGCTTAGGCCTGTTCCTAACCCACGTCACTTCTGGGAACTCCTGCACTCCTGGCTGTCCTATTAATGCTGCTTCCACTCTGCAGCAGTGAGCAGAAGACCCTCTTCCTGTCCCTTCCCCTTCCTGTCCCTTCTCCTTCCCATCCCTTTCCCTTCCCGTCCCTTCCCCTTCCCGTCACTTCCCTTTCCCATCACTTCCTCTTCTCGTCCCTTCCCACTCCCGTCCCTTCCCCTTCCTGTCACTTCCCCTTCTTTGTCAGCCATTTCTCCTAGACTGTGTGGATGGTTCGACCTTCACTATTGGTTGGAGGTGAGGAAGGAGAGGAGATGATGGAGTAGGAAGAGAGGCTTCTTGGGACAGTACTGAGCCATCTCCCAGCCCCTGCCCACCTTCCACTCCCCAAGTATGTGATCTGGTCTATGGTGTGTCTGTGGTCACATAGTAGGCCTTCACAGAGGGTGACATGCCTCCGTTCCCAGCCTTGGTCCTCACCTCATGTCCTCCTTGAAAGGGAAACAAAGACCACACTCAACTCAAGGAAACCACTTCTTTGGAGCATGTTGGGAAGGGCTCCTCCTTCTGGTGCGCAGGGCAGCAAGGATAGTGAAGCTTTTAAAACCCCCTAGCCCCTAGAGGCTGGCCTCACCAGGTTCTTGCCCTCAGCACCTCCTCACTGCCTCTGAAGGCAGCCACCCTGCCCTAGACATACAGTCACACCAGGGCCCACAAGTGCACCCTGAAGTTGGCTTCTTCCTGCTCACATGAGATCTAGTCACTGATTCACCAGCTAGGTTCACCCAAAGATTATCCTTTCCATCATTCTGACATAACTGTTGTCTCAAATACACAGATTCCCAGAGACACTGAGTCATTCCGATGGCATTAGCCTTTTAGCTTATCTTAATAAAGTAAAATTGCTTCCTAAATAGATGACTATCCACCCCACAAAGGGACTATTCTTTTCTAGTATATCCATGGTGATGTCAGAACCTTTTCCCTCTCCCTCCCATGGCCCAGTCTTCCTCTTGGTGAAAGGATAGCTCTAGCCACAGAACTACTTACCCACTAGTGGCAATATATAGAGCAAGTGAGAGAGCCTGGGGTCCCAAGCTCAGGTCTCAGTCCTAAGGCAGGTCCTCAACCCCTTAGAGCACTAAGAAGAACTCTTTATTCCCTTGCCAGTGAGTCTTTGGGGCTGGAATTCACTGTCGTGTGTGTGTGTGTGTGTGTGTGTGTGTGTGTGTGTGTGTGTGTGTGTGTGTGTCTGTCTGTCTGTCTGTCTGTCTGTCTGTCTGTGTCTGTGTGTGTACATGTGCACAAACACATGTGTGGACGCCAGAAGTCAGCCTCAGGAACCACCTATTTCAGTTTTCCTCTGGGATTAACACTCTCCATTTTGCAGGCAAGCTCCTTAAGACAGAAGGTAAACAAATCCACACAGCTTCAGGAAGTCCCTGAAACAGACCAGATTCACTAAGCGCCCCTCCCTTCCAAGAGTAAACAATAAAGACTGCTGAGAGTCACGGACAGACAAGACAAACTACAAAGACAGAGATAAGCCCAGCCACCTGGAGGAAGCAGAGACCAGACTAGCTGGAAGAGGCTCAGGTCTGCTGAGGCACCTGGAAAGGACACTCTCTGATCTGGTGAGCTGCCTGAAGGCTGTGCAGCATGTTCCATGTTTCCCAGCTTTGTGAGCTGTCACCCATGCTGTGGTGGCCTCGGTGATGCCGCTGTCTTTGAGTCATTTCTGCTCCTGTAAGTGACCTCTCACCCATATTCCTGTAAGTAAACCCAAATATGGCTCATTGGTTCATGAAGTTGGACTTTGATGGTATCCGTACTTTGCTTCTGTTATGGGCTCTGTATCTCTGGTGAATGCATGTGTGTGCTGAGTCTCCTCAGAAAAAGTGCATCACACAACAACCTTGTTTTCTGAGACAAGCTCTTTCATTTTTACCTGGAACTCAAGGATTTGACTAGGCTGGCTGGCTAGTGAGCCCCCAGGACCTGCCTGTCTCCATCTCCTCAGCCCCGAGGTTACAATTACACATCACACAAGGCAGACTTCCTTGTGCAGATTCTGGTGCCTGCACTCAGGTTCTCATCCTTGTGCATGAAGCACTTTCCCGACTAAGACGTCGCCCCAGCCTCACTGTCGGACTTTGTGTGTGGCTCTGCTTCCCAGGACACTTCCAAGCCCCTTCAGAGGCCAGTCTCTTGCCCATTATCAGTTTTGCATAAAGAAGGGCAGTTGGGCCTTCTGAAGGGAAGAATTAAAGCGCCTGCTTTCCCTGCGCCTCTGTGACCATAGGAAGTGGTTACCCCAGTCTCCTTGGAGATGGCACAGATTTAGGAGAAGAAGCTTGGTGGGAGACATAGCCCAGCCTGCTCTCCAGGGCCGGGGCAATGGGGAGAGACTCCCCAAGCAAAGAAGAAATGGTACTATTGTGCTGTTCAGGGATGTCACTGGAGGGTCAAGAAGACGTTTCCATATTAGCCGAGGCTCCTTAGTCTCTTGCCCACAACCTCCCCCACATCTGAATCCCATTCTATCATTTTTGTAAATCTCCAAATATACCAAGTTCACATTGTTTAGCATTTCTTTCATGGTTTCCACTCTGGAAAGGTCTAACCAAGTTCGTGGCATTGATTTCCAGAGATAGCTGTACATTACTGGGGTGTTTCAGCCTGTACTTCCAACTTCATGAGAGGTGACAAAATACTTTGTGAGAAATTATATTTTTCTTCTCTAAGACTACCTTGTCCGCCCTCAGATTATCCATCAACTGTAAAGCCTGGTAGTCTCACAGTAGGTTTGATTTATTGTTTTGATCTATTTGTATGTGAGTGTGTATAGAGTGTGTGTGTGTGTGTGTGTGTGTGTGTGTGTGTGTGTGGTGTAGCATATGTGTGTGTGCACAAAGGCCAGAGGAGGACACTGAGTATCCCATTCTATCACTCTTGATGTCATGAAGTGGGAGTCAGCTAATCTGGTGGCCAGAAAGCCCGAGAGATCCTCCTGTCTCCACCCTTCACAATGCAGGTGCTTGTACCATACCTGGCTATGTAACGGGGGTGCTGGGATCAAACTCACGACATCATGCTTGTGCAACAAGTGCCCAATCCACTGCATCATCTCCCCAGAGCAACAGGTGTGATTTAGCCGAGAGCAAATGGCTGCTGGAGCTGGAATGGACTGGGATGGGCACAGTGTTAAAGCGGAGCATGCTGGGTGAGAGTCCAAAGGCGGAAGCACTGAAACCCTCCACAGAATACGCGTCACGGCTGGAGAGGTGGCTCAGCCAGAAAGAGTGCCTGCTGAGTGAGCATAAGAACCTGAGTTCAAATCTGCAGCAGCCACACAAAACGTGGCATCTGCCTTCCTGTGCCTATGACCCCAGTGCTTCTAAGAACAGAAGCCAGGCGATTGCTGGGGTGTGCTGGCTGCCAGCCTCGTTCAAGTGTCAGTGAGAGACCCTGTCTCGAGGGACTAAGGCAGAGAGTGATAGAACGTGACACCTGATGCTCTCTCTGGCCTCCGTGGGTACATACACACCTGCACACAGAGATGTACATACAACACACACACACACACACACACACACACACACACACACACACACACACACCATGTGTACACAGAGTGTCTAGATGGAGCCTTTGGGAGACATAATATTCTACACATGACTTTGTAGCCCAAACCAGGCGGGAAGGAGACCCTGTATCCTCACGGTGAGGGAACAGCACACCTAAGGGAATATAGAGAGAGAGCTGGCCCGAAACACGAAGAGCCGGCCTCCACGCCCCCACCCCACTGCAGCCAGGCATGCAGGCTTTGGCAAGCCACTCTCCCTCTCCGAATTTCACATTTGGCAGAGGGGGGCAAAGTACATCATGGCGCCGGAGCAGCCGCCTTGCACTCAGGGCAAAGACAAGGGAACACACGGGAGTCTGTGTGTGCTTAGCAGTGCTAAGTCAATGTTTGACTTTAATTATGTTGCTCCACGTTTGAGGAGAGAGGAGAGTGTGCAAGAAGGCTTAAAAATAGTTCTCTCTGTAGTTGTAGAAAGTGAGTTTGAGAAAGGGATGATGGTATGTTCGTTAACGAATTTACTGAGGTGAACTTGTAGAGATATAAAGACGGGTGGAGAGGCGGGGAGAGAGTGGGGAGAAGAGAGAAGGATAGAGAGGGAGAGGGAGGTTAATTATGAACCCAGATTCTAGAATCATTGGGTTCCATTCTCCAGCACCTCAAGAGATAGGCAAGGTGGCACACAGCTGTAATCCAAGAATGTGAGAGGTAGACTCAGGAAGGTCAGAAGTTCAAGGGCATCCTCAGCTGCACAGTGAGTTCAAGACCAGCCGAGGGTATGTGAGACCCTGTCTCAGAACAAGAAAAAAGGAGACAGGCCTAAGTTAGGCTGCCCTGTCTTGTCATATGATGCCCTGTCCCATAGTGGAATTCTCGAGACCCCAACAGCAAGAGGAATGTTATTGGGTGCAGCTTCCCCATCTTGGACTTTGAAATCCCAGGCTGAGCTCTTCATAAATCACTCCATGGTCTGCAGTTACAGTAACAGAAAATGGACTGGGACAGACTGTTTCCTCAAGGCAGGGGCCAGCAAACAGCAACCCAGGAGCCAAATCTGGCCCACCATCTGTCTCTGTATAGCACATAAGCTAAAACAGTATTTTAAATCCTTTTTATTGCTTTGCAATTATCATAACATAAAATTAATATTTCAGGGGATGGTTTCTTCATTTTTACTTCAGTTAATTAATTGCTTTTTATTCAATATTTTTGTCTGACAATTTCTTTTTTAAGATTTATTTTTATTATTTATGTCAGTGTGTGTGTGTGTGTGTGCATGTGTCTGTATGTGTGCATATGTGTTTTGTTTCAGTGTGTGTGCACACATGTGTGAAAGGGGCTTTGGATTGCCTGGAGCTGGTGGTTGTCCAGCCACCATGTGGGTGATGGGAACTGAACTCAGGTCCTCCAGGAGAGCAGCAAGTGCTCTAACCACTAAGCCATCTCTCCTGGCTCCTGTTTGGCAATTTCATACTTGTATATAATGTACTCTGATTACTCTTACCCTGTACCCTCTCTTATCTAACTTCCGTACCTACTCCCTTCACACTCTCTCAGTCCCTTTCCCGGGGGCTCATGACCATCTGGACCATCATTTCACTGGAAATGTCCATTGGTGCCTGGTGGGGTCTTTGGTGGGTATACACCCACAGGCAATGATGTACCTTCTCCTTGAGATTATCAGTAGGGGAATAGCTCAGCAGTGAGGGGCAGGACCCATAAGCCCCTTCTCCCTCCATGCCTGACTACTGATAAACACATTCTCTTGCAGATTTAGTGCACACACCTGCAGCTCCTGTGAGTTCAAGGTTGCAATGGCTATGTGGACAATGGGGGTAAGGGTGTGTACGGTGGTCAGAGGACAACGTCGTGGAGTTGATCCTTTCCTCTTATCTTTGTGGGTTCCATGATTTGAGCAGTGGAAGAATATTTCCTCCATAGAGAACTCTGTGGAAAACAAATTTTAGCGGCCTTTCTAAAGGTGTGTGTGTGTATGTGTGTGTGTGTGTGTGTGTGTGTGTGTGTGTGTGTGTGTTGTAGGCAAAGGACAACCTTGAGTGGTTCCTCAGGAACCACTCACTGTTTTACAAGAGAGAATCTCTCACTGACCAGGAGTTGACCAAGTAGGCTGGGCAGCAAAACCCAGGATGCCCCTGTCTCCAGGAAATACAAGCTGGAAAATACAAGAAATTACTGGAAATACAAGCCTGGGCCACCACACCCTGATTCCTTTTAAAATGTGGATCTGGGGGTCAAACTCATGTCCACATGTTTACAAGGCACGCATTTTACCACTGAAAAATCTCTCCAGTTCCAGTAAAGCTTTGTTGGAGCACATTCCTGCTCATCATCTGGCTGCTTTCTAGCTACAGAGGCAGGTTGAGCATTTGGGATAGCAACAGTATGGCCCGCAAAGCCAGACACACCTGCATCTCATACTTGGTGGAAAGGTCTGTTGACCCCTGATTTAATGTCTTCACAAGGTGAGGATGGGCCCACTTCCTTTGGGAAATAGACACTCCCCTTCTTTTCTCTATCTCCTCATTTTAGTGACTGATAGAGTTTACAAAAGAAAAAATGTGAGTCCCTGGTGTTTTTTTCCTATGGGTTTTTCACATCAACAATATCTGTGGCTATGTGGTTCCAAAGATCCCAAAGAGGGTCAGATCATGAAGACCGGGTGCACACAGGTCCCCAGCCATCTCCTTCTCAGTTCGATTTCCCAGCTTCTCTTCACTGTTCGTAGCTGGTGAAGCTTCGGAGGACCTAAAGTTTTTTTTTTTTATGGAAGGCGGAGTCAGTTCAAGTTCAAGTCATCAATCCACACTGCCCTGTGTCTGTTTATTCTCATTGTCACCTGTTTCTCCTCTTCTGTATGAAGCATCTTTTGTATAAGGGCCTTAAAATGTTGGAGTGTCCTGGTCTAAATTGATTGACCAGGCCTGACGTAGAGATCGAACAAGGGTTCCCAACATTTCTGCTTTCGCGCTCAACCACTGGCCTACGTGGCATACAGAAGTTGTTAAAATGAAGATCAAGAATAACAGAGAGAGATTGAAATTTCATATTTTTTAATTGACATGGATGGAAGGGAAGCTGAATAATCAGTGTCTTGAGTAGATGGAGTGAAAGTAGAAACAGCAAAGAGATAAAATAATCGAGTACTTTCCACACAAACACCCAGCTCGGCTCTGTTGTTTACCTGGCCTGGGCATTCTTTTTCTTTCCCTGCAGATTACCATTTCTCCTTCCTTTCACCATGACCAATGGCTCACATCAGTCACAGGAACGAGCTTAATCAGGGAACAGCTTCAGTTATTGCATCCACAGAAGCTGCTTGTCCCAAGGACCATCTGTCTTCTCTTTCCCCTTACCAACCATAAAGCAACCATATGACCTAAAGAATGAGGTCTCTGATTAGAAAAAAAGTCACTGGGACAATATTAGGCTGTTCACAACTTGTTTATGGCCCCATGGGCATCCTGTAGCTCCTAAGTCCTCTAAGCTAGTCAATCTATCAGGTTGGAGGAGACATCTGAGGTGGTGGAGTAGGACAGAAGAAATCAGAAGTGCCTGCGCCAGCCCGGATGATCCAGTGCAGCAGATGGGCACGTTGTGCATCCTTACTGATCGTGCTATAGAGGTGCTGGTTCAGGAGCCACCCAGGGATCCACCAGGTGCCTGAAATGGAATGTGTCAACCTCATCACACAAGTAGTGATGCC
Organism: Peromyscus maniculatus bairdii; assembly: GCF_049852395.1. Taxonomy (NCBI): domain Eukaryota; kingdom Metazoa; phylum Chordata; class Mammalia; order Rodentia; family Cricetidae; genus Peromyscus; species Peromyscus maniculatus. Next base: position 36,887,555 of record NC_134862.1, on the reverse strand, counting down.
GTGTCTTAGTTATACTACACATCTGTAGTAATGGAGCCATTTCCATATGCAGTGGGTAGCCATTCCAGCTTTGATCTGGAAGTTCCAACTCCCCATTGAGGCTTCGGTAACTGTCATGCCAACAAGGCAGGGCCAAGGGAGGACCCTGAAGACCCAAGATCCAGATGCGGGCTCTCTTGCTTCATGGACCCTGGACGCTGGAGGTAGACCGAGCAGAGTTCTCCAGAGAACACTGACGGACTGCACCACACCTTTCCCAGACCCTGTTACTTATCCCATCACTTGTAAGTTACCCCACAAAATAAACCTCCCTTTTAAGTACATGGAGTGGCCTTAATCATTTCACCAATATTCATAGGTCAATGGTTTCCAAATGCCTAGAGATGAGTTAGGAAGCTTTTTCTTTAAGACATTGTCTCCTGTGGCACAGACTGGCCTCCAACTCAACAAGTAACCAAGGATGACCTTGTATTACTCTCTTGTCTCTACTTTTTATGTGCTGGGATTACAGGTGTGCACTGCCACACTTGGCTTTATGTGTGGTAGTGGGGATTGAACCTAAGGCTTTCTGCACACTAGACACTTGCTCTTCCAGCTGGACTCCATTTCCTGCCCCGAGTCCTGTCACCCATTTAATGATGACGGAGTCTTTCTTCATGGTTTTACTGTAAAGAACTCATCTTGGAGCCATTCTGGAGGTCCAGAGAGTATTCCAGATAGGAACGAGCTATAACAATGCCAAGCAGGATGCTAGGCAGCCTTTAGCATGCTCACACACAAGCTTACAGTGGTGACAGATGACCAAAGAGCAACCGCAGAGGAGAAGTGCAGCCTCACCGCCCCCCCTGAGCGACCACTGGAGGTATGGACACTGGATTACAGCAAGTCCAACACCATCACAAGGATCAAGAGAAACTTGTACATACTGCAAAAAAATGGGACAGTGCAAAAATGTGTTGTCCGGGTCCCTAGAGTGCCTGTTTGGAACCCTCTCTTCAAACAATTAAAAACAGACTTGATTTAAAGACTCAGTTTCCTTGATAAAATCTAAAAGAACTAATGCCTATAAAAAATTTGGGCTCTTTTTCATGAAAAAAATGTGTAATATTTATTACTATCATTATGTGTGTGTGTACGTGTGTGTGTGTGTGTGTGTGTGTGTGTGTGTGTGTGTGTGTCCACAGGTCAGAGGAGGGTGTGAAGTGACATGTTATGGTGAACTGCCTGTGTGACTGCTCTCTTAACCACTGAGCCAACACTCCAGCCCAAAGATTATTTTTTTTTTAAATATGAAAACCAGAGCTTATAAATTCCGCTGCTTTAAGATGGAAAGCTAGGGGGCTATAAAGATGACTCAGCCATTCAGAGTGTTTTCTGTTGTTCAATAGTTCAGTTCCCAGCACCCACATGGGGCAACTCACAACCTTCTGGAACTCCAGCCCCAGGGGAAGCCTCTGACCTCACACTCGTGTACACTGCCATGGTCAGGGTTTCTCTTCCTGCATGACCAAAAGCAAGCTGGGGAGGAAAGTGTTTTCTTGGCTTACGCTTCCACTTGTTCACCACTGAAGGAAGTCAGGACAGGAGCTCAAGCAGGGCAGGAATCTGGAGACAGGAGCTGACAGTCCATGGAGGGGTACTGTTTATTGGCTTGCTTCCTTTGGCTTGCTCAGTCTTACAGAATCCGGGGATGGCTGCTGTGGATATTTCTCTGTATGCTGTGAATGTGTGTTGTTCTGATTTGGTTGATAAATAAAATGCTGATTGGCCAGTAGCCAGGCAGGAAGTATAGTATAGGCGGGAAAAGCAGAGAGGAGAATTTTGGGAATAGGAAGGCAGAGTCAAGAGTCATTAGCCAGACACAGGAAGCAAGGTGTGAAGGCAGAACTGAGAAAAGGTACCAAGCCACATGGCTAAACATAAACAAGAATTGTGGGTTAATATAAGTGTAAGAGCTAGTCAGTAGTTAGCCTGAGTTAATGGCCAAGCAGTTTTAATTGATATAAGCATCTGTGTGTTTACCTGAGGGACTCAAGTAGGAGAGATTTGTCTCGACTGCTGGCCGGCTGGAACACAGGAAATTTTCCAGCTACAGATGGCACCACCCACAATGGGCTGGACCCTCCCCCATTGATCACTAATTGAGAAAATGCCTTACAGCTGGATCTCATGGAGGCATCTTCTCAATTGAAGTTCCCTTCTTTCAGATAACTCTAGCTTGTGTCAAGTTGACACACAAAACCAGCCAGTTCATGTACTTCCCCTCCCCCACCACAAACACATGATCAAAAATAAAATGGATCTTTAATAGAAGTTTTACTCTTCTAGATTAATCTTAACGTTAAAAAACTGTTTGATCTGGTAGTATGGAAACACACACTCCAAGGTACAACAAAACAAGCCTCCCTTTTAAAAGAAATAAAAAGTGTGTGTGAAGGGGGCAGGGCTGGGGGGTGGGAGGAGGGAGGACAGGGGAACCCGTGGCTGATATGTAAAATTAAATTAATTATAAAATAAAAATATTTATAAAAAAAAGTGTGTGTGAGATGTTAACTTCAATAATCTTTTGTGACTCTTGTTTTCATGAAAGATGTTTTTCAAATATGGAGGCTTTTGCATAATACCACCTTTAAGCTTCAAAACATAGTTAAGAAAACATTTACATAATGAAAATGAAGAATTTAACATTTTACTTTTAATGTCAAGAATATGATTTGCAGTTTGGTCTCCATGGAGAAAAGAGCAATTCGCTTCATGCAAATGGAACGAACGTAGTCCAGGCTTTCCGTCAGGGTCTTGTAATTGCATTATGGTGCTTGTGAGGCTATGGGATGCTGTCCCTTGTGACGTGGTGTTAGTCAAGCCCCGATAATCTAAAAAGCATAAGCACCTAGAGGAATGTTTTCGCTTGAACATGCATAGGTATTTTATTTTATTTGAGGAGGTGGAACAGCTTCGCGGCTCAGGAAAATCCCAACAACACACGTATCCGGTGAGCGATTCAGCTTATCTTTGTCTCTCTCGGATAGCCAGCCTGTTCCCACAAGTAACCACTCACGTTAATTCTATGCTTTTCGTTACAGAGTTTGCTGTTTCCTGTAAGCAAGTGTGGGTGTGTGTTCTTGTTGCTCTCCTTTGCCCCGCCCCCCCAATAGAGCGGACTGTATCCAGATAGCGTCACTTTGCTGTCTTCATGTCTTGCAGCTGGTAGCTTTTTATTAGCCACTCACATATGGCCTCCAGGTCCTTTGAGTTTGATAATGGTGTTATGTGGCATCACCAAGCTCCACTCAAGCCGCTTCTTTGAGGTTTTATTCTTTGATTTTGTGGGAGTGTGAGACTCACATGGTGGAACGAGAGAACTGATGCTCACCAATTGTCTTCTGACCTCCACATATGCACCGCGGCATGTGTGCACCCACATATGTAAAACAAACAAATAAATAAACATGGGTGATTTAGTATTAAGTCAGCGCAGTAACACACAACCAGAACTGCTGTGTTTTCATGTCGTTTTCCTTGGTCATCTTATAGAATCCCAACACGACCCTGTGGTCCCGATGGGAAATGCTTCCCGCGGCCTCACGTGCTGGAACATTTGGTTCCCGGTTGGTGGTGCTTTTTGAAAGGCGGAACCTTTAGGAGGCGGAACCTTGCTGGAGGAAGTGGGTCACTGGAGGTGCGTCTTGAGCTTGTCCCCATTTCTTGTCTCCTCTTGGACCTCTGGTTGTATAACTAAGGGGACCAGCTTTGCCTGCTTTGGGACAGTGCCTCCCTTGCCACAATGGACTATGAGGGACTGACGATAGCCCTGTGTTAGTCTTGTTTCTGTTGCTGTGATGAGATAGCCTGACGAAGGTGACTTAGGGGAGAAGGGGCTTACTTGAATTTATAATAGTCCATCATCCGGCGGAAGTCAAAGGGCGGGAACTTGAAGCAGCTAATCACACCCACAGTCAAGAGCAGAGAGAAGATGAGCGCATGCACACCTCCCTGTGCTCAGCGCTCTCTCTCTCTCTCTCTCTCTCTCTCTCTCTCTCTCTCTCTCTCTCTCTCTCTCTCTCTCTCTCTCTCTCTCTCTCTCTCTCTCCTTTCTCTCCTTTAGGTCCAGGGTCTGAACCACAAAAGGTAGTAGGTCTTCTCATCTCAATTAACCCAATTATGAAGTCCCTGGTGGCATACCCATGGGCCAACACAATCCAGACAATTCCTTCTGAGGTATTCCTAAGACACTCTGAAGAAAAAGACTATTCCAGATCCAAAATAACTAGGAGCATGATGTGGTTTGTAAATTGTAAGCCTAGGTATAGTATTACATGATGTAATTTATTAAGTAAAGGAATATTTATTGATAATTATAAAAGGAATGAAATATTCTAGTTCAGACAAAAGCATTAATATACAAAGTTCTAACACCTGGTCAGAATTCCATTAACTAAAATTTAATAGACTATGTGGAAACATAACAAATTCTGATATGACTAGCAAGTTATCAATATAGAGAGAGCACAGGTGATTGCCTTGTCTAGACCTTATGTTTATGAGCCCTCCACTTGCTGAATAGTTCCACTGAGAAGATATTATCAGTAAAACCTACCCTCTCTTGAGGACTCAGAGTACTCTCTCTGAGAGCCTTGAAAAAGAATCAGGTGAGACCGTGTTGAACTTCAGTGCTTTAGAAAGTACACAGAATAAAGGTTTTTAAGTGTGCTTATTCAACAATATTTATTGAGGACTACTGTGCACTATTAAAAATAGTTTTTTGGCTGAATCAGAATAAGAACCAACTTGATTCCATTTTAAGTCAGTATTTTCTGGTTTTTTTTTTTTTTTAAGACAGGGTTTCTCTGTGTAGCTTTGGTGCCTTTCCTGGAACTCACTCTGTAACCCAGGCTGGCCTCGAACTCACAGAGATCTGCCTGCCTCTGCCTCCCGAGTGCTGGGATTAAAGGCGTTCGCCACCACCGCCCGGCTAAGTCAGTATTTTCTGAAGTGAAATGAAGAGTTAGTGCTCTGTTGCATCCACTGGGTAGCGTTCCTGTTGTAGACGGTGCTGGTGGTACAATTCTTGAACCTGTCTGCTGCCCTACTTCCGTTTCTGTTGCTGTGATAAAACACTTTGATTGAAGACAATGTTGGGGAGGAAGGCTTATTTGGCTCACCATTATAGATTACAGGTCATCATTTCAAGGACATCAAGACAAGAACTCAGGTAGCTAGCTAGTCTCATTACATTCACCGTCAAGAGTGGAGACACACGAGTGCACGGCTCAGTGAGCTAGCCGTCCTCACTCTGATACAGTTCAGAGTCTAGCCTAGGCACTGGTGCCACCCACAGTGGGCTGGGTCAATTAACCAATGGGACAATCCTCCATAGACATGGCCCCGGGCCAACATGATCTGGACGATTCCTCAAGTCAGACTCTCTTCCTAGGTAGTTCCGGGGTGTGGCACATTGGCATTTAAAACTGACACAGTCAACACAAACAAGTTATTATTTGTGAGAATAAGATTCTTTTTGTATGATATAAATAAAAAGTTTACTGAAGAAATGGTAGAGATTCTGTATGTATGCACACACAGAATTGTATTAGAAGGAATTACTCTACCTTACTCTGGTGGGATGATACCATAGGCTGTGTCCTTAAGCCAAACAAAGCTGTGAGAAATGTTCAAACTTTGACTTGTAGCTGTAAATGTCACCAACCATGCTGAGTTTTGAGGGTACGAAAGGAAACAAGGGTCCATCAAGTTCAAAAGCATTATATCAAGAGAGATATTTATGTATTTTAGGAACTTGATAAGCCCTATATAGGTCAAGGTTCATATTAAATGGTATAACTTTTCCAACGTGTAAATAAGTAGTGTTGTGATGGGTTTTAATTATCCATTTGACACAATCTACATTGTGGGTGGCACTATTCATTAGGCAAGGCACCCTGGACTGTGTAAGAGCAGAGAAACTGAGCTATGCCCTAGCATGCCTCTCCTGACTGCGGATGTGGTGTGGCCAGCTGCTTCAAGTTTCTGTAGCCTTGACTCCCCTATTATGGTGAACTATGTCCATGAACTGAGAAATAAATTCTGAATAAATTTAGAAAATAAATTCTGTCCTCCCTCAAGTTGCTTCCATCAGGGTATTTTGTCCTAGCAAATAGGAAAGGAAACCTAGGCACCGAGCCTTAAAAACCACAGCCACAGTCTCTGGTTTCTGGGAATGTGGTCGGCTAAGTCTATAAAAAAAAAACCAAAAACCCCTGCAAAGATGAATTCTAGAAGTGCTGTACAAAATAGTATTCAACACCATCTTTTTTTTTTTTCTTTAAACACCATCTTTAACTCACGGAAGAGTTGACAAATGGCTAAGTAATGTTCGGATCATTATCTCAGGAAGAGAAGGGTGGGGGGGCAGCATAAGGAGGCAGGAGATGTGTGAAATACAAAATGCTGTGTGGGGCAGTAAACCAGTTAGGAAGGCTTGCTGCTCTCACAGAGGACCTGAGTCTGGTTCCCAGCATCCCAGCACATAGGTAGATAACAAGTGCCTGTGACTCCAGCTCCGGGGATCTGACACCTTCTATTAGTCTCTGTGGATACCTAAACACATATGTGCACACACACACACATACACACACACACACACACACACACACACACACACACACACACAGAGAGAGAGAGAGAGAGAGAGAGAGATTTACAAACATGCCATTAGACATGGAGACTGGAGTGAGAAGGTCTAACATAAATGAAATTGAAGTTTCAGAAATGGCAGAGATAGAGTGTGCGATAGATAGGGATGTAATATAATAATTAATTGAGCATTATTGAGATTAATTATTATATAATAGTTATTGAGAATATCAGAAAGCTAATAAAATACAGCAGGGCCTGGAGAGACGGCTCAGTAGTGAAGAGCGTTTGTTGCTCTTGCAGAGGACCTTGGTCTGGTTCCCAGCACCCCTAACTCCAGTTCTGGGGATCTGACCCCCTCTGCTGACCTCCTTGGTCACCAGGCACACATATGATCCACATACAGAAATGTAACCAAATCAGTCATACGCATAAAGTAAAATAAATATAATGAAAAGATATAAAAATGCCAATCCACAGATTCAAGAATTAACACAAATTCCAGGAAATATTAAAAAGAAAAGAAGCCAACCTACATCTAAGGAGAACTAATGTGGAAATAACACAGAAGCAGGTGAGCAGGGATGGCTCACCTCCGAAGGAATGACCAGGTCCTGATGCCTAAATCGCTCCTAGCAAACAGGGAAGTCAGAACGCCACATCTTCAATGTGGGGGAAGCTCACAGCTCCCAGATTAGTTTAGTCCTCAGTGGACAAGCCTTTGAGTGTAAGAGCAAAATCAGGAACTGCTGTCTGGTGACGTTCTAAGAGGTGCACTCTAGGGAAGCTGGAAAGAATGGAACAGAGAGGCAGGCCAAACACTGCAGCTCTCATATTATGGGCTGGGAGGCCACTGGGTTTTTAAAATATTCTATATGGTTGTCACCAATCTTTGCTTACTCTTGAAGCTTGTTACTGCTTGCCAATGAAGAGATCTCACAGTCCCCTGCAGTCCCTTGACCCAATAGATAGTTACCATGTGACCTGTTACCATGTGACCTGTATTTTGTCATTCAGAGGGAAGGTTGGAGGGAGGGGAGTGGGGAGAGAAAGAACATGGGTTACAGTGATGGTTAGTTTTAACTGTCAACTTGAGACAATCTGAAATCACTTGGGAAGAGAGTTCCAACAAGTGATTGTCTACATTGGGTTGGCCTGGGGTCTGTGGTGGGTTGTCTTCATTGAGGTGGCATGGCCTGCCCGTTGTGGGTGAACTAACTCCCGGAGTTTGGTTCCTGGGACGGGGCGTACAGGTGTAGAGAAAGTGAGCTGAGCACTAAGCATGCATGCATTCATTCTCTCTCTGTTCATCACTGAGGATGTGAGGAGCTCCTGCCACTGGGACTTGCCCCAGGGGTAGACTGTAACCTGGAATTGTGGGCTAAAATAAACGTGGTCTCTCTTGAGTTGCTTTCTGTCTAGACATTTTATCACAGCAACACACACTAACCTAGGGGTGTCACAGAGATGGGAAGGCCACACTGTCTCTTCACCTCTAATAATAAACCTGCACATTTGCACAGGTTGCTGGCTTAGACCTTGCTAAACAAATAGGAACCCTATAGAGTTTTATTTGTGTGTGAGCGTGCATGCGTGTGTGTGTGTGTGTGTGTGTGTGTGTGTGTGTGTGTGTGTGTGTGTGTGTGTGTTTGCCTGCTGAGGTCAAAAGAGGGCATCAGGTCTCCTGAAGCTGTCGTTATGGAAGGTTTTGAACTGCTTTATTTGGTTGCTAGGACCTGAACTTGGGTACTTGGAAGAGCAGCAAGCACTCTTAACCAATGGACCATCTCTCTAGCCCTGGGACCTTATGTTTGACTTCCGCATGGCGGACACTGTGAAGCAACGCCAGCTGTAAGCATCCTTTCCAACCTGCTCTTTGGAAATTGCTGACCCAGGCACTGTTATGACAGAACTTCACAGACTACCTTGCTGAGTTGGAATATTTTACTACAGTCAGCTTGCTTCTTAATTTAATATGCCCCAAAGGACTTACTGTTTCTTTTACAGATTTAAATTGTATTATCTACCCTGTAGTCCTTGTATTTGCAAGACTGAGGCAGGAAGATCCCTTGAGCCCAGGAGTTTGAGGCCAACACAATAAAAATCTCATTTCAAAATAAATAGATGAATATCAAACAAATAAAGAAATTGCGTGTCTAGAGAGGTCAGCTAAGGGACCGATAGTGTGGTAGAGATTTTGTGGTAAGTGCTGGCTTCATTCCTGTCTGTGGGAGCCTTTAATAAATGTCGAAGTCTGGGATTGCAGGCTGTGGTTTCCTCCAGCTCTTGGTCTCTGCCCACCTCCCTCACCCCCCTCCATCTCCGACTGACTGCTCTGTGTGTGAGTGCTCGCACAAACCCAGAGCTTGCAGAGATGCCTTGTCTCCAGTCAGCTTGCTCTGGGGAGTCCCGTCTCTGCCTAGAAGACCAGAGTTACGGGCTTCTGCCATGGCCATCCAGCAGTCAGGTGGGTTCTGGGAATCGGAACCGTGGTCCTCCTACTTGTGTGGCAAGCATTGAGCCGTCCCTCTAACTCCTGGAAGCCATATTCTCTACAACAACATATTAAAATGACTGTTGCCTAGCGCAGTTAAATAATCCCACAGTCTAAGAGGCCAAGGGATTCCTCAAAGGAAACCAGGGAAGGAACCCACAATCTGTAGCCGCCTGCAAAGGAAAGTGAAATTTGTGCCCATTTGGCTGAGCATTGCTCAGCAAGGTGGGGTGAGAAGTTTGAAAGGGGAGTGAGTCTGTGTGAGGTTCTGAGAGCGCAGACAGAAGAACCAGAAAAGGACCGCCTCACAGACTGAAGCTGGGTTGGTGGCATTCATCTAAAGTCCCAACATTTGGAAGGTTGAGGTAGGGGGAGCATTGATTTTGAGGCGACTCTGGGCCACAGACATAGAACTATCTTAAAATAAACAGAAGGAGAGACAAACAAACAGAACACCACTGGAAACAGTAACAGAACATCTGGGGAAAATGCATCTATTATCTTAGCATGAGGGTTTTTAACACTTCACATGAGTAGCACTGCTTTGGCATTTTCGTGAGGCCTGTAGATCTAGTCATTCATTCATTCATTCATTCATTCATTCATTCATTTCATTGTTCTGAGAGTTTTATTGAGCTAGGGCCTTATGCATGTGAGACAAGCAGTTGACCACTGATCTGTATTCCAAGTCCTACAAATCACTTTAAATGTTGAAAATGAAAACATTGAATATACAAAACAGCAGATTTGGGGCTGTGGAGATGGTACATTGGCTAAAGGTACTTGCTGCCAAGATCTGAGTTTGATCCCAGGGACCCACGTGGTGGAAGGAGAGGACTAAGTCCCAAAAGTTGTCCTCTAACTGCTACATGTGTACCATGGCATGTGTGCACTACCATGGGCATGTGAACATATGTATGCACACACACACATGCACCTGCCACACATGTAAATAAATGTAGCAAAACCTTTAAAGGTCTTATACAAGCAAATAGTAAGAATGTGCCAAACTTTGAAAAGAAGGCAATTTGAGTTACTAAACTGTACTTCTCTATTAATGTTGCGCTTAAGGTTTCACTGTGGTCCAACAGCTACCACCAAGTTTGAAGCAGTGTTAATATGTTGAGCTTGCAGCCGTAGGTCAAGCTGATGCTGCAGCTGGTATTAATACACAGAGTCATCTGTGCAACCGAGGCTGTAGCCTCTAGGTAGGGAGCGGTGCTGCCCAGGATATGACGCAGACTCCCAGCAAGGACTGCCACAAGATGCAAAGTTTCTGTGAGAGTGGATTCTTTTGGGGGATGCCAGGTGGTGAGAATAGAAGGCAGACATGGATCAGCCAAGGCAGGGACCTCAAAGCAGCAGTTCTGAAAATGTCTGCGGCTGGAAGCCAGGAGTGCCAGAAGACAGCTCTTGTTTATCTGCCTACAAGCTAAGGCAACTGACACTGAGTGGAGACGCCTGGACCCACCAGCTTACCCACTCCTTACATCTCACCCCAGTTTCTGACATAAGTCCTTTCAAAGTCCCCACACCGTCAGCTCCACAGAGCCCTGCTTCCCAGGACCCCCCGGCTTACTGGAGCTCTGCCCTTGCCCACTCTCTGTCTCCACAATAAACACATCTGTGGTCTGTGAATTTTAGCCTTCAAATCTGAGAGACGAGAACCCAGAGGCTGTTGACTTGGGATGGCTTTTGTTGCTGTCTGGGCTCCATCATCCTTAAAGTCCCCACAGTCACTCCATATCATCATAACATTCCCATGTCACCACAAGGACGAGGAGGTAGACTGATGGCCCAGTCTCTGGCAACTCACTTTCCAGAGTGACTACTGAGGGTGTGGTCGCCCACAGCACCGGCCTGCTGTAGGGGAAGTCACGTGTCCACTTGTGAACTTGCACAAGGTTCAGGTGGCTTTGAAGACCAGTGATGAATATCTGCTAATAAGAGAAAAGCACACACACACACACACACACACACACACACACACACACACAGGAAACAGGTAGATTAAATATTTCCCCGAGGTGCATTAAGAGCCTTAATTAGGAATCTTGGAAGCACCCCGTGATCCCTCCCACCTCTTCAGATCTCTGCAGCACTGTGAACTTCTCAAAGCATGTGCCAGCCATCATCTGATTTGTTTTCCGCCAGCACTCCGGGGGCAGCAGTACAGCGATTATTCTTTTGTTTCTCCTTCTGAAATCATACGTACTTAAAGGAGGGAGCCCCAGAATTAGAGCACACATTCAAAATGGAAGGAGCGGGGAGAGTTGGGAGAGCTATTTTCTCTTCTTTAATGAAATGGAATATTTCATATATCTTAAAAAAAAAATCTTTGCTGCTGAATTTAGGGAAAGGAAGTCCTGAGTGCTTAGTAAGAGAGAATGCATTTTTTTTTTAAGGTCAAAATTAAAAAGAAAAAAAAAAGCCTATACTTTAAAAATAATCCAAGCAATATGGGAGCACGGAAGAAAGTACTTTACCTTCCCACCCCAACAGCCACACATCAGGCGAGGTTTGGCGAGAGGGCTCAGAGGATGCAGGGGCTTGCGGCCAAGCTTTGCTGTCTGAACTCGATCCCTGGGACCCACACAGTGACAGGAGAGAACTGCTGCTTCAAGTTGTTTTCTGACCTTCACACGCATGCCGTGGCGCCTGCGCTTGCTCAGACCCTCACGCACGCCTGCGAAAATAAAACATACATGGTTAAATAAAATTATAACTGCGCTGGAGAGGTGGTTCCGTGGTCAAGGGTGCTGCTCTCCCAGAGGACCTGAGTTCAGTTCCCAGCACCAGCGTTGGGCAGCTCACAGCTGCCCGCAGTATAGCGCCCTCTTTTGCCCTCTGTGGGTGCTGCATGAACATACTGTAAATTCACTCACACAGACACATAAAAACACAATCTTAAAAAACATTTACAAAAACAAAATAAAATCTGGTATTGGTGGTAGTATTAAGGCCACTCCACGTAGTTAAAAGGAAGGTTTATTTTGTGGGGTAACTTACAAGTAAAGGGATAGGTAACAGGGTCCAGGAAAGGTATAGCACAGTCCAGGGTTGTTGTCTGGAGAACTCTGCTCGGTCTACCTCCAGCGTCCAGGATCCAGGAACCAAGAGAGCCAGCACAGCCGGATCTCAGGTCTTAAGCACTCCTGTCTCGGCCTGCCTTGTAGGCGTGACAGTTACCGAAGCCTCAATGGGGGTTGGAACTTCCAGGTCAAAGCTGGAACAGCTACCCACTACAATCCGGTGAGAGAGGGGTGCCTCATTCTCCCAGAAGAGACATCAGCAGTGGCAGTTAGTTTTAATTCAACTTAGTACAATTGGAATCAACTGAGAAGAGAGTCTCCATGGGGGACTGCCAATGGGGGGTTGGACTGTGGGCATGTCTCTGGGGGAAACTGTCTTGAGTATGTTAATTGTGGAAGGAAGACCTGCCCACTGTGGCGGCACGGGCCCCTGGACAGGGCAGTCTGAATTGTGTAAGAAACAGTGAGCCAAGAACCAGCATGCAAGCATTAACTCAATTTTGTCTGCTTTTAACTGTGGAGGTAGAGGTTCAAGTTTCTAATGCCTCAACTCTCCCTGGAACGATGGACGGAAACCTGAAACTGTAAGATAAGCTGCGTTTCCCGGTGAATTTCATCACAGGAGCGCGAGACAGCTGGTCACATGGCATCCGCAGTCAGGAAGCAGAGAGAGGTGGACGCTGGTGCTCAGCTCACTTTCTCTTTTATTCAGCCTGGAATCCCAGCCTATGTGATAGTGCTGCACACGTTCAGGGCAGGTCTTCCCATCTCAGTTAACATCATCTAGAAATTCCCTCACAGACAGGTTCAGAGGTTGGTTTCTATGGCGATTCTAATCTCATCAAGTGGTCACGATTAACAATTGCACTGGGTACTAGGAACTTTTCAAGTGTATTGTAATTGGAAAAATTATGTGTATCTGGGTTGGTGTCTTTGTATCCCCACATGTGTGAAGGCTAATAGAGGGGATCAGATCCCCTAGAGATGGAATTACAGGTGGTTGTGAAATGCCTGATGTTGATGTTGGGACCAGAACTTGCGTCTTCTGGAAGAGCCCAAGTACTTTTAACTGCTGAACCATCTCTCCAGCCCCTGTAATTGTAGTCCCACGGGACCACTCCTGTGTGCAGTGTTGGCATATGCACACTTGAGTGTTTCACACTCTTGGGCTCCATAGAAACGTCACCTTACAGTCACTATGCCCAGGGCTTTGCACTTTCATTTAACATCGCATTTTTGAGATTCCCTGGGCTGCTGCATACATCACAACCCCATTCTTCTTCCTTCTGATTGCTTAGTGTTCTGTTACACACACACACTACAATCTGTCCCCTTGCCTTTCGATGAAGAACTTTTTTGGTTTGGAGTTGTTGTAAATAAGATTTTATACTAAAAATGTTTACAAAGCCTTTTGCATATATTCATTTTTATGTGTCGTAGGTAATTAGCTTGGAGTAGGATTGCTGGGCCGTAGAGAGAGCACATGTTTACATGTTCTAAGGAAGTGCTTAACGGTTTTTCCAAAGTGCTTCCCATTTTATGCTCCTCCAACTGCTCGAAAGGACCCCCGTGGCTCTCCAGGCTGCGGTGGCGGGTGCTGCCAGTCTTTGAAGTTTAGGGCATTCTGGTAGCAACAGCAAGGTCTCTGGTGTGCGCATCTGCAGTCTAGTGGTTCATTTTGTTTAAGATTTGTTTTTTATTTTAATTATGTGTATACATGTGTCTGTGTGTAGTTATCTGCACACATGGGTACAGTTGCCTTCAGAGGGCAGAAGAGGACATCAGATCCTCTGGAGCTGGAGTTACAGGGTTGCTGGGAATCAAACCCGGGTCCTCTGGAAGAGCAGCAAGTGCTCTTAACCTCTGAGCCATCTCCCCAGCCCCCATGATCCATTTTAGGCACTATTTCACGAGCTTTTAAGGCATTTGGATATTTTCACAAGCAAAGTGACTTCTCAAATCTTTTGTTTATTATTTCAGATCAGTAATTTGGCTTTTCTGGCTTCCAGTTCTTTTCCTAATTCCTTATTTTACTTTTACTTTTTCATTTATAATTTGTGTGTGTATGTGTGTGTGTGTGTACATGGCAGGATGTGTGTGTGTGTGTGTGTGTGTGTGTGTGTGCATGCCAGGGTGTGTGTGTGGTGTGTACATGGCAGGGTGTGTGTGTTGTGTGTGTGTGTGTGTGTGTGTGTGTGTGTGTGTGTGCATGCCAGGGTGTGTGTGTGGTGTGTACATGGCAGGGTGTGTGTGTGTGTGTGTGTGTAAGTAGAACAAGTAGAGAACAACTCGCAGGCATTGAACTCCTGTGCTTGGACTCCTGTGTCCAGGGGGGACTTAAACTCAGGATGTCAGGCTTCTCTGGCATGTGCTTCTTCCCACTGAGTCATCTTTCCAGCTCGAGGTTTTCATTTCTCATCCAGCCTAATTTATTAATTTTGTTTATATGTGTCTGTACATGTTCATATGTGTGTGCATACTATGTGTGTATGGATGTGCATGTATATGTATGCAGGTGCAAATGAAGGCCAGAAACCAAGGCAGTATATCTCCTTCAATTGTTCTCCTCTTATCTTTTGAGACAGGAATATTCCAACTCATCTGGAGTGACTAACCATCAAGCCCAGGATCTCCTTGCCCCCACCTCTCAGGGCTGAGATTGTGAGTAGATACTGCCCCACCGAGGTTTTCCTGCATGGATTCTGGGGGGTCAGGCTCAAGTTCTCATGGCAAGCGCTTGGTCTACTGAGCCATGTCTGCAGACCCTAATTTATCAACAAAAATGATTTCAGTTTTCACATGTCCATCTCAGTTGTGTGTGTGTGTGTGTGTGTGTGTGTGTGTGTGTGTGTGTGTGTGTGTGTATGTGTGTGTGTGTGCTTGCGCGCACGCGTGATGAGTCAAGGTCCTGTCATGTGAGGTGTGGTCCTGTTTCTAACCAGCCTCTCCACTCTCATCACTCCATGATGAGGGCTGTCCCTCTGCTGTGGGGCCTGAAACAGGTGCCCTTGTTGTGACAGCACACCTAGCAAATGTCACATGGGGAGAAGTTGTTGACAGGAAGAAACATTCCTGCCTTGATAGGTCTTATAGGCTCCAGTCGCTCTGGCTAACCCCCAAAGCTCTTGGAAGCTCTGTGGTCTCTCCTCATCCCTCTGAAGGCCCACTGCCTACCACAGGCTGGACCCCCCACAAACGAGTGCCAAGGCTCAGCAGACACATCCAGGGAGTTGGACAGCCATAAGCACATCCTATTAGGGAGAGGGCCACTCATCCTTCATGGACACTTTGTCCCTTTAGGTTCTGTGTCCACCACGCTCTGATGTCACTCAAAAACACAGTATTTTCAGTTTATTCATTTCTGATGTCTTTAGTTGTTATTTTGGGTCTGCTGACCTGTGGTGACAGTCTCCATCCATCACAGCTGAAAGCTGGACACTTAGTGACTTCCAGCCAATGTCTAGGTACTTATCCTCACATCTTTATCCAGAGCTGGACTTTTCAACAAATCCCAGACCTTTGTTTCTAGTTAGCCTAAGGGTCCATAGTGTCTACATTTATATGACTGAAGTGGTGGTCTCTCTCTTTCCTCATAAATCATTTCCTACCTGGAGTTTCTTGTCTTGAAGGGTATCTTTCCCCTTCCCCAATCTCTATCCAGTGGCTCTCTGTGTGCCTTTCACTTTTTCTTGTTCTGTGGCAAGGTCTCATGGAGTTGATTTTGAACTTGTTACGTAGACAAAGATGATCTTGAACTTCTGATTCTCCTGCCTCCACCTCCCCAGTGCTGGGGTTCCAGGAATTCACCACCTCCCCCAATGTAGGCAGTGCTGGGGACGGACCGGGTCTTCAGGAATTCTGGGCAAGCACTCTTCCCGCCCAGCCGTAGCCCCAATGCACTCTTCACTTTGTGTTTCAGCCCCCGTCTTGGGACTTGTCGGCTCTCCACTCCCATCCACGGTCACGAACGGTACTGACCCCCCCACTCCCCGTGTCTGAGATTTTCACCATTGCACTGTCTCGACTGCCATTCCTTGGTTCAGTCATGATCAGTTGCCAAAGAGTCTTTCTTCCCTCAGCCCCTCCCCCAATCCCTTCTCTACTGCGTCTCTCCACATTCTCGGCTTGACTACTTCAATAGCGCTCCTTAGAGAACTTTTCTGAATGATCAAATACATCCGTCATCCAAAAGTTTAAATACTCCCGATGGCTCGATTCATTTCCTTAGAATAAAGTGAAAACCCTTCTCCAAGTTCCTCATAGCTCACCCAGGCCATCTTCTCAGTCACATGCCAATCAGTGTTCATCGATGCTTGGGGCTGCTGCAGAGCTTCCCAGGGGTATTACTAGTCCCGTGTGTTTCCATGAGACTAGGACCTCAGATAGTGCCGCAGTATTGGCAGACAGCTGGAGCCCTGCAGGGAAGGATCTCAGCTGTCCTCTAGTAGCCCTGCTAGACTCTGAGCCCCGAGCAGAACTCAAACTCATCTGACATCAATGAACCCACTCCCATTCACCCCCTCCTGGCTCGTGTGTCTTCCTTGGCATGCCCACGGGCAGAATTCCTCTTCCTACTCTTCCATGTCCCAGCGCAAACATATCAAGCTGTCTCAGTGTCTTAATTTATACTTTTTTGTTTATTTGTGTGTGTGTCTGTGTGTCTCTGTTTACGTGTGTGGATGATGCATGTGAGCACACACATGCCATGGTGTGCATGTGGAGGTCAAAGGATGGTTTCTGAGAGTTGGTTCTTTCTTCCCACCATGTGGATTCCGGGACTCAAACCCAGGCTGGCCAGAAAGCCCTGCTAATCACCGAGCCATCTCCCTGGATTGCTTGGCTTTTTCTAACCACCACTCCCCCTTTGCAAAGTAACAAATCATTCCCCTGTTGGGGGTTCCATTACAAATGGAGCTACATGTTGTGTTCCTGTTGCTGTTTACCAGCCTGACTTTTAGGGGAAATTTTCTGCCTCAGTGTACCCCATTAGGCTGAGTACAGCTTTGCTAGTTTAGGTGGGAAATAATCGTTGTGCACAGGATGTAGCCTCATTATTGAGAGCTTTGAATTTGCTTGTGGAATTTGTATTCTTTCCCTAGTAGACAATGGGATGCGTCAGGATGGGTGGTGGAACGGACTATTGCATGTTTAACAAAATACAGCAGCAGACGAAAGAACAGTGGAAATGTGTGTTGGAGGCAGGAAGGGCAGATCTCGGTCTAGATGCCAATCTCCCTCTGATATTACCCGAAGTCATGTGATCGTCTTCCTGTGGAGAACAATTGGTCAGTTTCTAAATTGTTACCCTGCTCGCTTTCAATATCTGACTTAATGTTCCAAAGCTTGGTTTGTTTAAATCAATCAGTAAATATTCAGAGATGCTTTGTGTGTGTGTGTGTGTGTGGGGTGTATGTGCATGTGTGTGTTCAGGAGTATTTGTTCAGGTGTGTGTATACAGAGGCCAAAGTCAATGTTGGGCCAGGGTGTTTTCCTCTACAGTTCCATACCATTTGTCTCTTTATTTTTAAATTATGTGTATGTGTGTATGTCTGTGTTTGTGTTCTTGAGTCCAGGGGCCCACAGAGCACCTTGGATCCCCTAGAGTTGGAGTTGCAGGTAGTTGTGAGCTGCCAAACGTGGGTACTGGGAACCAAACAGTGCAGCAAGTGCTCTTCACCACTGAGACTCCTCTCCAGCTCCCTGCAACTTGTTTTTGATACAGAGTCTTTCACTGAACCTGGAGCTCACTGGTTTGGCTAGATTGGTGGACCAGTGACCTCCCAGAAATATGGCTATTTCTGCCTCTCCCGTGCTGGGATTACAGGTGTATCCTGCCGCGCATAGCTTTTACATGAGTGCTGAGGATCCAAACACAGGGTCCTACCGTGCTGAGACATCTCCCAGCCCTGGCAAAGGCCCCTGGATGCCATTGGCTCCTTTATTTATGACATAGCTACACATTCTGCTTCCTGCTGGGCATGTGTGGAGCTCTTACCTGTTGTGGAATAATCTTTTTGTAACACTGTGAAGACTTGTCCCTCTGATTGGTTTAATAAAAAACTGAACAGCCAATAGCTAGGCAGGATTTTGGGGGCAGAGAGAATGCTGGGAAGAAGAAGACAAGAGTCACCAGCCAGGCACAGAGGAAGCAGGAAAGCAGCATGGGCAGTACAGAGTGAAGGTAACAAAGCCACAAGGCAGGAAGTAAAAGAATAGAAATGGGTTAATGTAAATGATAAGAGCTGGTTAGAAACAAGCCTAAGCTAAAGGCCAAGCTTTCCTAACTAATAACAAGTCTCCGGGTTGTAATTTGGGAGTTGACTCATGGGACAGAGTAAGACCCCCCACAGTCACTACTCAGCTCCCAGGCAGGTGCAAATCCAGGCACTGTTTGTCTCCTCCTGTGACTCACTTACCCAGATCCAGCCCACTGACACCCAGGCTGGACAGAGCAGGTATGTGAACTCCTGCAAGCAGCCAAGTTGATTCTATAACTCTCCCAGCTCCCAGCTCTGTCATCGCCTCCTCTCTTTTGTTTTCTCCTTGGACCAGGTTTTCTGGTTCATTAATTTCATTGTATAGTTTGTTTGGCTGAAAACCACATTTTGGAAATCATCAAACACATTTTGGAAAAGGCAGGCTATAAATAAAAGCAATGTAAAAAAGGAGCAACAGGGTACCATTCCCCCCAAGGGGGGGGGAGGTCATTACGGAAATTGTATTAAATGTAGACAGAAAGACAAAAGTGAAAATTATACTTAAAAATTATTTATGTGTATGTGTGTGCATCTCCGTGTGGGTATGCACACAGTTGTGAGGCTGGAGGGAAGTGTCAGATCCCTTAGAGCTGGAGTTACAGGCAGTTGGGAGCCACGTTGTGTGGGTCCTAGGAACTGAACTCGGTCCTCTGTAAGAGCAAAGAGATTGCTTAGCCATTGAAGCATCTCTCCAGACCTGAAAATCGTCCTTTTAGAGGATACCAGCTTGTGTGTCCAGGCCAGATGACAACCTCGAGTGTCGTCCCTCGGGTATAATTGATCTTGGGTTTTGAAACAGCTTCCCTGACTGTCCTGGAGGTCACTGATGAAGCTAAGTCGGCTGCCCAGCCAGTCTCGAGGATCTCCCTGTCTCTGCCTTCCCACAGTAGAATTTCAAGCAAGTGGCATTGTAACAGAACAGGCCACAATTTTTAGAGGGAATGAAAGTAAGCAGAGACGAGGGAGAGAGGCGGGCTTTCTAGGGAGTGAGGGCTTCCGTTAGCTGAGCATTGACACCCGAGGGAAAGGAAGCTCCACGAGACTCACTGTCCACTCCGCACTAGTCACTAGCAAAACTAGTCCTTCTCTCTTGGTGCTCTGCCTCCTGGAGACATCTTTTCTTTACTTGTTAAACTTCCAGGAGCAAACAAAGACCTCCAAGAGCCAACATTTTCTACCTATTGCTTAAAGCCTTGTGACCACTGCTTCCCATTCAAAAACAAGGGCTGGTTCTGTGCGACCTGTGGTCCTTACCCTGATTTACCAGAGCCTGTGCTAGAATTAAACTCTCTGCTGCCAATTTCTGTTTCAGGGTTTGTTTTAGTAGAGGTGGTAGGCAGGGGAAGAAAGAAGACATTAAACACTGAATGGAAATATCAGCCCTGAGTAAGGTGTGTTTGTGTGGGGTTTGTGTATATGTGTGTGTGCATACATGCGTGTAAACATGTCCATGTGGCATGCATGCATGCGTTTGTGAATGTGTGTATATGTGTGCTTGTGCTTGTGTGTGAGGGGCAGAGGTTGGCTGTAGGTGTCTTTCTATATCAAACTTCATCTAATTTTTTTGAGGCAGGGTCTCTCGCTGAACCTGGAGCTCACTGATTGTCTAGAACAGTGGGCTAAGAGTCCCGGGCACCCTCCTGTGTCCGCCTCTCCAGAGCAGGAATTGCTGGTGTGCATTTCCACACCAGGCCTTTGATAGGGATGCCTGGCGTCAGAACTCAGGGCCTCACGCTTCAGTACAGTAAGCCCTTACACACTGAGCCATCTCCCTAGCCTGCTACTTTTACACTTTCAAATGCAACAGCAAGAATGGTATAACCACGCCTCTGTTTGTGGAATTTTAGAATTTACCAAATATAACTTAGAGATTTCTCCCGTCAGTACAGACAACTATCATTATTGTTGTACAGTGTCCCATTGTCCGCTACTGAGGAATCGATAATGAGACCTTTATTGTTGGAGACTTGGGTTGTGTCCAATCTTCTTCTAACACAAACAGTGATGCAATGAAGATTCCATGCTGTGGTTAACACTTGTCACTTTATGTGAGGACACTCAGGTCTGTCCAATAGACGAGGAATCCTCACTGCCAAGCCAGCCACCATGTAAACAAGGTTTCAGCTTGAAGAGATTTTGCCAGATTGGCTGTGTTTATTAATATGTTGATATCAGAATAATGTTTGCCTTAAAAAAATGTGTGATGGGTCAATAGTCAAGAGCACTTTCCTGTTCTTGTAGAGGACCAGAGTTTGATTCCCAATACCTATACCAGGTAGTTCACAACTGCCTGCGACTCTAATTCCGGGGGATCTGACACCATCTTCATACACACACACACACACACACACACACACACACACACACACACACAGAGAGAGAGAAAAAGAAGTATAAAAATGCATTCCCTGTGTTCTTAGTTTTCTTCAATCTGGGGGAGAGTGTTTAAGGTTGATTTTCTTTTTCTTTCTCTCTCTCTCTCTCTCTCTCTCTCTCTCTCTCTCTCTCTCTCTCTCTCTCTCCTTTTAAAAATATTTGATCTTTTTTTTAGTGAATCTACCTGGTGTTGGAGTTTCCTCCATGATACCATTTTTTTCAATTATAGTTTCAAATTTCTAACTAAATTATGCAATGTGACATTACAAAAGGAGGAAACTATCCATGGCCTCATTTCACATAGACACTTTGGTTGCAAAAAATGTCACTTTGCCAATGATTTCCAGTGTTTCGATCAACTCTGAAAAGCTGACTTGGCTTAGGAGAATGGCTCAGTTACTAAAGTACTGGCATTGCAAGGTGAGGACTTGACCATGATCCTCAGAGCCTGAATTTATAGAGCCGTGGGCCGGAGAAATAACTCCACAGTGAGTGCTTGCTGCTCTTCCAAGGAACCTGAGCTTAGTTCCCAGCGGCCATGTTGGGCAGCGTATTACTTCTGTAACTCCTGCTCCAGAGCACCTGGCGCCCTCTTCTGGCCTCTCTAGGCATCTGCACAGATGTGAGCATAAGCAGACAGACACACACACACACACACACACACACACACACACACACACATACACAACAACAACAACAGCAACAAAAGAGCTATGCATGGTGGTTCGTGCTTTCTATCCCAGCACTGGGGAGGTGGAGACAGGTGGATCCCTGGAGCTCACTGGCCCCTCAGCCTAGCTGAGTCAGGAAGGTCCAGGTCAGTGAGAGAGCCTGCTTCTAAACACAGGTGGTCAGCACCAGAGGAACAACCTTTATAGGAAAAAAAAAAGGTCCCTTTTTTTTTTAAAATCTATTCTTGACTTTCAAACCCATTTTGGGGGTAAAATCTTATTTACATCAAAAGCTAG
Source organism: Peromyscus maniculatus bairdii (assembly GCF_049852395.1). Lineage (NCBI taxonomy): Eukaryota > Metazoa > Chordata > Mammalia > Rodentia > Cricetidae > Peromyscus > Peromyscus maniculatus. The sequence continues at coordinate 36,865,795 of NC_134862.1, read as the reverse complement.
ACAGCAGACCAGGCATGGGGCACACGCCTTTCATCTCAGCACTCAGGAGGCAGAGGCAGGAGGATCTCTATGAGTTCCAGCCCAGCCTGGCCTACAGAATGAGTTCCAGGACAGCCAGGACTAAATAGAGAGACTCAGTCACAAACAAACAAACAAACAGATGAACAGCAGCAGATCTTTCTCCTCCTGGTGTGTGTACTAAGGCTTTGCCCCAGGCAGAGGGTGTAGGGAGGAAAACCCTGAACCACAACACACTTCCCCTCTCCTTATAATCAAACACGCACACTTCTATACAATCAGTATTCTTCATCACATTCTTTCTAATATGTTTTTCACTTATTTGTATGCCACAAACACTGTTTCCATACCCTTAAATACTTTCCATCAACATGATTTAATGGTTCTGAAGAATTCAATTAAACATGTCGTGGGAACAAAAATAAATCGCTCGGTTTCTCTAGAGAGTAGTAGCATAATTCACTTGAGAGAGGTTTCGTTGTTGTTAGAATAGAGAAACTCTTCAACGGGCTTTGTTTTTTCAAGTATTTTATTGCTTAATTATGTGGGTGTGTGCACTTGAGTGCAATGCCTGTACAGGCCAGAAGAGGGCATCAGATCCCCTGGAACTGGAGTTCCAGGAGGTTGTGAGTCACTTTCTGCGGGTGCTGTGAACAGAACTTGGGTCCTCTGCAAGAGCAGCAAGCGATCTTAACTGCTGAGCCATTTCTCCAGGCCCCCAAGGGACTTTTCGCTTGCTAAGGATCACGGTCTGAAGTTTGAGACAGGGAAGAGATTGAAGTGATGAGGCAGTTCCTTCCTTTCTGGGCTGTGAGTGAGGGCGGGAAGGCCTAGGACTCAGCTAAGTGAGAAGGGTGTGGGTGCCTTGTAAGAGCTGTCAGTAGTGGCAGAGACAGAGGAGCAGCTTCCTATCATCACCTGAGGCAGCCAGAAGAGTTCTGTTAAACTGGATCTGTGGCTTAGCCTCGGACATTTAGCATTAGACAGTATGAAGCAGAGTTAGAATTTATTAAAAGATATTTTTTTAAACCTAAGTTAAGCACCAGGGTTAGGAGACAGAGGTCCTCAAGAAGAAAGCTAGCATGGCTGATGGCTTCTCAGAGAAGGGTCACAGCTCGTGAGGTTTATGTACAGGGTTTTGCTGGTTTCTTAATTTTATGTATAAATGTACATATGTATGATGTATGTATGTATGTATGTATGTATGTATGTATGTATGTATGTGTATGCGTGTGTCTCTCTGTGTGTGCATGCATACATGCACCTTGGCACACATGTGGGTGTCAGAGGAGAACCTGCAGGAGCTAGCCCTCCTCTCCCCCGACGTGGGTCACAGGCATGGAGCCCAGGCTGCCAGGCTTGCTTCATGAGACACATCTTTATCTACGGAGCCATCTCACCAGCCCTCAATCCTCTTTTAGCCTTCTTCTTTATGAAAGAGGAGTATTATTTCTGTGTCAGCAAGGGATTCCCTTTGTTCTACAGGCTGCTGTTGGAACTCTTCCCCAGCTCCCCTGCCAGCCATGGTGGCTATTGTTATTAAATAACCTGATCACCACAAATAGGTCCTGGTGCCTTTCTACACTAAATCAGCTCTTGCAGCCATCCCCCGCCCCCAGCTTAATAATGTGGGCGTGCACAGGCTATGATACCTACATGGAGGCCAGGAGACAACCTTGGGTCTGGTCCTCACCTTTCCACCTTATTTGGGACAGTGTTTCTTGTTCACTGCTGCATACACCAGGCTAGCTTCCACGGATTCTCCTGTCTCCACCTCCCATCTCATCCTGGGAGCTCTAGGGTTACAGGTGCTGCCTCATTGGGCTTTACCTGGGTTCTCCCATTTGCATGGACGCTCTTTACCCACAGCCCGGTTATACCCATTTAAAAGGCTTGTGACCTGGAGCCGTTTTGCTTGGAGTCTGCGTGTAGCCTATATCTGTAGAGTCATGGTCCTGTTAGAACTGCTGCTATGCATACAGTTTGTGAGTCACATGCGGACTCCGCTGGGGTCTGAATGAACGGACTTTCTCTGTCTGAGGCTCTCCGAGTTCCTGAAAACAAGGATAATTCACAATCAACCTTGTCAGTTTGATTTCATGGACATTAGAAAGTGCCTTTACTTTTATACATACCAGAACGTGTGTAGATATGAATAATATTGAGTTCTCCATCCTTTCTTCGTTCAGAGTGAAACAAACATGAACATTTCAATACTTGGCCTCTGTAATTCCAGCAAAGAAAGAAAAGCAAATACAGAGGCCCGCTTGCTGAAGTGTTTGCTGCCAGGAATTAGTCCCAGTAATTTGATTCAAAGGTATTTATGACCTACTTTTGGAGTCACTACCGCCCTGGCTGGGCTATTTCTTACCTTCATTTACTGGGAAAGCAATGTCCAGGCAGAGAAGGAATCTGGAAATTTCAGAAGCCTTTTCAAGTGTATGGCACTACCTAGGAGTCGATCATGAAGGTCTGTTTTCCTAGGGTGGCACACAGGGCCAGGGGAAGGCTTTCCAGAGCTCATGGCGGTTGCTCTGTCTCAGAAGCTCCCAGCAGTAATGAGATCTCGTCTGGTCTAGTGCACGGGCTCCACCTCTCTCGAGAATGCTTTCCTTTCATTGAGAACAGAGTAATTTTAGTGCAGATGAGCTGATGCCAGGAGACAAAAGAAGAGTTTCCAACCATGCTTGTTTACAAGTCCTTTCTACCCCAAGTGGTACAAAGAGGACCATGCCGTGGACACCTGGGAGGTCAGTCCCCTGAAACAGACAGTAGGTCCTCCTGGAAACTAGTTTATAGAACTAAGCAGTAGAAGAAATCTGCTAGGCTAGTAAAGCTGAAGATGGATGAGGGAAAGCAAGGAGTATTAGACTCTCTTATTGTATATGGTTTCCTTTAAGTTGAAATATTCCCTCCTGGAGGAAAGAGAGAGGCTATGGACTCTAAGAAAGCTAAAGAAACTGACTAGGCTTGGGAAGTTCACATGATTCACAAATCCCATGAAGCACATACAATCCACAAGGCTCAGAAAGTTCATAAAATTTACAAGGCTTGGGAAGGTAGAAGCTTAGGCTATTCAGGAGGCCCTTCTCTAAGGTTAGAAGAGTAAATGGTTACTGGGGGGAGAGGAGACTCTTATGTGGAGCTTCCTACAAGTTGGGCCAGGAGCCTCACAGCTACAGCATTGCAAGTTGTTTCCCATACTTGTGTCACCAGGGTCTTCAATCCCAGATGAGTCCCCAAAATGTTAAGGTGGTCTCTTGTCTAGGGGCGCCACTGAGTTTATTATGTGGGAAGGACAAAAAGGCGTATGTCCTGGATAGAAGATCCACACAGAAAAGGTGAGATACAGGTGAAGAGTTGGGTCACTGATGCAGGGAGTGTGGGAGTGGGCTTTGGAGAGTGGGAGCAGACTCCCCAGGGGAAGCAAAGACATAGTTGTAGAGAAGAGGGCTGCTGACATGGGGAACACCAGAGGCAACAGCCATGAAGAGAGAAAAGGGAACCCAGACAACAAGCTATGGAAGTACACACTTTCCATTGGCATTATGGGAGGGATCCCAGGAGTGGGAGTCTCCAGGAGGGGACATCGGGCCCCAGAATCCTCTCAGTTAAGATCCCTTATTGGCCCTGCTCACCAGCTTTAGCAAGTTGTAATGGTGGCAAGTCCTCTGGATGGCCAAAACAACCCTTTCCCCAGGGTAGGATGGGGGATGAAAGAGCATGCCCTCCTGCAGGGGTCAGTCCTTATTTTCCAGATCAGCCTCAGCTCTGCTGACCGTGACCCCCACCCAGGGGATTTGGGGTGATGAAACTGCCTTTGAGTAACTCATGAGCCCATAAGTAACCACAGTAAGTTCACTGGTTCACCATGCTAGACTTGGGTGGAATTTTTATTTTTTCGACTTGTGCTACTCTATGTAGGATGATGTTGTGTGTGTTACTCTATGTTGGATGTTGTGTGTGTTACCCTGTGTAGGGTGATGTTGAGTGTGTACCCTATGTAGGGTGATGTCGTGTGTGTTATTCTGCCTGAGGTGATGTTGTTAGACCTTACCCAGGATGAGTAGATGTCTACTCCCAAGGAAAAGTCACAGGACCCTTTTTATCCACCCTTCTGATCTAGAGGCTTCTTGTAGAGGTGGCCTCATTAGGGCTGGGGCTAGGGAAAGTGAATGAGGTGAGTCATGTTATTATAGGATTTTGTCTTCAGTCAAAAATTTGAAATTTTGTTCTTCATGGATTTTTTTCATAAGTTTTTATTTCACTGTAAAAAACATTGCTCTGTTGGATTGAATAGTGAATTCATATCCATCCAAAATTTCAGAACACAAGCTTTTTTTGGAATTGTGTTTTTGCAGATGTGATTGTTGCCAAAGTTGTTAGGGTCTGAGCCTGGGCCCTGGCAACCCCAACAAGCTAGGCTCACCCATCCATCTAAATATGCCAGTTAAACAGATAAGCATTTGTGAAAAGAGGAAAAAGGAGATTTATTCAATGTGACTACATTGGAAAGAGGAACAAATAAAGGCATTTGGGATCCTGACACATAGTAGTTTAGGATTACTGAGCAGATGGTAAGTAAGTAAGTAAGAAGTCCTGGCTAAGGTGTGACCCTGCCCATCATTGATCCATCAAATGCTTTGAGAGACTCAGATATCTAGTTATGGATTCTTTTCCTGAGGAATGCTCTGTAGTGGGAAGGTTTCTCCAGAAAAGGGGAAGTTCTGTAGGATGTCTTTCTGTACGCTGTGATTATGTATTGCTCTGATTGGTTAATAAATAAACTGCTTTGGCCTATGGCAAGTCAGGTTAGAGGCAGGTGGGAAATCTAAGGAGAGAGACAGGAAGAAAAAAGCAGAGGTGGAACAGACACCAGCCAGCTAGCCACCCAAGGAGCAAGATGCCAGCAGACTCGTAAAGCCACAGCCACGTGGTAACATACAGATAAATAGAAATGGGTTAAATTATAAGAGCTAGCTAGCAAGAAGCCTGAGCCATTAGGCCATACAGTTCATAATTAATATAATTCTCTGTGTGTTTGCTTGAGTCTGATCGACGACATGGGACCAGGCGCGACACAGGAAAACTTACAACTACAATGCTCATTCTCAGTCCTCAGGGGATTTGCTTTGTTGTCACCGTGCAATGCAAGCGAGGTACTGTTATCAGAGAGAAAGAGCCAGCACAATCTAAACTTCAGGCAGGAGATCATCAGTCCATCACCAGCACAAGAATTCCATAGCAGAGTCAAGGGTCAGCCGAGGGCAGAGTCAGTGACCATCAGAACAGCTGGCAGCTGCTGTTAATAGCAGCTAGGCCTTGGACTGTCTTAGGAGCATGGAAGAGGTCTGTTATTTTCTCATGACTGTGACCAAATCCTTGACAAAACAAATTAAATTTTAATTGTAACTCAGTTCGTCCTGGCGTGAAAGGCATGGTGGTGGGGCTTGTGATAGCCAAAGTCACATTTACCCGCAGTCAGGAAGCAGAGAGAGAGGGACATGGATGCTCAGCTCACTTTCACACTTTCTATTCACTCCAGTATCTCAGTCCGTGAGATGGTGCCACCCGCATTCATGGCAGGTCTTCCCATTCCGGTCATCGCGATCTAGAAACTCCCTCACATGTGTACTCAGATACTTTTATCCTGTGTGGTTCCAAAGTCCATCAAATTGGCAGGAACAACCATTATTGTTGTATCTTGACGGATACCAATACATTTTCCTGATGGCGGGGGAGACTTTTGTTTGTTTGTTTGTTTTGAGATAGAGTTTCTCTATGTAGCCCTGGCTGTCCTGGAAATCACTCTGTAGACCGGGCTGACCTGGAATTCAGAGATCCGCCTGCCTCTGCCTCCCAAGTACTGGGATAAAACATGTACACTACTACCACCTGGCTAGCAGGGGAGACTTTGGCAAGAGAGTAGAAATTGTTATTCGGAGAAGGAAGGTTCTAGGATTAGTGTAGCTTTATTTGAACTACTGATTGAAAAGCCTAACAATATACAAGCTGTAAGAGCACCCGATCCTATTTTCTCATTTAGTAAGCACTTACTGGCTATCTACAACGTCAGACGCCGCACTGAGTGATACAGTAAATGATGTGGAGTGTGAATTCAATAACATCCAACATCTCTTTATGATAAAAAAAAAAACTCTGTGTAAATTAGGCACAGAAGGAATAAACCTCAATATAGCAATGGCTGCTTATCACAAATCCACAGCCAACGCCGCGCAGCATCCGAAGAGCTGACAGCATTTCTCTAAGATCTGGAGCAGGACAAAGTTGTCAGTGTCTGCTCTCACCTCTGGTCCTTATGACTGAAAATCTTTGCTCAGTAAGGCAAGAAGAGGAAGCGGAGGGAGCAGAAGCAGAAAGGGGAGGAGACGGCTCAGCAGTGAGGAGTGCTTGCTGTTCTTCCAGAAGATTGGAGTCCGGTCCCCACCCCCACCCCCCACATTTGGTGGCTCACAGCCATCTATAACTCCAGCTCCAGGGGGATCTGCAGCCCTTTTCTGGCCTCCATGGGTAACTGCTCACACACCCACACACAAACAACATAATTTTTTTAAAAAAAGAAAAAATAAATCTGAAAAAGAAAAAGAAGGAAGGGAGCCAAATTATCCCTCTTTGTAGCTGGTGTGACCATATAAACATTTGACCCTTGAACTATGGGTTTGAACTATAGAGATCTACTGATAAGAGAATTTTCCTTCTGAGAATCACAACAATTTTGAAATGATTCACAGGTGAACTATGCAGCCTATAAGCTTAGAAAGTTAAGTGTGCCATAGTGCAAAAAATACATGTACTACCACTAACTATACATCAATGTGTTATAAAAAAGTTAACATTTGACTGGGGGCATGGCTCAATGGATAATACACATGAGGACCTGAGTTCTTCAAAATCCATGTTAAAAAAAAAAACCCTCCAGCCTGGTGGCATATGTCTGTCACCCCAATGCTGGCAAAGTGAGACAGGAAGACTCCTGGAATTCGTTGACTAGCTTGTTCAGCCAAATTAGTGAGCTTTAGGTTTGGTGAGAGACATTGTTTCTTTGCTTTTTTTTTTTTTTTTTTTTTTTTTTTAATTTTTTCCCATCACAGGCAATTTATTTTGTTCTATTCATTCACAGTTAATACAGAAAATACTTGGAAACATTTCCATATAATGTTTGACACAGAAATCATCAAATAGAAGTATACAATGTTGACAGGAGGCAGTACATTTATAATTTATAACCCCAAATGTATTTATAAATTAGAAATGGAAAGATCTACAAATGAAATTATGAAGGTTCACCAAAGTCATTTAATCTGTTAGTTTCTCATTCATTTTTATGTCTTAATAATATTCTATTGTATGAATAAGCCACATTTTATTTCTCTCCAGTATTTGATAGCTATTTGAGTTGTTTTAACTTTTTTACTATTAGCAACACACTGCTGTAAACCTTCATGTACATGTTTCATAGGTGCACATTTTCAGTAGTTTGAGGTTATATTCCTAAGGGTAGAATTGTTGAATAACAGAGTAACAATGTTTTGCATTTTGACCAACCACCAGACTGTTTTGCCAAAGTGGCACACCATTTTACAATCTCACCAAATCCTTGTTTTTAAGGCTCTGATTTTTGTACAAAAGCATTCAATCATTCTGTCAGACCAAACCAGGAAAAGTAAGCTATAGTTCAGAGCTGTTCTATTCCATTTACTATGCAAAGCCAATCTTGGCGTTTGCAACTCTCAGCCCTTTTGAGTATTCTTGCAGTGTTCACCTTTTCCTCCACCACTTTTTTTTTCTTCTTTTTTTCTGGTTTATTTCTATCTATTACAAATGTATAAGAAATCCTCCATCAACGCTGCTGATAGCAGCAGAACCTTGAGAAATATACCTTTGGTTTGCCTCAGAAAAGGAACACATATTGTACTGTAAAGTTTATAAAATTGGTGCAAAACATTGTGATAATGTTACAATACCAGTTTTTTTTTTTTTTTTTTTTTTTTGGTTTCTCGAGACAGGGTTTCTCCGTGTAGCTTTGCGCCTTTCCTGGAGCTCACTTGGTAGCCCAGGCTGGCCTCGAACTCCCCAACACCTGGGGAGGAGGCTGTCTCTGTGGGTCGGAACCAGGGCGAGTCTGGATGCTCCGTCTGGGGACAACCCAGGGCCCAACTGCTGATCCTGTGAAACCCAGCAACTTGGAGGTGTTGGTGAGACTACCCTGCTCAGCTGAAACCCATCTGGGAGAGGATTCAGATGCCTACAGTTTGAAGTCTGAAGAAACAAGATCAGCTGAGGAGTTGACAAATGAACAAAAGGTGACCTGGGAACACAGAAGAAGCCGCTACCCAGTCACCAAACCAGACCACCAGAATCATAAGTATATAATTCACCGACTGAAATCAGCTGTCCCTGAAGAAACAGCCCAATAGCACCAATTTAACCAAGAACCCCTACTAAACCAAGACTAAAAATTAGAACAAGAGAGGCACTCTCAGACACAGACACCACCTGCACCTCACAGAGGAAAAGATGAGTAGATGCCAGTGCAAAAATACAGGCAACAACATAAAGACCTATATGGCAACATCAGAACCTAGTGATTCTACACCAGCAAGACCTAAACATACCATGACAGAAGAAACAGAAGAGATCAACCCTAAAAATGACTTTAAGAAGATGATAGAGGCCCTTAAAGAAGAAATAAAACATTCCCTCAATGAGGAAATAAAAACTTTCCTTAAAGAGGAAATGAAAAACTACCTTAAAGAGGAAATAAAAACTTTCCTTAAAGAGGAAATGAAAAACACTCTTAAAGAGGAAATAAAAACTTCCCTTAAAGAGGAAATGAAAAACTCCATTAGAGAGGAAATTAAAAACTCCCTTAAAGAAATGGAAGAAAAAAAGAACAAAAAATGGGAAGAAATCAAATCAAGCCAAGAAAAAGCAATTAAACAGATGAAAGAAACATTCCAAGATCTGAAAAATGAATTTGAGACAATAAAGAAAACACATGCTGAGGGAATGCTGGAAATAGAAATCCTGACAAAACGAACAGGAACTACAGAAACGAGCATAACCAACCGATTGCAAGAGATGGAACAGAGAATCTCTGACACTGAAGACATGATAGAGAAAATAGATTCGTCAGTCAAAGAAAACACTAAAGACAAAAAAGTCATAACACAAAACGTCCAGGAAATTTGGGACACCATGAAAAGACCAAACCTAAGAATAATAGGGATAGAAGAAGGAGAAGAATACCAACTCAAAGGCACAGAAAATATATTCAACAAAATCATAGAAGAAAACTTTCCTAACCTAAAGAAAGAAATACATATGAAGATACAAGAAGCTTACAGAACACCGAATAGGCTGGATCCAAAAAAAAAGTCCCCTCGCCACATAATAATCAAAACATTAAACACACAGAACAAAGAAAAAATATTAAGAGCCGCAAAGGAAAAAGACCAAGTAACATATAAAGGTAAACCCATCAGAATAACACCAGACTACTCAATAGAGACTATGAAAGCTAGAAGATCATGGACAAATCTCATGCAGACACTAAGAGACCACGGATGCCAACCCAGACTATTATACCCAGCAAAACTCTTAATCACCATAGGCGGAGTAAACAAAATATTCCAGGATAAAACCAGATTTAATCAATACCTGTCTACAAACCCAGCCCTACAGAAAGTACTAGAAGGGAAAATTCAACCCAAAGAAGCTAAACACATCCATGAAAAATCAAGCAATAGATAATCCCACACCAACATACACCACAGAAGAAACAAGCTGGTGTAGCTATCCTAATATCTAGAGAAAAAGGATGTTTCAAAAGAGAAGAAGTCTTGTGGCAATGCCTCAGTGGTCCAGGTAACTACCAGAACTCTGAAAAGTTGGTTGAACTTGGGATTGACTGGGAGGCCAAAGATTTAAAAAGCAGAAGATTCTCTCAAGACACAAGTTGTGTGATAATAGTGTGTTTTGTGTGTGTGAATGAGAATTTGTAAATGTTTAATTCTAGGCTTCGACAATCATTGTCAGTGCAGATTAAGCTGCAAGTATTTATGCTTTAAAACTTAAATTATAAAGCTAGTTATGTCTTTCTAACAACTAGTTTTAATGTTTATGAGCATATTTTACCTACATTACCTTTTCAGGATGTTGAGAAAGATGCATCACAAGCAAAGGCTGGAGGCTGGGGGCTAGATGGTTTTGAGGAAGAGGTCTTGGTGGACTCTTTCATAGAGCAAAGAAAAGCAATGCCTTCTGGGAAATGAGCTAAGTTTTAATCTAATCTTTAGGATTAGAAGTCAAAAACAAAAATATTAAGGAAAGGAAAACCTAATTGATCTTTGAAGTATTGTTATATGGAATTGAGTGGGACTTTTGAGGCCTTTCTTCCAGAAAACAAGGACTTGGTTGTCAGGCCTATATTAGGCCTAAACCTTGGTGCCATGTAGTTGTACTTAAATCATTTCAATGGAAAGTTTCTTAGTGATTGGAACTTCTAGTGCAGTTTGGAGTTCTTCCATTTGAAAAATGTGATATTTGCATGGGATTGTTTGAATCTTGTTTTCTAGTCCCTCCCCATCACCACCCTCATAGTCTGAAGGCAGATTTTTCTCTTGATAAAGAAACAAAAAAGGTGAACATCTTGTTTGTAAATAGGTATCTAGTAACTAGTGGTAAACTTGAAATGGTAGAATTCTTTAAAGCCTAATTCTAGATAGCCTTAAGAAAATATATCTTAATTACTTTTGAACCTGTATTCACCTTGTTTTTTTTTTTTTCAAATATCTTAAGTTATATTTTCTTTTTCAGAGCTGCTTCTTATTTGGGGCTACTTTTTTTTTGTTTTAATTGAGGCGTAATTCATAAAAGGGTATATTGTTTTGATGAGACTTTTTACAACTGTGGCTGGATGTCTTTCTTTAGTCTTCCAAGAAGGGCCATTTTACTTTTTTAGAGTTACTTTTTAAAGTCATGAGGTCAACAACTTGGACTACTATGCATGTAAGTGCTAATGCAAATTAAAGCCCAAGTTGACCTCCAGCAGCAGTTCATTCTATGTTGACAGTGAGAGAACACTTTGCCTGTTAGGATACTGTTACTCGTGGACTAAAATGCTGAAGAAACCCCTCCCCCTATTTTGTTTTTTTGCAAAAATCAAGGTATATTCTAGGGTTTCCTGGTTGACCTCAACAGATAAACTGAGCTGATAGTCTTAGTTCAGAAATGATCTGAATGTAGATTTACAGTCTACGTGTACAGCTGGCTAAGTGAGATCGCTTTCACAGTTCTGCATGTATCCCATCGGCTCCCCATTAGTCACTGAACTCTTAAAACTGGTATTGTAGCCGGGCGGTGGTGGCGCACGCCTTTAATCCCAGCACTTGGGAGGCAGAGCCAGGCAGATCTCTGTGAGTTCGAGGCCTTTTTTTTTTTTTTTTTTAAGAAGGTGGAAGGTCAACTGAGGTAAACACCTGGCACTGACCTGTGTCTTCCACATCCATGCACACACATGTGCAGTACAAGAACACACACAATACGCACACACTTACCAAAACTTTATGGTGGGCAAGGTGATGCTTGCCTCCAATCTCAGCACTTGGGAGGCAGAGGCAGGCAAATCTCAAGTTTAAGGCCACCCTGGTCTACATAGTAAGTTTCAGGCTAACCAAAGGCTATAAGATAAAAACTGTCTCAAAAAAGAAAGTATTGAAACTCATACACATAAACATATACCATACTTGGTGCCATTTATAACGAAGAGAAGGGTGCACATATACAAAGATGTGGCATTCAATCATATCTGCATAAAATTAATTACAGCAGCACTGTACTACTGTAATAATTTTATAGCCACCTCCTGCTGCTGCTGTGGTGAGTTTGTGTTGTGATTATCTACTTAAAAGTCTGCATGCATGTCACTGATCTTTACTGCATGAACACTTTTTGTCTCCAATAAATTGCGCATCCCAGTAAAATACAATTCCTTGCAGTCCTTGCTGATTTTTTAGCATCAAACAATACACAACATATGTGTTCATTGGCTGTTCATTCTGTTGAGATAAGGCTTCCGGCCAACTGCAGGCTATTAGTAGTTACATTCTGGGGAGCCAGAAGTTACACTCAATTTTGTGTCTGCGGAGATCAGCATCCCCATCTCTCTTGTTGTTTAAGGATTTAACTATTCAGAACCTAAAGACTTCACCAAAAGACCATTAGAAATCCTCAACTTACTCAGTGCAGGTACAGGATGTAAAACTTAGTAGCATTTTTATATACCAATAATGAACTCGCTGAGAAAGAAATCATAAAATAACTCCACTCACAATAGTACCAGAAATACCTAGGAATAAATTTACTTAAGGAAGTGGATGTTCTCTACAATGAAAATTACATGAGATAAATTGAAAAGGTAGCAAAGAAAGACTTTTCACAGATTGAAAGAAGTGATATTAATATTAATATTGTTAAAATATCCATGTTATCCAAAGTAAGCCACAAATTCAGTGCCAATCCCCACCAAAATACCAACAGTATTCCTTATAGAAATGGGAAAAACAATCATGAAACCCACATGGAAACAGACAAGACCACAAAATAGCTAAAGAAATGCTGAGCAGAAAGAGAAAGGCTAGGGCTATCATAACACCTGGTCTCAAGTCATCATCCAGGAACAGAAACAGCATGGTGTGAGTGTACACACCAACAGATCATAAAAGTAAATCCATGTGTCGGAGGCCATCTGGATTTCAGCAGTGGTGCTCGGAATATGCCTGGAGTGAAGGCGAGCATCTTAGTGCATTTTCTGTCGCGGTGATACATTACCTCGATAAGAGCACCTGATGAGAGCGAAGTTTGTACTGGCTCACAGTTCCGGGTCACAGTTCATCGTTGCAGGGAAGTCAAGGTACAGGGACTTGAAGGAGCTAGTCATATCACATCCACCATCAAGAGCAGAGAGAAGTGAATGAATGAATGAATGAATGAATGAATGAATGAATAAATGAATGAATGAATGATGAATGAATGCTAGTGCTCAGCTCCTTGTCTCCTTTGCATTCACTCCAGGATTTCAGCCCATGAAATGGTGCTGCCCATAGTCATTGTGGGTCTTCTCACCTCAATGAACCCAACTGAGAAAAATCATTCACAGGTGTGGCCAGAGGCCAGTCTAATCTAGACAGTTCCTCATAGCACTCTCTTTCCATGGGACTCTACATTTCGTTCAAATGACAATCAATACCAGTCGTCTAGTCAGTAGCTTTAGTAATGGATGGCAGGGAAACTGGTTATCCAGCTATAGACAAGCAACCCCCTGTCCCATTTACCTTAATTGTCCTCTTGACACAGCCTAGGTTCATCTGAGAGGAAAAACTTCAATTGAGGAATTGCCATCAAATTGTTCTGTGTGCATGTCTGAGGGATATTGTCTTGATAATTAATTGATGCAGGAGCGCTTAGCCCATTATGGGCAGTGCCATTCCCCAGGCAGGTGGCCCTGGGCTCCATAAAATGCTTGATAACTATGAGTTAGCCAGAGAGCCACCCATCAATCAGCATTCTCCCATGGTTCCTGCTGTCTTTGTCTGGCTGTGAGTGAATTCCTTGGAGGTGGTGATTCATGGAGCACCAAGCATGCATCTTGCCTTGAGTGCCCACCCTGACCTCTGGCAACAGTGGACTGTGACCTGCAAGTGTTAGAAGAAGTAGACACTTTCTAAGTAGCTTCTGGTCAATGTTTTTTTTATCACAGAAGCACAAAGAAAGGCAGAACATTCTGTTTCTCACTTCTCACTCTACTAAGAAAAAGAAAGTCAAAACAGATCAAAGACGTGAATGTAGAACCTAAAACCACAAAACTACTAGAAGAAAACTGGGGGAAAGCTCAAGACGTTGTTGTAAGGAACTATATTTTTATAAGACTTCAAAAGCACAGATAGTAAAATACAACATGGGACAGAAGAGCTTGATGGGCTTATGGCAAACACTAAGAAGCCTCTGCACAGTGGAGATGAACCAGAGAACAGGAGAAAGTGCATGCCTTGAACTATTCATCTGGTAAATGTTAATGCTCAGAATATATCAGAATTTCAACACACACACACACACACACACACACACACACACACACACACACACACACACACAAACACAAACACAAACACGCACACACACGCAGAGCACAGCAGCACAATCCCAAATATTCTAGTTAAAAACGGTCAAGTAGTCTAAATAGAAAATTGTCAGAAGAGAAACACAAATGACCAAAAATATGTAAAAAATGTATGACATGACTAGGCATCATGGAAATGAAATTTGAAATCACAGTGAGCTAGCCTCTCACCTTGATAAGAATGACTTTTATCAAAAGAAAACAAAATGTAGTCATTGTAGATAACAGTGTGGTGAGTCTCCTCAAAACTAAAACCAGATCTACCCTGTGATGCATCCACTCCACTTCTGGATATATGCGCAACGGAAGTGAGATCTGTACACCAGACAGATAACTACATGCCCATGCCTATTGTATTCTGATCTGCAATAGCTGAAAGACATAGGTGTCCATTGGTGGTTAAAAGCACAAGAAGCGATGCATAGACACGGCAGAATATTATTTAGCCATAAAAAGAAAGTCATTTGTGGAATGTTACACATTATAGTATCTAACATTTTTAAACATTAACATTGCATATTACTTAATATTAGTATCAAATAGTAAATATTAATATTTTCTTTTCAATAAATTGTGTATCACAGTAAAAAGTAATTTCTTATAGGATTGTCTTTTGTCACTTATATTTGGGGTCTTATGTGTTTCTAAATAAATTTTAGGACATTTTTTCCTATATAATATATAATATTTAAGTATTATATTCACATATTTGATATCATTATTGAAAATGTATAAGTTAATAACGTATACTAATTTTCTTTATAGTTGGAGGATATTAATGTTAGATAAAATAAGCCAGATACAGAGATTCATAAACGTCACATTCTCTCCCAGATATGAAAGCTAACAAGTTGATTTCAAAGTAGCAGAGAATAGAATGTTAATGACTAGAGGCTAGGGAGATCAGTGGGGAAGACTGGAGAAATGATATCAAATGTAGGTTAGGAAGAGGGATGGGTTTTCATGTCCCATGGCACAGTCGGGTGACCACAACTCTGAAAACAAACAACTTAACGAGAAGAATCTCCTCTTTTGCCTCATGGTTTCGTAGGTTTCAGCTCACAGTTCTTGGCTTTGTTGATTTGGGGCTCATGCTGAGGCAGAGCATCATAGCAGCAGAAGTGTGTGAGTGTGTGTCAGAGCCTGCTCATCTCATGGGGAGAGAGAAGAAACAAAGACAGATATGGGAACAGACAGTCAGACAGAGACAGACAGACAGACAGACAGAAAGGGATTCAGGACAACCTATTTCCTTAAGCTAGGCTTCAAGTTCTAAAATTTTCATCCCTTTCCATATAGCAACACCAGCTAAGGACCAACCTTTTTTTTTTTTCCTTTTTTTTTTTCCCAGAGCTGAGGACCGAACCCAGGGCCTTGTGCTTGCTAGGCAAGCGCTCTACCACTGAGCTAAATCCCCAACCCCTACATAATTTTTTTTTTTTTTTTTTTTTTTTTGGTTTTTCGAGACAGGGTTTCTCTGTGTAGCTTTTCGCCTTTCTTGGATCTTGCTCTGTAGACCAGGCTGGCCTCAAACTCACAGAGATCCGCCTGCCTCTGCCTCCAGAGTGCTGGGATTAAAGGCATGCACCACCACTGCCTGGCTTCAAAGTTTTAATATATAGGCTTTGGAGACACTTCAAATCCAAAACCAAAGTAATGTTGTGGATAAGGAGAGAGGGTTTGAAATCTCCAGAGAAACAAGACGAAAATGTTAATTGTTTCAATTTGATTGGTGCCCACTGTATATGTGTATGAAATGCCACAGCAATAAATGTGGATTCCTCGATTCTTAATGTTGTTCGGAATCACTTCTAGATGTGTCTGTGAGAGTGCTACCAAGAAGATTTAACTGAGTAGGGAAGACTTGAACTAATTATGTGTGTGGTGGTGGTGGGGGGCATTATTTCACAGGACAGAGCCCCATACTGCATGAAAAGGAGAGAGTGGGCTGAGCACCAGCATCCACCTCTCTCCGCTTCCTGACTCAGATGTCACATGACCTACCTCCTCACTCTCCTGCTGCCTGCCTTCTCCACCATGATGGACTATGCCCTTGGACTATGAGCCAAAATAAACCCTTGCGTACATAAGGTACTGGGGTTTGATATTTGATTACAGCAACCATTATGGGCTCTGTCTCTGGGGCTGTGATGACTAACCCTTGTCAATTTGATTACCTCTGTAATCAGCTTACTCAAGCAGCTGGGCACGTCTGCAGGGCATTTTCTTTATTGGATCATTTGAAGTGGGAAGAAGACCCACCCGAAATCTGGGCCACACCTTTTGGTGGCAGCCTACATAAAACAATCATGGAAGGCAGAAGCCTTTGCCTGCTTACTCTCACTCTGGCTGTCAAGTTCATCAATTCTGCTGCTGAGGCATTCTCGGCTTGTACTAGAACTTTTTTTGAGATTCTGATGTAGACTGAAAGACTTGCA
This sequence comes from Peromyscus maniculatus bairdii, assembly GCF_049852395.1. Classification (NCBI taxonomy): domain Eukaryota; kingdom Metazoa; phylum Chordata; class Mammalia; order Rodentia; family Cricetidae; genus Peromyscus; species Peromyscus maniculatus. Next base: position 36,849,139 of record NC_134862.1, on the reverse strand, counting down.
GAGACATCCAGCCTCAAGGACTGAATAACTTACTGAATTCTGGTCTTTATCAGGAGACAGCCATTGTTGGACTAGCTGGACTAAAGCCTGTAAGCTGATCTAAGAAATCATGAAAAAATTATATAAATATATAGATGCATATGTATTCATATACATATATGAATATATATATTTCATATATATATAGATATATGCATATATTCTATCAGCTCTGATCCTCTAGAAAAGCCTCACTAATACACAGGGCTTGTAGAATAGAAGAAGACATTAGGAGCTAGAAATGGGTGTCATAGAAAGACCGTAAAAGAGCAGGACTAGCACCCCGAGTCTCTGAGCCTTCAAAGAACCCTTCACACCTCCTCTATCTCATCCATAGGACAGGCAATGAGACCTGGAGACCCCTTTTCACCCTGTCCCTTTGCCTCTGCTTGCCAGTAGGCATGGTCACCAAAGTGTCCTGACAATCCCCTTTCCCTTGGCAGAGGTTATGAGAAAGCAGGTCAGGCCATGATGCCATCAGAAAGACACCCAGAACCCCAAGTCCCACACCAGGGTTCAGAAAGCAGAGTATCAAGATAAATCTAAGAATACACATTTTCTAAGGCGTGATGGGATAAGCCTTGGGACCCTGAGTTCAAGAGCTCCTCAGAAAACATAATCAAGATCTCCTCACATTCAGGGAGCCAGTTGGGAAGGGGCCAGAAGGAAGGTGAGCGTGGGGGGCGGAGGTGTGTGTGTGTGGGGGAGAAGAACCAAGAAGAGGAGGGACGTGCAGACGCTCTCTAGCATGGGACTTCCCGAGGTACAGAACACTCAGCCCTCTGGAACCGGCTGTGCAGGAAACCATTCCTCAGTGACACAGGTTATAAACACTGGTAATTGCTGTAATGTGGCCAATTATTACCTTCCTGTAATTGGACTGGAAACTGATCCACTGTGTGTGAAATCTACATGTCCACACTTGCCGCCGGGCCAGCTGGTTTGTGAAATACAAGCATTAGCCTGGTTGCTATGTACTGGGAGGACTTCAGAGCAGGTGGAGTGTAGGGATGGAGTGAGCTGCAGCCCCATCCTCTTCCAGGCCATGGGTAGGAGTCCTGCATGCAAACCCATGGGAAGTTTTGACGGGCAGCCAGCTGGTCCACCCAGATGTGTTTTCCTGCTCTCTAGGAGTTGAGGGTGTGTGGCCATCAGGATGTAACTTGTGTGTTCTGATGAACCTGGAGACCCCACAAGGCAGTGGTCATAGGGGCTCTGAGGAGCCCTAAACAGGCCTAATAATTTTTTTTTTAAAAAATTCATGAGCCATATTTTGAAAATGTCATATATAAGCACACTGTATTTACAACATTTCTACCCCTATGCCTGTCTCCTCCAACTCCTCCAATGCCACCCCATAGCTCCCTATCAAATTCATTCCCTCTTCTGTAAATAATATATATATATATATATATATATATATGATAACTTATATATGTACATGTAGATGGCGCACAATCTACTGAGTCCAGTTAGTGTTGCCCAATATCTACATGGGTTTAGGATGGACCACTTAGGTTTGGGTAGCCTATGAGAGGCCTCATCCGTGAAGGAAGCTGCCTCTCCTTCTCTTAGCAGCCATTGACTGACGGGAGCCTTCAGCTAGGGCTGGGGCCTCGGGAGTCCTGCTCCAGCCTTGTTAATGTGTTGTCTGATGTGCAGGCAGCCATGTTGTTGGGGATCCCTAGCAGCAGTGCTCCTGCTCTGTTGCCGCAGCTGTCCTGGTTTTCTGGCTCTTTCAGTCGTTCTGTGTCCTCCTCTGTCATTCCCCTTGAGTGTTTGGGTGTAGGGGTTGTGCGATGGATGCCCCGTTTCAGCCCGGGCACTCCATGGTCATTTATTCTCTGCACTTTGACTAGTCATGGTTCTCTGTAATGGCCTCCATCTGTGGCAAAAAGAAGCTTCTTAGATGATGAGTGAGAGCACTTATTGAGAAAGCACATGGATTCTTGGATATGTGTAGCTGGGGTTATCTCCTGGTCCTGCCTGGCCCACAGTCAGGACAAATCTCTCTCACCCGCCAATCCTGCAGCTTATTGGACTCAAATAAACACACAGATGCTTATATTATTTATAAACTGTATGGTCGTGTGGCTCAGGCTTCTTGCTATCTATTTCTTATGTCTTAAATTAACCCATTTCTATAAATCTATACCTTGCCACGTGGCTTGTAGCTTACCGGTACTTTACATCCTGCTCCTCATGGCGGTGGCTGGCAGCATCTCCTCACTCAGCCTTCCACTTCCCAGAATTCTCCTCTCTCCTTGTCCCACCTATACTTCCTGCCTGGCTACTGGCTAATCAGCACTTTATTTATTAACCAATCAGAGCAACACATTCACAGCATACAGAACATCCCACAACAGACATGAATTATGAGGCCTAATGTGTTACCCCCCCATATGTCTTTCTCTCTCTCTTCGTGTGCGTGTGTGTGTGTGTGTGTGTGTGTGTGTGTGTGTGTGTGTGTGTGTTTAGGCCAGAAGTCAACCTTGGCTTTCACTCTTCAGATAACTTGCTTGTTGAGACAGGGTCTCTCATTGACCTGGAGCTTTCCCAATAGGCTAGGCTGTCTGGCCAGTGAGCCTCAGAAGTCCTCCTCTCTTCACTTCCCTAGCTAGCAATGTATGACACAATCCCTGTCTTATTTTTATGTTGGTTCTTGGGGATTGTCATAGTTAGGGTTTCTATTGCTGCAACAAAACACCATGGCCCAAAAGCAAGTTGGGGAGGAAAGGGTTTATTTGGTTCACACTTGTAGATCATAGTCCATCATTGGAGGAAGTCAGAACAGGAACTCAAACAGGGCTAGGACCTGGAGGCAGGAGCTGATGCAGAGGTCATGGAGGAGTGCTGCTTACTACTGGCTTGCTTCCCCTGGCTTGCTCAGCCTGCTTTCTTATAGAACCCAGGACCACCAGCCCAGGGATAGCACCACCCACCATGGCCTGGGCCCTCCCCCATTGGTCACTAACTGAGAAAATGCCTTACAGCTGGATCTCATGGCGGCATTTCCTCAGCTGAGGCTCCTTTCTCTCTGATGACTCTAGCTTGTGTCAAGTTGACACAAAAAAACCCAGCCAGTACAGGGATTGAACTCAGGTCCTCAGGTTTACAAGGCAAACACTTTACTGCCCCAGAGCCCAGGTCTGCTCAGTTTTAGAAAGGTAGATATTAAGGTGTGGGGGACTAGCCCGCACCTTTATTGCCCAGGGTACTCTTAAGGAGTGAGGGATAAGAGACTAAGAAATATGGAGAAGAGAGAAACAGATAGAAACACAGGATAGCTCAGGAGGGCCTGGATCCTTATCCACTTGCCCAGAACTTTATTCAAAAGAGCTTTTAATAACAATGCCAAGGGGCGAGGCAAAAGACCTCCCCCTTGCTAGATACAACCAAGTGTAGACCCTTCCAAACACCTGGTTCCCAGGCCCATGGTCCAATCATCCTCTCATGCAGCCCTGCTCGGAAAGCAAGCTCAGCTCTCACTAGGAAACCTCTGTGGGCTCCCACGTTAAGGGAAGAAATTGATCTGCCCAATGTAGTAAGAGGGGAGGGAGTGTAGAAAGCTCCCGGGCAGCTCTGGGAGCAGGATGTAGTAAGCAAATCATGGAGGCTACAACATTTAAGGTATCACCCACTCTCTGCTTCATGTAAGTACAGGGTAAGTAGTTATACCAACCTGAGAATGAAGGCCCTTAAATTTTTTTGAGGTGGGTCATGTGAATGCCTGACTTTGGTCTTTGATGACAGCAGAAGGCACCAATGATGGGAGGGACATGGGAGGGGACATGGGACAATGAAGGCCTTTGTGGCAGTCTTTATTTCACCTCGTCCTTGGTCTTAGAAACCAAGATTATTTGGAGTGATTTGAAGTGAACCCAATTTAGTGAAAGCCCCTGTGATAGTTCATATTTCTGATTGGCAGCCTGGAGAATCACCCTGGAGACAAGCCTCTGGGCATGTCTCTGAGGGAGTTCCTAGGTTAGGATAATTGGCGAGGGAAGACTCATTCTAACTGTGGGCCATACCACTTCATCCACTGGGGTTACAGACCGAATAAAAAGGAGAAAGTGGGCCGACACCAGCCTTCACCTCTCTCTGCTTCCTGACTGTGGATGCCAGGGACCGGCACCTAGTGGTCTAGACATCAGGCCTTCCCCACTGCGATGGACTGCACTCTAGAACTGGGAAGAACTCACCACAGTGGAAGAGTTAATGACTGTGCCATTGAACCTCACAGAAGACAGGTCTTTATAGATAAAGAATGGAGACTCTGAGAGACAAAGTAGCTACATCCCCAGTTCTCCAAGGCTTTACATAAGAGTGTATGATTGACAGCAGCATCTCCTAAGACCAGATTTTAGCCTCTAGCTGGCTGCCTGCATAATACCCACACCCTGGTCCTACTAAAGAGTTCTGTTAAATGAGTCTGGAAACGTCCATATTGTCCTTACTTTTTATTCATTCATTCATTCACTTATACTTTTGAGACAGTCTCATGTACCCCAGGCTGGCCAATTCCCTCCAATTCCCTTGGTTTCATTTCCAGACTCATAGCAGGTGCAGAGGTTGTGATGAGGACCTGAGAACATGGGAAAGGAGCACTGTGTGCCAAGGTCTGAGGTGGCCTCAGAAGCCTGACAACCATCACTGGTGAACATGGGGACAAAAGGGACCCTTCTGACTGCTGGTGGGAATGCAAACTAGCCTGGCCCCTGGAGGAATTAGTGTGGAGGTTCTTCAAAAATCTAAAACCGGATCTTCCACATGACCCACTCTGTCACTCCTGGGTATTTACTAAAGGGCCTCAAGTCACCACAGCACAGAGACACTGGGACATCTGTGTTTACAGCAGCACTGTGAACACTATTACAGAGCCAACCTAGGTGTCTGTCAACAGAGGACTGGATAAAAAAATATGATACGTACAACACAATAGAATCTTTTTTCACCTGTAAAGAACAAAACGATGTCATCTTCAGGAACACAGATCAACTAGAGATAATCATATTAAGAGGATTAAGTCAACCTCAGAAAGACAAATGAAGTGTATTTCCTCTCATTTTTAGTTCCTAGTTTCCTATAAATGCATACAATCATGTGTGTGTGTGTGTGTATGTACAAGAGGGAAGGAGAAGTGAGATTATCTAGGGGTAAAGAGGACTAATGGGGGAGGGGGGACGGGATGACAGGGAAACATGCAACTTAAATGTACATGTGAACGTTTTTTAAATGCCTTTAAGAGAGAGGGGGCCCAGCAGGCTAAAATGGACCTTCTGTGGGGGAGCGCAGAGAGCTAACCTCGACACTGAATTCAGTGCGGATGGTAAACCCCTCCCTCCCTCGCTGCCTGCCTATCACTCTCTTCCCAGTTTCTCTGAGTGCTTCCCTAATAATGTGAAACTGCTGACCCTGGAGCCACTTTCCCCCAAGTGACATTTGGAACTGTCCTTTGGAAGAAGTCACTGTTAAGGAGGGTTTTCTGGTGTGTCAGCCAAGAGCATCCTCCCAGACCGGCTTTCTGCCGTGTCTCCTCAAAAAACTCACAATGTGGTAAACACAGCTGGCTGGGGAGCGGCACTTCTTGGGGCCCCTTCAGGTTGTGTGTGTGTGTGTGTGTGTGTGTGTGTGTGTGTGTGTGTGTGTGTGTGTAACACAATGTCTGAATGCATGTATGTGTACGTGTGGGTGGTGTCCAGAGTTGAACCTTGGATGTTATTCCTTGGGCTCCATCCACTTTGTTTTCTGAGATGGTCTCTCACTGGCCTGAGGCTGGATAATTTAGCTGGGTTCATCAGCCAGCAAGGCCCAGGGATCCTTCTGTTTCTGCCTACAAAGCTGGGATTGCCAGCATGTACCGCCAGAGTATGGGTTCTGGGGATCAAACTAAAGGCCTCAGCGAGACTTTACTGATGGAGCCATCTTCTCATCCCTACCTTTCAGAATTTTTCCCTTGCAAGAAAGGCATGTTTACCCTCCTGGGCACTAGAAAGGGACCTACCTCAGATGTTGGAGGGTTATGATGTAAGCATATGTTGGGTCAGGTAGCTCAGTTCTCTAATATGAATGCTTTCATTTTGGGGTCTCTGTAAACATTGTGGCCAGCAGAGTGTTGATCCACAATAGAAGTTAGATTCAACACAACTCAGTAGCTGGTGTTGGTTTGATTGTGGATAGTTTATTTGGGGCGTATTGAAGCACAGAACAATCGGGGGGAAAAAAGTTTCCTGTTGATAGTTAACTCAGTCCCATATCACAACAAAGCTTAAAATGACTACATCGAAACTCTTTGTTTCAAGTGTACAAGTGACATTTTCCGTAAAGATGGGCTCTACAGATTAGCTGAGAACAAGCCCAAGATAAGGGTCTGAGGGAGGAGCTCATCTCCACCACGCAGAGAGGTCACCAGGCTATTAACCACACCCGCTCCCAGCCTTCGGGGGCAGAACTCGGGTTATACATCCCTCCCTTTGAAGAGACAGCCCCGTGTGTTTAACTTTCCTGGTTCCCCCGGTGCTTATCTGTGAACACAAGCACCTACATGCCTCCTGTACTTTCATGTACCATGAAGGTGACCTGAGGATTTTTTCTTCTTCTTCTAACCAGTAAACACTGGAGAGAGAGAGAGAGAGAGAGAGAGAGAGAGAGAGAGAGAGAGAGAGAGAGAGAGAGAGAGAGAGAGAGAGAGCTGTTAGCAAGCAGATAACAACAAGGGTGTAATTACTGCTCAGAAAGGAGGCTGAGGTTCGGCTTTCCGGCTCCGCACCTATTCTGTAGTTTTTCTTTGCTAGCTTTCCCAAACAATCTGATTTACACGTTCTCTTTGTGTGTTTTCTTTGTCTATCTTTAGCTCCTTTGATTCAGCTTCGTTGGCAACAGCTCTTCCCGGAGTGCTGGAAGAACTTCCAGTTCCACAGTGGAACAAGGCAAAGACTGGTGGCTGAGAAGCCACTCTTGCAGCTGCCTGGTGGCTGCATGCTCCGTGTGGGGGCCACTTGCCCTCAGTGGGCATTCTCCAAGAGAATGCTCCAGCTGAGCATTCTCACAAGGAATTCAAGCTGCCTTCTGGGAATGCCACGCCTGGCAAAATTTTATGACCCTGGATGTCTTTCTTTTGGGAAAAGAGGAGGATGAGGAAGAGAAGAAGGAGGAGGGGAGGAGGAAGAAGAGGAGAAGAAAGAGGAGGAAGAGAAGGAGGAAGAGGAGGAAGAAGAGAGAGGAGGAAGAAGAGAGAGGAGGAAGAAGAGAGAGGAGGAAGTGGAGGAGGAAGGAGAAGAGGAGAAGGAGGAAGAGGAAGAGAAGGAGGAGGAGGAGCACCAGCAGCTAGGTCCTTCAGGTTTCTCTCTGGAGGTGTGGGCAGAAGCAGGAATTCTGATGTGTGTGTGACACACTTCACCTTGTTCGAGACAGGGTCTCTCACTGAACCTGGAGCCCATGTTCGAGCATCTAGACTGGCTGGCCAACAAGCCCCAGAACTCCTCTTGTTTCTACCCGCCAGCACTGGGGTTATAGGCATGCAGTGTGGCCACAAGTGGCTTTTCATGTGGGTGCTGGGGATCCAAACTGAGTCCTTATGTTCACACAGAAAGCGCTCTTCCCACTGAGCCATCTCCCCTGCCCAAAGACATCCTCTTTAACCAATGCTGAGTTTGCATTATGGTTTGGATTATTTTACACTAAGTTCCCATAGTTGGTTGGTGGCTTCCTGGGTTCAAATGCAGCTTTCCCACTTTCTGCCTAAGTATCTGTAAGTTCTCTATGCCTTGGCTTCCCTTATGTAAATGAGCATGTTAATAATGATAACATTCCCACCAGTCTTCTTGTGGGGATGAGTGAGTATGTGTGAACAGTGGCTGCAGGGGTCTCAGTTGCAGGGATCCGAAACTTCTCCACACTCCTCAAGCCACAGCCCTAATCCTGACCCTCTGGACTCAGAGAATTTCATAATTGTTGTCATATCATTATTACTAAGAAATTAGAGGCCTCAGGCTGGGGTATGTGGTTCAGCTGGGAGAATGCTTGTCTAACTTATATGAAGCCCTGGGTTTCATCCCCAGCACAAAATCTACATGGTGGTTGACCCCTCTAATTCAGTCATGGGGAAGCTGGAAACAGGAGGATTAGAAATTCAAGGTCATCCTTGACTATCTAGTGAGTTTAGAGGCTAGCCTGAGCTACATGAGACAGTGTCTCAAAAACAAAAGGAAAAAAAGAAAGAAAAGAAGAAAGAAAGAAAGAAAGAAAGAAAGAAAGGAAGGAAGGAAGGAAGGAAGGAAGGAAGGAAGGAAGAAAGAAAGGAAGGAAGGAAGGAAGGAATGTGTGGTGGTTTGAATAAGAATGGCCCCATAGGCTCATATATTTGAATGCTTAATCTCCAGAGAATGGCACTACTTGAAAGGATTAGAAGGATTAGGAGGTGTGGCTTGTTGGAGGAGGTGTGTCACTGGGGTGGGCTGTGAGGTTTCCGAAGCCCACACCAGCCCAGTGTCTCCTTCTAGGCCTGCAGATCAGGGTGTGGCTCTCCACTACTGCTCCAGTGCCATGTGTGCCGACATGCTCCCTGCCATAATGCTAATGGACTAAACCTCCTTAACTGTAAGCCAGGCCCAATTAAATGCTTTCTTTAGGAAGTGTTTCCTTGGTGGTGGCGTCTCTCCACAGAAATGGGACAGTGACTAGGAAAGCAGGGGAAGGAAAAGAGGAGGGGACCTCTGTTACAAACGACAGGATCTCCATGTCACACATTTCTAGTTCACAAGGGCTCATCTCTTCCTTGCAGCCTCCAAAGGTACAGCGCCCCTCCTGCCAGCTCTCGCCTTCCTCTGTGGACTTGGTCCCACTTTTGACTCTTAAAAAAGGATCTGTGCTTTATCCCTGTCCTGTGGGCTCCTTCTCTTCATAAATACAAAGTGGGGGAGAAAACACAAAGAAATCACAATTATTAGAAGTTGCTTATACTTTTCTCTAATTGTGTCCTTCTTCAACCCCTCCCTACAATGATGAGCTGTTTGTCAGTTTCATTGCCTTATTCCTTGGTTTCAAAGCCTTCTGGAAGGATCCATTTCCTGCAGAAGGAACTTGCTCTCCTCAGCCACCTGGAGATGCTGTGGTTTGGGTGTCTCCCAATAGCATAGCCTGAGGTGATGGAGCCTCTAAAGTTGGGGTCTAGTGCCATGTTCTTGGGAGCTTGTTCTTAGAGGGTATAGCGCAACCTGAGTCCTTTCCTATATCTCCTTAATTCCCAGATACCATGAGGTGAGTAGCTAACTCTGCTTTCTACCAACCCACCATGATGCCCTACCTTGCCACGAGCCCCCCAAAAATGAGACCAGGCAACCAGGTCTGAAATGTCTGAAATCACGAGCCAAATTAAACCCTTCCCCTTGAATATGAGACTCTTAGGTTTTTATTGTATTCATGTTGCTGTCAGGGTTAATCGACCATAGAGTTGATTGAACTTGGAATCAACTAAGAGACAGCTCTGGGTGAGCCTATGAGGGCATTTCAGGAAGGATTAGTTGAGGGGATAAGACAAAAAAAAAAAAAGTGTTTTTTTTTTTTGTTTTTTTGAGACAGGGTTTCTCTGTGTAACTGTGTAGCTTTGGAGTCTGTCCTGGGACTTGCTCTTTAGACCAGGTTGGCCTCAAACTCACAGATATCCTCCTGCCTCTGCCTCCCAAGTGCTGAGACTAAAGACATGCACCACTACCGCCTAGCTGCATGGTGCTTCTTGTATGTAACCCTTAGAATGGGTGGCACTTTCCATAGTGGTCCTGGTCTGAGGCAAAAGTTAGCCTGCCTTCACTTCACTTCTTCCTGCTGAGGATGACTGTCCTGATGTTGCCCTCTGCTCATACTCGTTTCTTTAGCCTCCCAACATGAACTAAAAACCAGTGTCTCTCCAGGACTCCTCCAGGCCTTCAGCACCGGTTTGGAACAGCCAAAGCCCGGAATTTCACAGACTGAACGGCTGCTGATTCTCAGCTCAGTGAAGACACTGTTGGAGGAGCAGCCTGTGTCATGGAAGCCAGTCCAGTGGACACCCTTTGGAGGAGATTTCCACCCTGTTGTGTTCCTCTGGACCTGGCTAACACAGCCAGAAGCTGCCTAACCAGCCGCATCATAATCTCTTAATTGATCTAGAACCGTTTTTCCTCCCCTTTTCTTGCTCCTGGAAGGCTTTGTCATCTCTGACTTTTCCTATCTTTTTTCGTTGTTGTTTTTCTTTCTGTCAAAATTCTCCTCTTTATTCAGGACCCCGAGTCAGTGTTTTCTGTTCAGTAAAGCCTTCTAACCAACTATTTTCAGCAGCAACAGCTTCCTGGGCTCTGATGCACTGAACAAATTCCCAGTAAAGCATTTATCTCCTCCGATCACCCCTACACAGTCATGTTCACTTGACTCTCTGGATTCCGCAAGCCTGGGAAGTGGTGGACAGACAGAGGAGCTGTCCACCACGGTGGTTCGAATAGGTATTTAATTTACAAGTGCTGAACAGCACATACTCCCAGTTTGCCTCTAGGAGAGGGCATTCCTGGGAGTTTATCTTGCAGGGTGGAGTGGAGGGTGTGTGTGTGTGTGGGGTCTGTCCGGCCAATGTTGTTGCCTTTCCTACCTAAGACCCTGTCGGAAACAACAATAGAGCCAGACTTTACCTCACATCTTAAACATTTCCTTGTCATTTCTCAAGCTTCAAAAGCATGGTTTTCATTACATTTTTTGAGATAAAGTCTCATGTAACCTAGGCAAGCCTTAAATTGATGTGTAGTCTTAAAGTTGATTTGAACTACTGAAAAACTATACAGTAATAGCAATTACTGTAAATAAATCAAAGAAATGCATGTACTAGAAAAAGAAAAACTTATCTACTCTAATGGCATTCCCCAGAGAGAATTGCTATCAAGCTGCTTGAAATGTCTCTCTCTCTCTCTCTCTCTCTCTCTCTCTCTCTCTCTCTCTCTCTCTCTCTCTCTCTCTCTCTCTCTCTCACACACACACACACACACACACACACACACACTCCTTCCTCTTGGTGAAGTCTATAAATTTAAATTTCAAAGCAAATAAGCAAATTGGCTTGACTCATCCTGCTAGTTGCTCCTAAAAATGATTTGGCATTTTCCTGTGTGTTTTTGCACGGGTCTGTGCACGTGTGTGCACACGTGTGTGCCCATGTGTGCAGAGGCCAAAGGTCAAGTTTAGTCGATACTCCCTGGGAGCTGTCCACCTTGGTTTCTGCTGTTGTTTTCTTTGCTTTCAAAAATGTATTGATTATTGTGCGTGCGTGTGTGTGTGTGTGTGTGTGTGTGTGTGTGTGTGTGTGTGTGTACATTGCATTTCATAGTGCACACACGGAGGTCAGAAGACAACCTGCGTGAGTCAGTCCTCTTTTCCCTTCAGTCTCGTGAGGGATCGAACTTGTGTTTCCAGGCTCAGCAGCAAGTGCTGTTAGCCCTGAGCCATCTCACTGGCCAACAGTTTATTCCCTTTTTCATTGAGGCAGGTCTCTCATTGGTTCCAAACTCCAGCGAGTAGGCTTGCTGTCTGGAAACTGAACCCCAGGGACCCTCCCGTCACCCAGTCCCCAGCTCACAAACCCATGATGCCGTGCTGTATTTTTAAATGGGGTTCTGGGGACTAAACTCCCTAGGTCATCATGCTGACCCAGCAAGTGTTTTTTCCCACAGAGCTGACTCCCTGCATTCTGAGTATGTTTTCTTTTTGATTGAAAATGGCGTACTTACCTGGCAGGGGAGACACCATGGTCACAAAGGCAGCTTTCCCAGGGTGGGGCGTCACCATTGTACTCAACATGTACTGACCCTTGCAATTTCCCTAAATTTGGGAGACTTGACGGCATAATTTGGGGTGGTGGTGCTGCGTTCCATACTCTCCCCTGTATAAAAAACCAAGCCAGTACATGGTGAAGGCACCGTGTATTACAGCTGGTTCGTCTTCTATTATTGGGCATCCCTACTGGGTAGCTGTCTTTGTTTGTAAGTATTGCTGAAACCACTGTTCTGATAAGAAGGACGTTTTTTTTTGTTTTTGTTTTTGTTTTTTTTTTTTTCCCCGAGACAGGGTTTCTCTGTGTAGCTTTGTGCCTTTCCTGGAACTCACTTGGTAGCCCAGGCTGGCCTCAAACTCACAGAGATCCCACGTGCGGGTCTTAGGGATGCTTACAGATACCCGGCAGGTTGGCGTCAAGGACTTAGCTGTGGCAGCATCCTTGGCTTTGTTTTCGTCTTGGTTCCCACCTCCTCCCTTCAACGGGTCTCTCAGGTCACATTTGTGTCAGCTGCACCCGGCAGTGGCAGTGTGGTCCCTGAGACAAGACCCCTTGGCCTTCGGCTGTGACTCAGCCAGGTCACTTTTCTACAGGGAAACGTTGTTGTGAACTCAGGATCCTAGAACCTGCTCACTGTGCGTTCTGGGATGGAGCAGTGGTGGGAGCTTTCCTCTCTGAAGTGCAAGTGTCCTGTCTCCATAGCAACTGGCAGGCAGCAATGAAGATATTCTAAAGAGACACTCGTGTCCTCGATCTGGCCATCAGGCTATTGAACAAGGTAGCCTCCAAAATGAGAATTTCCCTAGGCATCTCATGCTGGGAGAAGTGAAAGGCACCAGAGGGGAATTGTCCCCCAGAAAGAGACCACACAGTTCTAATAACCTGCCAGGCTACCTTAAGGCTGTCAGACCACCTTAAGGCTGTAGCCAGGACAATGACGGGTCAGTGATGAGCAGGCCCATACCTCGACCAGGATGGGTTAGGTATGCCAGCTCTTGGCTCTCTATCTAAACAATTAATCTTATTTCAGGACCTCAAAGAATGACAGAAAGGGGGTCCTCTTTCCAGTGTGGTCACTTTGAACACACCTCCCTTTCCTGCTTTGAATCATTAATTTGGTTCTTTTTTTTTTGACTATGCAAATAAATCAATTTTTATATTGCAATATTTATACTTACTACATAAATTTTAAATTACATTACATTAGAAGCATACAATTTAGTTAAATATTCAATTTTTAAAAATTATTTGTACAATATATGAGAAATACAGTGATGACATCAGTAAATGTAACATGTGTTCAGTGAAGAGACAGAAATGCCTTTGTACACACCGGCTCTGCCACTGAAAACCTTGGATCACAATGAATACCCAACTAACAATAACTGGACTCATCCTTTTCTGTCTTGGTTTTGAGACAAGGCCCAGGCTGGCCTGGAACTCCTGCCTCAACTTTCTAAGTGCTAGGACGAGAGGCACCCACCCATGCCCTGCTTAAACTGGTTCAGTCTTGAAAGAAACATCCACTTTCTCTGGCTGAAGAAAGTTCTACAGAACAAAGACCCCCATGACAATCCAGCTATAAATGAAAATTCCAGAATGAGAGAAATCTCAAATTTTTCTTTAATCTTATTATCTTTTAATTGGCTTCTTGAGATAGATGGCCAAACTTGACTTTTTAGAGTACAGGTTGTGACCCCAAGTTTGGTCACATGAAGCCTGCTAATGGTCACAGTAGTGGTGAAAATAGCTATGAGCATGAACACATGGCGTTTCTCAGGGTGGTTAGAGGTAGAACCTAGGCTGGGGTGCAGCTCCATGCTAAAGCCCTTGCTTGGCATGCGCAAGGCACCGAGTGATCCACAGCACTAAAACCAAGGACAGGGTAGGATGCAGTACTTGCAGCCATTCTGGAAAGGACGGATCAGTGCTCCTGGGAAGGTCAGATCAACTGCAAAGCAGCAGTGACAGATGTCACAAGCGGTGCCAAGGCTGCAGGCTTTTAGAGGATGTGCCCCTACATACAACAGGGAAGCATGCTTCTAGAGAAAAGGATGGAGGAGCAGGATCATAGTTCACCACCAGGGATGAGCTAGAAGTCAGGTCCTCATCAGAGGAGCACAGACAAGGGAGAAACGTGGGTTCCAGATGCCTGCAGCTGATCTGTGGTTAATAGAGGCCAGAGACGGCATGCATGGCTCTCAGCAGCCATTCCTCATTGGCTCAGGCTTGAGGCAGGGCAATGGGGGAACCAGCAGGGCAGGCTGGAAGGGAAAGAAGAAAGCATGAAGGTGTGATGGCTTCTCTTTCCCCAGCAGAGCTGGGGGTTGACCACAGCAGACGCTGAGAACTAAGGCTCCTCAAGGCTCCTAAGACTTATGCCCAGCTGTCACAAGTCTCTAACTCTCTGGGCTGGACACTGTATCAATCAAGGCTCAATAAAAGAAACAGAACTCTCTCTCTCTCTCTCTCTCTCTCTCTCTCTCTCTCTCTCTCTCTCTCTCTCTCTCTCTCCCCTTTCTGTGTATGTATGTATGTATGTATGTATGTATGTATGTATGTATGTGTGTGTATGTATACATGCGTGTGTGGGATAGATTTAAGCTAAGGTTAATCAGGGCACACTTGTTTGAAGCCTTTTCTACTGGTAAGCACCTTACAGTGAGCCCATCTGTGAATATGGACTAAGGCTCCAGGAAAGAAATGTTCAACCCCAGACCAGATGCTGCTCAAGTCAGACTTACCTACAGCCCTCTGTGTCCATCCTCATAGTTGATCCTGGAATCCCAATCCTCTCGCCTCAAGGAAGTTTACAGACTTGCAGTTGCCAGAGGCCATCAGTGGGTTATGGTATATCCCTCACTTGTACATGAATACAGCTCAACTCCCGGTGCCTATTCCCTGCCTTATAATGAAGATCCCCCATCTAAGTGCATCCCCCTCCACACTTCCCCCACATTCTCTAAGTCACACATTAACAAGTGTCCTTCCTCCCTTCCTCCCAGATGCAAGACACCTTCTCTCCTTCCTCATAGCACTAAGATGGACTTCTTGCTCTTCTGAGTGGTCTGAAATCCTTTCTTATCTTGTGCACCCTGCCATCCCCTCTCTGGTGTTAACTAAATCTGTGGAACAATTTGCCACAGTGTCCTCTATTCATAAATGTGTATACAGAATGCAATACATTCTATAATTATGTAGACTGGGAAATGGAAAAGAGCAAGAGCTAGTTGGAACCTGGCTGAGCATAATCCCTGTCAATGCTGGTGGTGTGGACATCCTGCAGTGCTGGTGGTGTGGGCATCCTGCAGTGCTGGTGGTGTGGGCATCCTGCAGAAGCTGAGGCCCTCCATCAAAGAGTGAAGCCTGCCCCTGCCTAGGAACTGTGCTGGGTAACAAGGATCCAGGGGACAGTGTGATTGCAGGCTCTGTGGCTGCCTTCCATGAGGACCAGAGCCAAAAGAAAAGTGAGAACTCACATGTGAGCTACAGAACACCTGCTACCTCCCTGCTGTGTCCAAATCTCCCATGAGACTCTTTCTTGTCTCCCTAGCCAGAAACACAGAAGGGATGGTGTTCTGGAAAACTGCAACTCAGCTTAACCAGGCTGGTATAACACAAAGCAGCCATAAGCCACTTCTCATTTCTCCGATTTTACATTTACTTTTAAAAGTGTGTGTGTGTGTGTGTGTGTGTGTGTGTGTGTGTGTGTGTATGTGTGTGTGTGTGTGTGTGTGTGTGTGTGTGTTTGTGTGCATGTGATGAGGATGGGGGTTGTGCATATGAGTGCAGGTACCCTTAGAGGCCAGAGGAAGGCATCAGATCCCCTGGAGCTAGAGTTGGTTGTGAGCTGCCCACCATGGGTGCTGGAACTGAACTGGGGACCTCTGAGTTTGGTTTATGTGTTTCTATTCATTCAGTCATGTCTCCAGGCCTTTAGTTCTCTTCTTGGCAGGTTTCTACTTACACACACTACCAGAAACCGTACTAGATCTCCAAATACAGGCAGTAAAAAAGTTATACTCCCACTTAACATGATGCAGAGACACCAACTCTTTCTCTTAAAGATGTATATTGTTGGTTTTGTTTGAGTTTTTCTCCAGGAGATTCATATTCTCATTTTCATATCTTGTGCCTTCAATAGTGAGATATAAAGTTAAACCTATAGACACATTTCACACCAGATGATAATGAGGAGAAAGAAAGAAATAAAAAACAGTCAACAGGGAGGTGACACCTATAATGCCCCACCCATCCCTGAGGAGATGCTGTAGTCAACTAAGGGAGGAGGGAGAGACATTTCCCTCAGTGGTGTGGTCACTGCTAAATTGCCCCTGCTCCAGAAAATCCTACAACCCCCACATCACACTCCTGTAACTAACCCTACTGAACACTCAGTGGTTCACACACACACGAAAGAAGGGGCGAGCTGGGAAAGAAGAAGGTCATCAGTGGCTGTGGGAGGGGACAAGAGTGATGGGTGAATAGGACCAAAATATTTGTGATCAGAAAATATGATCAAAATATTTGTGATCAAAATAGGATCAAAATATTTGTGTATGAAAATGTCACAGTGAAAGTCATAATTATGTACAATAAAATGGGGACTACATATTGATAGTTATAATGGATTCTGAAGCAGCAGATCACTGGATGTCCATACTATTTACCTTTTTATTCACTATCTACTTCAAATTCCCTCTGTCTTCATCAGGTTGACTTCATGTAGCAGGAGGAGAGTTTTAATTTGATCAGCTGTGGTGGATCGTGCAATTGTCTTGTGTTCCTGGAGAAACTTCTGAAAACTGTTAATTAGATGGAAGTTATAGTGAGTCAGATGAGATCAAAGATTAAGGGACTCAGTCAAGGTAACCGTTGTCCTAATGTAGACCCAGTGACAGCAGTGATTTCATCCAGGAGAAACTTCCATAAAGCGCTTGAAAGACAGGGTAAAAGCTAAGTATGAGGATACTAAGGAGGAAAGGAGCGATGATGTAGTGGGTAGCCATCCCAGCTTTGATCTGGAAGTTCCAAGCCCCATTGAGGCTTCGGTAATTGTCACCCCTACAAGGCGGGGCTGGGAGAGGACCCCTGAAGACCCGAGATCTGGATGGGCCAGCTCTCTTGGTTCCTGGCCCCTGGACGCTGGAGGTAGACCGAGCAGAGTTCTCCAGAGCACACAGCCGGACTGCGCTACACCTTTCCCAGACCCTGTAGCCTATCCCTTCATTTGTGAGTTACCCCACAAAATAAACCTCCCTTTTAACTTCGTGGAGTGGCCTTAATAATTTCACCAATAGGATGAAGGGGAGGAGCCAGAAGGGGAGGGGACTCTATAAACTGACGACATGGCCGCTCTATGGCGTGGTGAAGGGGAAGGCTTTTGTTGTAGATCAGAGAGAGAACAGCCAAGGCATCTGGGAGAGTCCAGGGCAGAGAGAGGAAGTTGGAGACTGAACACGGCCAGAGGACTGGACCTGACCATGAGAGAAGCAGAAGCATAGCAGAGACAGACAGAGAGGCAGACAGACAGACACACAGACACACAGAGGTGGCAGCGACATAGAGAAAGAAACATAGAGAAGGAGGGTGAGGAGTAGAGGGAGACAGGACCCAAAAAGCCAATCCATAGAAACAGGCTTGCCACTGATTTGTTTGGTCTGGTCCCTAAGTCTTGGAGCCCCATCTCCAGCCAGTCTGGAATTGCTGGTTTGTAAGCAGCACTGTCCCTGGAGGAGGGAAGGCACAAAGCCCATCATCTTAGTGGGAGTCAGGCGATGTAGTCCTCTTTAATTTTGGAGTACCACAGCAGCCTATGAATGGAGTCCATCCAGAAGGATGTTACACTGCCCTAAGATTTCTTCAAAGGTTTCTGAGAACCAGTGGGACGGAGAGGGTAAACGAAGAAAGATGCCTTCGGTTCACCCTCTTTAGTTCTGAGTCCTGAAAAAACACCCAGAGCCGTAAGAAGAGGGATGAGCTAGGTGGCTCACTAGAGTCCTTTTCAGAGGTCACCTGAACCGCTGTTAGGTTTTGGGGGTACCCGACTATGGTTTGCCCAGAGTCCGGGGAAGATGCTATGTCTGGTGTGGGATATCTGAGGGACAAAACCCCCTATGAACACTATGCTTGCTCTTATGTCTGTTAACTTTATTCCTCTAAGACAAAATTCTATCCACACAGCTACAGCTCCGTCAGGCATTCAGGGCAGGAATAAATCTAGATATACCAAGCTCTTTGTCTGTCTACTTTATTTCTCTGGGATGAAATCCTGTCTACACAGCTTCAGTTCCGTCCTGACACTCACTTCCTCTTCGTCCTCATTTACTGCCCTCTCATAGTCCTGCTAACAACTATGCTCTTATACTTCCAGGCTCATCTTTATCCTCTGTTTCTTCATCCTCCATCTCTACTTGTTCTCTACTCCTGGCTCTGATGAACTCTACAAGAGTTCTGCTTTACCATCTACAGAACCTCTGTGTTCTTCCCTTCTCCCTGGTCATGCCGTTCTGTCTGCTTCTACAGAAAATGCCTGTTTGTCCTTCCCCTGGCCAGGCGGTTCCCTGCCTCCTCAGGAATGTTGCTCTGCCCTACCTTCCACCTTGATATGTAAAAACCCATTTTGTTCTCAGTCAGTTGCTCTGGAGAGCCACTAGGCCTCAAGGAAAGGGAATGGTCTGAGCTTCAATAGCACAAGAGAGAAAGCTATGCATCTCCAGGCAGCTTGTCTTTGCCTACATGACCACATCCAAGTACTGGCTCAAGCAGGAAATTCACACATATGTTCTATGGGAATTGTGAGCACAAGAAATTCATAACAAGGCACAGCTGAATATTAAGCTCTGTAACACAAAATAGTCCATGCTAGATGGCTTCCGACTTGACTGACCCTTGGCCTGGTCAAGGTATAGCTTTAATACACAGCTGGACTCCTTATACCATATTCTTGTGGCTGGCCACACTCAACTGTTTTGAAATGGGATGATATAGAAGGAGCAACAGCTGGAGTCCACTGGAGGAAGGGTGATCTAAGGGGCCACAATAAAACCTAACAGATGGCGAAGATCCAGGACATGAGACAGTCATGTGATGACGACCTGCATCCTTGGAGTGTGTTACATGAGGGGGGCGGCATCTGTGACACACAGAAGTGAGGCTGTTAGGACTCCCACAGTTCCTGCTGCGAATGTAGTTAAGGAAGGAGGGCAGTTTGCCCTTATCCGAGGAAGGACACGGGTGGGAAAACCATCTGAAGAATGCTTTGTTACTTCTGACATGGTTGTCCATTCCAAGATGTAAGGCTGCTGGTTTGGCCAAAGAACTTGAGTCCATTTTCATTGGTCAGCATAAGTTCGGAGTCAACTGTCAAGTCTCCTCTAGTACAACTTTGTGGGGAACATAAAGAGACAAAGTGAGTGAGAAAAAAAATTCAACATCCCGATTAACATCCCACTAAGTTTTGTTTAGTAAGGTGCATGCAGCTGTACAACTGTCTGGACCATGCACCAGCATTCCGTAGAGGGATAAGGTAACTGTAATTAGTTCTTTGTTACCTCAGACTCCTGCATAAGCAACAAGCACATGGAAGCTTCATAGAAGAAGTCAGTTAAATTTAGCATTAATTGACAATTTCAAAGAGAAATAGAATCCCATTAGATCCTTTTTACAGGATTATCTAGCAAAGTCCCAAGGATATCCCTTGGATATCCTGACCACTCCCCCAAACCTGTGAGTTTGATAACAGTATCTGGCAGCCCCCTTTAATCAGGGAACAGGGGTGCTTAGGGTACAGATGGACATGCCATAGCTGTGAGAAGTACTCTTCCAGAAAGAGATAGTGTCCCATAATTGGTAAGCACAGTTTCAGATTTGGCCTCAGTATTTAGGAAGACGGGCCTGTTTTTCTCAGCTGCGGATAGACACGCAGTGCTGAAGTAAGCCAAAGTCTTGTCCTATAGCTGAGAGACATCAGAAAGGGAATCGTTACTGAGAAATAGTTGTTCAAATACCATTTTATGTGATTAAGTATAATGTCCGAGGACTGCCATCCCTTGAACTGTTAAATACGCATATGGTGATTTTAATCTTGGTTATACTTTCCTGCTGAGTGTTTGAGACCATGTAGGTGGCCAGAATCAAATTTTCTTTTTTGTGCTGTCAAGATCGGTTGAGGATCTGGTTGTCAGGGGTCAGTTGGGTGTGGGAGAACCACTGTCTTCTCTGATCTTCCTTTTACATCTGTGTGAGGGTTTGTCATCTATGTGAGGGTAAGTCAAAGGCCTTGCTTTTAAAATTGTGCTTGTGTGTATCATTTGAGTGAGTGTGCACGTGTGTGTGTGTGTGTGTGTGTGTGTGTGTGTGTGTGTGTGTGTGCATGAAGGCACTATGCTTGGATGTTGGTCCTCTCCTTCCACCTTTCTTGAGACAGAGTCCCTTTGTTATTTGCCTAGCTATCAGGTTCTCACATCTCTGCTTCCCTTCTTGCTGCAGAAGTGTTGGGATTCTAGGCCCTGCCTCCCATTTTGCCACTTGATTCCTCTCCTAGCTTCTCTCCAGTTGTTGAGACAAATGCCCTGGCAGAAGGAGCTTGGGGGAGAAAAGCTCTGTTCCAGCTTACAGTTCTCAGTTACCACTCACCACTGTGAGGAAGTGAAGGTGGCAGGGACTTGGAGAAGCTGTTCCTATCCAGTCAAGAGCAGAGAGAGAATGAATGCATGCATGCTCATGCTCAGCTCGTCTTCTCCATTGTATACAGCCCGGGACCCAAGCCTAGGGAATGGTGTCTCCAATAGTGGGCTGAGTCTTAATGAATGTAATGAACACAACCATCCCCAGACTTGCCCACAGGACAAGCTGATCTAGACAACCCCTCATTGCAAGTCTCTCCCTAGTGATTGTGGATTGTGTCAAGTTGACAATGAAAACTGTCACACTTCTCAAACTGGTGCCCCTATCACAGGAGAGACAACAGATAATAGATATTGGTGTAGAGCATATTAGCTGCTGGGAACTTTGCTCCACATTTCAAGGTTTTACCACACAATCATTGCTGGAATGGAGAATTAAAAAGACCATCCCTATCAAGTCAGCTATCTCGGGCTAACGAAGAGCATCATAATGACAAGTAAATTCCATACACATCACACGATTGCTGTCCTTTATTTGCTACAAATCAAGTTCCGTGGTTAGAAGTAAGGCTGTGTGGAACACCGTGCAGACACACAGTGCTCTGCAAGTCCACAGATTGTAGCTCTGTTGGAAGCTTTGTAGGTGGAGAAGGCAAATCCATTCATAGAGTACATGGTCGAGAGCAAAATGTCTTCTCTTCTATCATGGAGGGGGGGGGTCCAAGTACCCCTCTATTGTCCTAAGGAATGGTTTCTATTCTAGTTAATTTTAACTGTCAACCTGACACAGCCTAGAATCATCTGAGAGGACAGAACTGACTTGGTAAAGAGGCTGGTCGACACTCACTGTCCTGGCTCATCTCGGTGTGAGATTGAAGTGCTTCTGCTACAGACTCCCACATGCAGAACAATCTGTGAACCGTGGACTCTGTTCACTGGCTTTATGAGCCCATAGGTGCAAGTTGATCACAGAGAAGGTAGTGTAGTCAATTGTAGGTCATGTGATCAGTGGTGCGGGTACTTGAATAGTAACACCAACCCGCTTTGGGTTTTTTTTTCCTGTTCTGTGACCCACTGAAAATGGGAGGCTTTGGGGGTCATTTGGTAACTGGGTGATGCATTCATCTAATTATTCTTTATTAATAAAAAATTGGGAGTGAGAACTTGAATGATCAGAGAAGCAGCAGAGATGCAAACGGTGACCTCCTATCTCTTCTGTTTCTCCATCCAAAAAGGACTGAGATCCTCTCTAAACCCCAACTTACTACTTTCTATCTGTCCTCAGTCCTCCAAAACCTCTATGGTTAATTTTACTCAGCTAGTGACTAGCTCTGCCCTCTGATTCAAAGCAAACTTTATTGTCAGAATGTGATCAAAGTATCACACAACAGCTGGGTGTGTTGCCGCCCAGATCCAAAAAGTCTTGTTATATACTGTCCTTTCCTAGTGGTAGGAAGGGTCTGATGTAGCAACCGCCCTTCACCTTGAGATTTCTTTTCTTCTCCTCTTCCTCCTGTTTCCTCTGCTCCCTCCTCTTCCTCTTTCTACTCCTTCTTTGAATAGGGTCTCTAGTTGCACAGTGTAGCTGATGACCCTTGACCTTCGGTTCCTACTCCATCCACCTCTCAAATTCTGGGATTACAGATGTGTGTTACCATGACAGGCCTGAAAGAGATATCTTGATATGCTCTTGGAGGCCATAGCATTCCTTGCCCCAATGTGAATAATATCCCAGTGTGCCTAAAGTAGCTGCTCATCCAGTCTCGTCACTGTAATACCATCATTTCAGTGAGCTAGCCTATTGTCCTGAAGAGTAAGGGGGTCTTTATGGACTACATTATGCACAGTTTCCAGATGTAATATGAATTATATTGGTAAATTGCCATGTGTTGTTTGTAGTAGTTGAAAGCTGACTCTTAGACAAGATGAGCCACCTTGTCTCTAAGTCAATCATATTTACTTCAAGGGTCCTCCCCTAGTTCTGGGACAGGCAGGCTCCCTGGCATTGTAGTGGAATGAAGGGAAAAGCAGAAACTAAAGGTATTAAGAGCATTGCACCTTGGAGTTGGAGAGATGGCTCAGAGGTTAAATGCATTTGTTGCTCTTGCAGAGGACCTGTGTTCGGTTACCGGCGTCTACATGGAGGCTTACAACCATCTGTAAGTCCAGTTCTAGGGGATCCAGGGCTGTCTTCCACCTCTACAGGTAGGCATGTGGTGGACAGACATACATTCAGGCAGAATGGTCCTACACACAAAAACAAATTTCAAAACCAAACAAAACCAAAACTCAAAAACACTGTGCCCATGAGAACAGATAAGAGGTAAACCATTTCCGGTAGAGGTTACTATTGTCTACCCCACAGTATCAAAATGTCTGTAATAGGAATAAGAACCTGGACCTTGATTGGTGGAGACAAGGATCTGCCCTGCCTGGAAATCAGGAACTAAGTACTAATGTTTCCGGGGGGCTCTCCCGGTGTCTTCTGCTCCATGCTGTCAGCCCCTAATTTGACGATATTTTCCTAGCTATTTGCTACTTGCTTTTTATTGCCTTACATTTGCTTGTTACTTGCTTAATAATTCCTCTCATTCAAAACCAAAACCATGGCTATCACGCTCAATAACCCCACTCATTCAAAACCAAAGTCATGGCTATCATTCTCTACACAGCAGTGGATCAGTGAAGGTGTGTAGTCAGCCTTCACAGCTGAAAGCAAACCTCTTTTGATGGTCTTATTAAAAAATCCAAAGAAAAGGGCATTGTTCTGGTTGACAGTCATCCTCCAGGCAGTAGAGGGTGTGTTTGTTCTATCCACAAAGCTGTATTTGGAAGAGGAGTTGCCATTGAAGGCAGCACCTGGTTCAAGATAATCAGTCATTCTCCAAGCTCCACTTGTCTTCTGCACTGCCCAACCGCCAGAGGCCAGTTGTCCAGGGCTGTGGGAGGAATAAACGACCTGAACATCAAAGGCTGGAATCCGCACACCTCCACCACACTCCAAGTAGGAGGGATGGTCGCAAGACCTAATAACAACCCCCAACTCTGGCTAGTGACTCCTTAAGTTCCAGGGTTTCTCTTGTGGGGATCCTGTGGCAATACCAGGTCTATCCAGTTGGATCCTTGCTTCTGAGCACTCTAACTTAGCAGCGTATGTTTATCTTCTCCAGAAGATGCTCCAGTGCCCCACACTCTCTGAATGCCCCTGTCTTCAGTCTGCCTAATTCCTCTCATCCATCAGTGCAGTGGAAATTTCATGAGAGTGCCTTCAGGGGGCTGGGGAGATGGCTCAGTCAGTTCCATACTTGTCATGAAAGCAGGAAGACTTGAGTTGAAGGCTCATGTCACCACACCAAGCGCTGCAACCCCATTGCTGAGGAAGTGGTGGGTGACAGGAGACGCCTGGGGTTTGCTGGCCAGCCGGTCTAGCTGGATCACTGAGTCCCAGCCCCATTCTAAAGAAAAGAGGGTAGGGAGTGATTGAGGAAAGCATCTGATGTTGACCCCTGGCTTACACACGCATACGTGTATACACACATGTGTGCGCATGCACACACGCGCTTAGGGCTATCTACACTTGAATTTTTTATCTCTGGCATTTTATTTCTATTTTTTATACTCCTTTTTCCCCCTGTATTTTGTATATCCCTGTAAGCCATCTGCCATCCTTTCTAGAATCCAATGGCATATACGTGAATATATTTATGCATATATAAAATACATGCTGATATTTGAGAAGGACAGATCCAACCCAAATTCAACTCTTAAGGTGTCTGATGTTCCAGAGAGTAAAGGAGAAGAGGAGGGGAGGAGGCTGGGATTATCAAAATACTTTTGCTTGTCATATTTCGGTCCCTGCACCTCTCCCCTCCAAGTGACTCAATAAGACTGCTGCAGCCACTTGGGTAACTCTGGCGTCACATAAAGGGCAGGCAAAGCTCAAACAGTCCAGCAGGTGGTTCTGACACACCCTGCTGCCTCCCATTCGCTCCCCGTGGCTCAGAGCCACATCGCCAGGTTTCTCAGCTCTGTTCCTGATTTGGTCAGAAGCGGCCCACACCACCCCCATCTCTCCATGGAAATGCCACCTCGAAGAAGTGCTGCAGTGTCTGCCCATGGCTTTTAGAGACACGGTGTGGGCCACAGTTAGCTGAAAGGCCCTGCTGAATTGCAAGCTTGGTATGAAACCACCGTCCAACTCGTGACCAGATGTCACCCAAATAAAGATTTTTTTCGCATCCTTCAGGACAGACTACGGTGGCAGAATTGAATTCTCCCATCTTACAGACAAGGATGGCTGCAGTGCTGACCACGCAGTCAGTTTTCCTTTTTTCATTATCTTCCAGGAGGCTCTCTTCAATCCAGCAAATATTGAATTCTAGGTGCCATGATATTTGCTGGATTAATAAAGATCAGTAGAGCTAGTCCTGGGCTCTGAGTCACTTGAGGTCTTGGAGACACAGAGCCAAAGATGTGTTCCATTTAGCTATGCTTTCCTTAGATTCCTTCTATGATGCAATTTCTTCATTTTCAGTAATTTAGAAAAACTAGATTCTCTAAATGTTTAACGCCCCAGTATACTTGTAGTTTATCTCAGTGGAAGACAAGCTTTTGGAGCATTCTGTTTTATTTGTTTGTTTTTGGCTAGTGATGATTTTGTATTTTTTTCTTTAAAAAATTTAAAATCACATTTCTCTCTCTCTCTCTCTCTCTCTCTCTCTCTCTCTCTCTCTCTCTCTCTCTCTGTGTGTGTGTGTGTGTGTGTATGTGTGCTATAGTGCATATGTGGAGGTCAGAGGACAATCTGTGGGTGTCTGTCTTCTTCTATCATGTGACTTCTGTGGATTGAACTTAGGTCCTCATGCTTGGAGGCATATACCTTTACCCACTGAGCAATCTCATTGGTCCAGTCCTTTATTTTCGATGGTTGACTTTTTTTTTTTTAACAGCCTCATGTGAAATCATAACCTCTTCCCATGGCCACAGCTGATAGGCTGGAGGTCAACACCTGTTGTGTTAATTAATTTTTCCTGGGGAGACACGAACAGTTGTCTGTTTCGTTAACTTAGATGGGACCCAGGGGCCAAAGTAAGGATTTCTTTGAAGCTGAACTTGGTAAGTTCATTAATTTATTGAACTTAATTACAGATTATGAGTGAGAGGTTATTATAGGGAGCATGAGTGACCCCAAAACGGTTATGTCATCACTATCCCACCCATCCTGGATGATAATTTCACGAAAGCTGTGTTTTGGGGTTTCCTTACCCTTTAAAAATCTATTTATTTTAGTATGTGTATATGTGGGAGGTGGGGCACTTGTACCATAGCGTGTAAGTGGAGGTCACAGAACCACCTGCAGGAGTTGGTTTTTTCCCATCATGTGGGATCAGGAGAACTGAACTCAGATCCTCAGACTTGGTGGCAAATGTCTTTACCCATTGAGCCATCTTGCAGGTCCCAGCCTTTTACTTCTAATGTACTCTAGCATCTACCAGAATCCCTTGCAGCTAAGTGTGAGCAGGAGGGGCTAGTGGCAGGAATATCAAATGAGGCTGATGTGATTCTCCCTTCTCCTACTAGGGGTTGTCAACAGCTATGACATTACCATTGTCATAGTCCCGGTTAAAACTGTGTACTGTGCTACTCAAGTGGTTGCCGTGGTAACCTCTCCTCCAAGATGGCAGCAGTAATATTATCAATTTATTCCCACAGAGAAAAACAACACCTGACCTCAGTTAAGACAGTAAGACTTTTTGTTTTCATACTGGAACTTACACCTGAAGCCCCAAGGAATAAGTCAAATGGTCTTAGATGCTCCAGCTACTGCTATGGAGTAACATGATGGAACTCATGGTCATGAGTGTGTGAAGTGAGGAGCATATTGCTTCTCAGAGGGAAGATGAAGCGTAAGGCCATGGGGAATGAAGTGAAAAGGAGTGAGCAGGAGTGTCCCAGAAAAGCACCCAGGAAGGCACAGGAAAGCTCTCTTCTGCTATTGCTATTTTCTCAGTTAAATTCAGCTGATGTAGGCATGACAGGGGGTGGGCAATGTGTGAAGAGTGAAGTGTGAATTACTCATTGTGAAGTAGGGGTGTGAGCTGCCTGGCAGGAGTGGTGAGTAGCTCTGGGCCCACTGGTAGTATGTGCCACAGATTTCAACTGAGAGAATTCTTATTAGATGCCTGCTTCTGCTTTGGCCATTTTCTGCTGCGATGGTGTGATGCAGACAGAGAGGTGGATTCATCTTTGGGCTGGGTTTTTGGATAGCTGATTGTGCCTGAAGACAAGGGGTGGGGATGCAAAGGAGTCCATTGTGAACAGGAGGAACGTACCACAGCAATGGACTGTGGGTGCTGATGAGAGAGTTAGGGTACAAGGGGGCGTGAAGTTGGAACTGAATTTGTCTTGTGATGTCACTGTCACTCAGAGAAGCCAATCAGTAGAGCCAGGAACCAGGTCTTAAAACTACACATTATTCAGAGTCAGCAAGCTGAAAGGTTTTGCATTTGGGGACCGAGGGGGGTCACTGAGGCAGATCGTCCTTGGGGTAAATATTTACTAGGAGAATTATTAACACCACAGAAAGACAGAACTCTCCTCTGAGGAGAGTTCAAGTCCCAGTGCCATAGACAGACAGACAGACAGGCAGACAGGCAGACAGTGGGGGCGGGGCCTCTGAAGAGATTTCAGGCCCCTGAGGCAGAGTTGAGGCCCTATTCTAGGTCTCAGAGAACAGGGAAAGTTTCACACTATTGAGTGGGTGAGTCTCCACAGCTTGGGTCTGCAGCCAGGCTGACTATGATTCCTGGGTAGCAAGGGGGCAGGAGGAGGTCCTGTATTCTGGATACAGAACATGTGACTCTGTTTAACTCCAAGGTTGTGGGGGGCACACATCAAATTGAAGTGTATCTATTATATTTGTAGCTTTCCAATATTTGGAGTCTGTGGTCTCGAGCCTGTAAACTTCTTTGGGGGAGGTGAGACCATGTCTGCTCTTCTGAAATCCTAGAGCCTGGGAGTCTTATGGGGTTGGGTCTTGGTAGGGAGCTTGCCATTCTGTCTACAGCAGCAATAAGAAAGGGGCGACTGTATGTAGGCGTGGCCTCATTAGCTACTAGCCCCCAAACTTAACAACCTGAGAAGTCAGAGGAAATACCCTAGAGACAGCTGTCTTCCAACTCCTCTTTAGTCATCAGATTACATAGGGAGGGGAAACAAAGGCTGTCAATCATTCCAAAGGTTAGCCTCGCCCCTCTGGTCAGGTGGCCAGTCTTGTCTCTGAGATCCACAGCATTGGTGCTTTTCTCTTTATTGCTTTCTCTCTCTGCGTAGCGGGAGGCCACTAGTCTTTCATTCCTCCTGAGTCGCATTTTGGGTGACATCTAGATTAAAGGTTAACTCAGGGCTAGGAAACCGCTGACAGCATATCCATGGTAGGCCACTTACAGCAGGGGTGTATACAGATTCCCTGCTGCAATACGCAGTACACATGGGTGATCGTAATAGAGAACAGAAAGAACCCCTCAATGCCTCCCATCACAGTGACATCAGAGTTGAAGATTTCTCATGTGGTCTAAGAACCTCTGGTATTGGAGTACAGGACAGGAAACGAGAGAGGGTTTTGGTTAGTTTTAACAGTCCACTTGACACAATCTATAATCACGTGGGAAGAGAGCCTTAATGAGGAATTATCTAGGTCAGGTGGACCTGTGAACCTGTCTGCTGGAGACTTAACTGTTAATTGATGTGGGAAGACCCAGCCCACTGTGGATGGCACCATTCCCTAGGCAGGTGGTCCAGAACTGTGTAAAAGAAGAGAAAGCTACTATAATAAAAATAAAGAACGCAAGCAAGCAAGGATGCGTTTATTCCCTGTGCTCATGCCTGTGGATGTGATGTGACCAGCTGCTTGAGCCTCTGTCTTGATTTCCACAAAGTGATGAATTCTGGTTTGGAATTGTAAGCCAAATAAAACCTTCCATCCCAAAGTTGCCTTTTGTTGTAGCATTTTATCACAGCGACAGAAATGGAGCTCCAACAGGGACAAGGAAGGTGACTGGAAACAGAGATGTGTAAGGTAAGTTGTGCAGGGCTGATAAAAGGGGCAGCAGACAGGACCATGTGCTTCTCCACCTTCACAGAGGCACTTGTACAGGTATTCAATACTCAGCAAGAACATGCCACCCCTGGACCAAAATATGTGTGATACTTTCCCATACTGTCTAACCTGGAGATGTGGTTCAATCCCACAGATCCAGGACTCAGTCCCCTCAAGGCTGCTCTCCACTTCAGATGTCAATCATAGGTCTCACATTATGACCTATGCTTCTGATCCATGAACTATTATCAACACAAATACACAGCTCTTACCTTAAAGAGAATAAAAGATAATTTATTTTGGTGTTAAATGTGAGTGCCCCTAGCCCGGGAACACAGGTTGAGCGTACCCCGATTGCTAGGCTCCATTATGGTACCAGTTTCATGAAATTTTTATAATAACGGAACAAAGAAAGTCATAAATTAAGACTCTTTTCAAATGTCTTGATGGAAACACCAGGTAGGCAAGTTATAGTAAACCAGAGAATTCTCTTCTATGGGTCTCAGACGCTGTCTGATGATATTCGTAACCTTTGGGTTGGATGCTAGGTTGCTGTTTTCACACTCCAAAGAATTTACCTAATAGCTACAGGGATGTTAGGTTAGACACAGAAGTGGCCAAGGAATGGCTATTAAAGATGCTAGAGAGGACCCAAGATGTATTGTTATTAGGCTCTAGACCCTACCATTCTGACCTTTCCGCAGTCATGGAAGATGTAATCAATTCTGCAAGGCTGGCCTTGTAGAGGGTTCAATGTAAGGCACAGGTTTTGAGGGGAAGGGATCTTTTGGGTTTGTTCCCATAGTAACTGGGGATCCCCTTGACACCTTTCTGTGTTCAAGCTACTTCTTAAGCCAGTTACTAGTTTATTTTGAGTGTGTGTATGTATGTGAGTGTGCATATTCATGTGTATGCAGATGTATGTGGGGAGTGTACATGTGCACTTGTGTGTCTGTAGGCTTGAGAAGAACCTTGGGTATCGGTCCTCAGGTGCTGCCTGATTTTTTTTTCTTTTTAAGATAGGTTCTCTTATTGCCCCGGAATTTGCCAAGTTTGAGAGCAAGCACCTGGAAGCTGCTAGTCTCTGCCTCCCCAGCTCTGGGATTACAAGCTTGTCCCACCATGGCTGCCTTTCTAAACTGGCTTTTGGGAATCAAACTCGGGTAAGCATTTTATTATGTGAGCTACCTCCTCAACCTTATATATAAGATTTTCTTAGAATCCACTCTGCCTGGTCATTTACCTATTACCTGTGGTGGCTTCTGCTCTGGTGTGAGACCTGAGCAGGTCAGTGAAAGATCTTATGGCCCACAAAATCTAGTCTTTGCTACCTGACCCTTCACCAAAAACAAAAAACAAAAAACCAAACAACAACAACAACAAAGCCTACTTCTTTTGTACAATGCAATGACTTTTAAAATACATATTTAGAAAATTATGCAGCCAACACTTCCATCAATTTCTGAACAATTTTATCACCCCAGGAGAAAGTTCATATCCATTAGCAATAGCCCCCCTATGCCCTTGACAAACATCAGTCTACCACCTACCCCTGTGGATTCTGATACTCCTGAAATAGCACATGTATGGAACAATGCAGTATGTGGTCTTTGGGGATCGGCTTCTTTCTTACTTTATATAGTGTCCTCCTCCTCACCCCCTGGAGATCCTTGTAATCATCTTAAATACACTATGCTCCATACACACAGCTGTGATCCAGTTTCATGTGTAAATTAGTCAAATGAGAGTGTGAGAACGCGCCCAGCAATGGTCAGATGGCTCAGTGGGTCAAAGGTGCTGCCATGTCTAATGACCTGAGTTTGATTGGACATACGATAGAAGGAGGGAACTGACTCCCTAAAGTTGTCCTCAGATCTACACACACACACACACACACACACACACACACACACACACACTAAGTAAATAAATATAATTAGATTATAAAAACCAGTAACGAAGCCGGGCATTGGTGGCACACGCCTTTAATCCCATTACTCGGGAGGCAGAGGCAGGCAGATCACCGAGTTCAAGGCCAGGTTAGTCTACAAAGTGAGTTCCCGAATAACACAACACAAAACCCAGTAACTAATAATAAAACAGAGTAATGTAATGATATAGGTATGGATTTGGTGTCATATGTGGTGTATGTACATGTTTGCATGGATTACATGTTATACTGTAAAGTTGGAACTGACGGCACCAGAAGTGAGGCTTTGAGTGTGTGTGTGTGTGTGTGTGTGTGTGTGTGTGTGTGTGTGTGTGTGTGTAGGCTAGATGGTTGATGTTGAATATGTTCCTTAGACTCTCCCCATCTTTTTTTCTCTACAGTCTTTCACTGAACCTGGAGCTTGTGGATCCAGCTAGACTGGCTGGCCAGTGAGCTCCCAGACTCTGCTTGTCTCTGCCTCCCCCACATCATGGTTATAAACACTCACCGCCACGTCTGGCTTCTTCCATGGGTGCTGGGGGTTCTGAGTTCAGGTCCTCGTACTTGTGAAGAAAGCACTTTATTTACTGAGCTACCTCCCCAGCGAGCACTTTTCAAGCAAAAGTAATAATAATAACTTAGTACGAGGATAATAATAATGGTAAATCTGGCTGCTATTTCAGCCTCTAGGATGTAGCAGACACTTCTGAGTACTTTACATACTTCATCTCACTTCACCCCTATAGGAACAGTAAGAGCTTGATGACACGATTTCCACCTTGTAGCCGAGGAAGCCGAGGCATCCAAAGATGACGTAATACATGTTTGAGATGACAAACGGCAAGGGACAGCATTGAAACTGAAGTTCGATGTTGCTTGGTTTTGCAGATTGTCTTCTAAGCCACATCACTATATCCCTTCCCACCCCAGGAAGACTGCTTAAAAGCATGTAATAATAGGCCTACAAGATGGGCCAGTGGGCGACCGCGATTTCAGTCAAGCCTGATGACTGGAGTTTGGTTCCTGAAAGCCACATGGTGGAAGGAGAGACCCATTCTGGCAAGTTGTCCTCTGACCTCCACATGCATGGCCCACAACAATAAAAGATAAATAATTGGAAAAGAGAGTAATGGTATGAGCATGCGCTTACGTGTTTACTCATATACACATCATATCTAATCTACAGATACTTATGGGCCAATTGTCAGGTAGATGAAAATATGATGCTATAATACTGTTCACCCAAGAAAAATCTAGGAACATTAGGACAGTTGGCAGGGTAATCGTTTGGGTACTAGAAGGAAGGAAAGATAATTGTCAAGCGGTAAGCCCCGGGAAGTGCCATAGAGTGAGCCAGGAGGAAGTCAGATAGACAGTCTGTTGACTCCTATAGCTTCCAAGCATATCTTCAAAGCTCGGGCCACACTACCCATTGTGGAGGAGCCCTCAGAACCAGTGTGATCTTTGAGAAATAATACGTTAGCCCCTAAGTCCATAGAAATCAACTTGAGCTAAGATGAGCAGAACTGCTTCAGTCCTTGGGGACAAGACCTCGGCCATTTCTCCGAGAGCTCTTTCTTCTCTCCCCGATTGTTCCAACAAGGCTAATTCCAATGCATTTTTGAGAACAATTCAAGACATCTTTTCTCCGCCTTTCTCTCAAAGGAGCTTCCATCATGCCAGCTCACTGAGGGAGAAAGAGTTTCTGCACTGTTCTGCAGATTGAACTTGACTTGTTTGGACAGTTTCTAGTCAGTTGTGTGTACTGTCACCAACACGTCTCACCTCTGATTTAAAAAGAAAGGACACAGAGGGGCTGGGGATGTGGCTCAGTTGGTAGAGTGTTTGCCCAGCACGCACGAAGCCCTGCCTTTTGGCCAAAGCATTGCATAATGGGTGTGGTGGTCCATACCCGGAAGCTGGGTGCTTGGGAAGCAGAGGCAAGGCCAGAAGTTCAAGGCCAGCCTTGGCTACACAATGAGCTTGAAGCCAGCATGGGCTACATAGACCCTCTGACAGACAGACGACAGACAGACAGACAGACAGATAGACAGATAGATAGACAGATGGGGCACTGTAAATTGATGCTTTTAAGTCCCACAACTGTTAGCCCAAGCAGCTATATCACATTTAAGACGAGGCTAGTCTGAACCAAGCCTTTCTACACATGTAAAATGCACAAATGACCTGAAAGTCTCAATAAAAAAAAACCAGGTAATTAGCTGAGAATTTTCCCAGCGATTGTGAGCTGAAATGATGCTCTAGGCAGCCCTTGCCCTGCATGTCAGTTCAAGTCCACGGAAATAACCCCACAAGCCGGGGGAAGGAGTTACACGTCATTTTAATAATCTATCAGGGCTAATTAAGATCGTCATGCCACTTTTGGAGTTTTTGTCAAATCGTGAAGCACTCCCGGTACTGAAGGTTTGTGTGTACGCACCGTCATGTGTATGTGAGTGCGTGCCTGCACGCGAAGGTCAGAGGACAACCTCAGCTGTCCCAGTTCCTCAGACTCGCCACGCGTTTTCTTTTTCTTTTTGACCCAGGGTGTCATTGGCTTGGCGCTCACTGGGTTCTCTAGGGTAGCTGACTAGCAAGCTTCAAGGATCTCCGTGTCTCTGCCTCCCCAGCCCTGGGATTACAGGTGCGTGCCACCATGCCCAGCTTTCTCTACCTGGGTTCTGGGGATTGAACTCAGGTCCTAAACACCTGCACAGTGAGCATTTTTTTTCCGAGTGAGTCACCTCTCCAGCCCCCTTTACTAATACTTGTCCAAAGACTGAAATAATAAATAAGTAAACCAAATATTCATCATTAAAATTGGGCCGAAGGAATGTAGTGGTTTGAATGAGTCCCCCATAGACTCCAGTGCTTGAACAGTTGCTGCCCAGTTAGTAGTGCTGTTGGAGAAACAGGACCTTCAGAGGAAGAAAGTGTGTCACTGGGTTTGGGCTTTGAGGATTTGTAGTCTCACCGCACTTCCTTCCCATCCCCCACTTCCTGTGTGCAGGTAAAAATGTGATCCGTCAGCTTCCTGCTTTTGATGCCAGGCCTATACTCGCCCCCCCCCCCCCAATGGGTTCCATCCCTCTAGGATTGGTAGTATAAATAAATCATTTTCTCCCCTAAGTTGCTTCTGGTCATGATATTTTATACAGCTTCAGGAAAGTAACTAATCCAGGGAATCAGTCAGTCAGCATTGTTTAGCCTCAATGCTGATATCATAATGTTGCCCACCACCCATTCAAAACCCACAACGTAGAAACTGAGATGGCACCATCCAGGTTGAGAGAGAACATACTCAAGGAAGTCCCAGAATCCCAAGGGTGACTTTGGTTGGTAGTGCTGAGGGCATTCAAGATGCCGGAGTGGAGACAGAAGCTTAAGCTGGGACCTGCCCTGGGGCATCAACATGCCCTACATGAGTGCCTGCTGGGCTCTTCCCATCAAACCTTTCAGACTTCTGTCCTTCCGGTCAGTACTGGGTGTGTTTAAATTTTTCAGATTTTTGTGTGTGGTATGCATTTGTATATGATCGTATGTGTGTGTATGCACATATATGTGCAGGCACATATGCATGTGTGTGCACATGGAAGCCTAAGGCTGACATCTAAGTCTTCCTTGAGTGCTCTCAACTATTCCTTGAGGCAGGGTCCCTCAGCTGAACCCTGAGCTTGTGGACTGGGCTAATGAAGCTCTCAAGATTGCTCCCATGATCCCCTGCCTCAGCATTCCAAGGCTGGAGTTGCCTTGGTGGATCCCCACATATCCAGCCTTTATGTGGGTCCTGGGGATTCAAACCTCGGTCCTCATGCTTGTAATTGCTTTATCCACCGAGCCACCCA
Organism: Peromyscus maniculatus bairdii; assembly: GCF_049852395.1. NCBI lineage: Eukaryota > Metazoa > Chordata > Mammalia > Rodentia > Cricetidae > Peromyscus > Peromyscus maniculatus. The sequence goes on along the minus strand of NC_134862.1, from coordinate 36,814,809 downwards.
GACTTGTGTTTTCTGAAATGTCTTTATAAGCTTTATTTTAATGAGAAAAAAATGATTTCTTGAGGTAATAAATATCTTTGATGTGGTAGAGTATTTTGGGAACTACCTCCCATTGAAGGGAAAATAGTGTTCCAGAGAACCTTCTGGAAATTTCTCTTTGATGTTGCAGAAACATCATTCCTCAGAGAGTAGCCACATGTGGGATGTGTGGATAATTAATCTCCCCTCCCGGCTCTTGCCGGCATTTACAGCCAAAGCGTTCTACAGACTCATGTCTAAGCTGTCACAGTCAGTCAAAGTGCTGGTGCACAGAAGATGTGTGACCTGTGTGGGATTGAAGGAAGTTTCTAATGGGCTACAAGAAGCTTGCCTGTGACCTCATTCATTTTACCACCCACTTAGGAGATGTGAAAGAAAGACTTTGAGGTCAGCAAGATGGCTCAGCGCAGGCCCCTGCTGCTGAGCACGACATCCCGAGTTCAATCCCAAGGACCCATGTGGTGGAAGGAGAGAGCTAACTTCTGGGAGTTGTCTTCTGACCTCCACGCAGTGGGCCTGGGCACACACACTTTCCTTGGGATAAATACATGAAATACAAAACTTGAAATCCAGGCTTGCCAAAGTGTTAGTTAGTAATAAATGTTGGGTAAATAATTTCACAACACTTAGGATTGGGGACATGGATCAGGTGGCCAAGCGCTCACCCTGCAAGCATGAGTTTAATCTCCAGAACTTAGATTTTATTTTATTTTTTAAGATTTATTTATTTATTATGTACACAGAAGAGGGTGCCAGATCTCATTGCAGATGGTTGTGAGCTACCATGTGGGTGCTGGGAATTGAACTCAGGACCTCTGGAAGAGCAGTCGGTGCTCTTAACCTCTGAGCCATCTCTCCAGCCCCCAGAACTTAGATTTTAAAAACCTGAGCCTGGTGGCATGCTCTTGTAAGCCCAGCGCTGCTAAGGTGGAGACAGGTGGCTCCCTTAAGCCTACTGACCAGCCTAGCCTACTTGGCGTGCTGCAGACCAGTTAGAGCCCCTGCATTGTGCTGTAGTTAAGCTTCTATTGCTGGGAGAAAACACTGAGCAAATTTATTTGGCCCAACACGTCCCAGTTACATCCCACCATTGAAGGAAGCCAGGGCAGGAACCTGGAGGCAGGAGCTGAAGCAGAGACCATGGAGGAACGCTGCCTACTGGCTCGCTCCCCATGGCTTACTCAGCTGCTTTATTATACAGTGAGGACCACCTGTATGGGGTGGCACTGCCCACGGTGGTCTGGGCCCTCCCACATCAATCACTAATCAAGAAAATGTCCCATTGACTTGCCTTCAGGCCAGGCTTACAGAGGCATTTTCTCGTCTGTGGTTCCTTTATCTCAAGTGACCCTAGCTTGTGTCAGGTCTCCAAAAAATTAACTGGCACAAGGTAGATGGGACTGGAGAGGTGACTCCGTCCGTGGTTCAGAGAACTTCCTGCTGAGCCAGACCACTGGACCTAGCATATACATCAGGCAGCTCAGAACCACCTGTAACTCCAGCTCCAGGGGGATCAGACATACTTCTGACCTCCACTGGGACCTATAGTTGTATGCACCCCATTCCCCAGCACACACACACACACACACACACACACACACACACACACACACACAGAGAGAGAGAGAGAGAGAGAGAGAGAGAGAGAGAGAGAGAGAGAGAGAGAGAGAGAGAGAATTCAGAAATAAATAACTTATGAGTTCTGATTTGCACACCTTCCTATGTGGTACTACAAGATGCCCCCAACTCTGCTCCATCCTGTCTGGGACACATTATTTCCTGGTTCAAGGGTATCCAAGTTGTATTGGCTGCCCACTTATCTGTCACTTAGAAGTCACTTAGTCCTGACTGACATGGTGATCAGTTAGAATTTTATGATATCACTGAGCTGTGTTCAAGTAACGTTTATTTTACTGAACGGGGTCTCTGAGGTTCAAGATCAGTGGTGCTTGTCGTTGGATGTGTCTCTGAGAAGCTGTAAAAATCTTTCTTTTAAAAGGATTCAAGTTCCTGAGTTAACAAGGAGCATGATGGTGCACACCTATAATCTCAACACTGAGAAGTAGAGGCAGAGGATGGGGTCCAAGGCCATCTTGGCTCCATGACTAGTTCAAGTCCAGCCTGGACAATGTAAGATATTGTCTCACAAAGCATGGGGGGAAGCCTCCTACTTTCCAATTCATTTTTATTGAACACTAACTATGAGGGCTAATCGGGTTATCAGCCTGACTGGATCTAAAATCAACCAAGCGATAAGCTGCTGCACACACCTATGAAGGGTTTCCTTGACCAGGTTATCTGAAGTAGGAAGACCCACCCTAAATGCGAGTGATAGTTTCCAGTGGCAACCAGCTACAAGGAGGCCCAAGAGGAAAGTTTTGCTTTTTGCTTATTGCCTTCACATCTTGCTGGTGAGTGCATCTACTCTGTTGTTCCTGATGCTGTGTTCCTTCAGTGATATCAGAACCCAGATATCATGTGGGCTGAAGACCAGCAGCTCCCCAAGAATCCTGACCTTAAGGCCAGGTTGAGACATTGGGGCATCCAGCTTTAAGGACGAGGCAGCTAGCAGTTCTGAGCCCCAATGTGCAGATATCTGTTGGTAGATTCTGACGCCTGTATTGTTTAAGCCAATCTAACACATCCCTTTTGTGATAGATACGCATGTCGTGGTTCTCTTCCTTTAGAGAACTCTAAGGCACCTCCCATGTGCTGATCCAGCACACCCCACCACGGTCAATTTACTCTTACCCGTTCTCTTTCCCTTGCCTGTCCCACACTCCTTTTTTTCTGTCATGAAATGTCAGATAAGAGATGAAACACAAACATTCAAAGACCACAGCTAAGCCAGATGTGGAGCAAAAAGAAGGAACGCCAGTCACCAGGGATTCTCTTGAGTGAAATATTCTGTGCCAGGTGGTTGAGTTGGCTGCACAAAAGAACACGTGCTTAGGAGGGATCTGAGGATGGAGCTGGTGGGAGCCGTTCTCATTTGGATGAAACGGAGTTGTTTAAGGAAAGCACACGAGGAAGTTTGCAAATAAATAAAATGGAAATTGACTGAAATCATTTATTCACATCTGTCCAGAAAGGAAATGTTGCTGTCATTTGTAGTCTTTTCCAAATTAATACTTAGGACAAATACTAGCATGTATATCAGCTCAAGGGAAAAAAATCCTTTGAGTTTGGTGACAGAATAAGATTAAACTTGTTTGTTCCCCAATTTTTTTTTTTTTTTTTTTTTGTTTTTTGTTTTTCGAGACAGGGTTTTTCTGTGTAGTTTTGCACCTTTCCTGGAACTCACTTGGTAGCCCAGGCTGGCCTCCAACTCACAGAGATCTGCATGGCTCTGCCTCCCGAGTGCTGAGTTAAAGGTGCGTGCCACCAACGCCCAGCATTGTTCCCCAAATTTTATAGAATTGAAATGATTAGGATAATTTTTAAGGAAATAGGATTCCTTTTTTAAAGGTCTATTTTTATTTATGTGTGTGTCCATGTGAGTGTATGCCACACGTGTGCAGATCTGCATGGATGCCAGAGAGCTCAAAGATGCTACTTTGATGCCCTGGAGCTAGAGTTATATAGGTGGTTGTGATCCAGCCCGTGTGGGTGCCGGGAACCAAACCAGGGTCCTCTGAAAGGGCAGCAAAGGACTCTTAACTGCAGAGACCTCTCTCCAGCTCCAGAAATAGGATATATATATATATATATATATATATATATATATATATATATATATATATATATATAGTCTTTCTTGCCCCGAAAGGCTACACTGCTCAAATGTAGGTTTATATCTTGTCTTTAGAACTGGCTGTTATCCAGATTGGACTTAGTGGACTGTTTTTTTTTAAGGGGCACAAAGTTTGGGGGTGGATAGGGAGGTGGATCTGGGAGGAGTTGGGAGAGGAATGGGAAATTATAAAAATGAAAATACATTGTATGAAATTCTCAAAGAATTCAAAGTATTTTTAAAGGAAGGTAAGTTCTGTACGATGACGCTCGGCTCTATGGGCGGGGTAATGGGGAGACTTGTCACCTGGGCTTATTAAATGGTACAGGAACTGGCGGGCGGAAGTGAACTAACGGGCGTGCTGACAGTAAGGAAGCATGTGGGAAACCTATCTGAAAGAGACATTCTCTAAAACCCACAAAAGCCATGAAACACAGCACCGAGGATATGGTCAGCCTGGTTACAAACTGGTGAAAGAGCCAGATGTGACAGCATACATCTGCCATCCCAGCTCCGGGGCTGGGGACAGCCGAGGCAGGAACATCCGTAATGAATACAGCTCCATGGTAGAGCACTTGTCTAACAAGTGGGAAGTCTGGGGTCTGGGCCCCAGAACCGCAAAAATAAATATACAGAGAAGTAAGTATGGAAAGCCAGGTAGGTAGAAAGCAAGAAAGGAAGAGAGAAAAGAAGAAAAGAAGAGAAAGGTATAAGATCCTAACAGACACTACACACACACACACACACACACACACACACAACAACAACAACAACAACAACAAAACCCCCACACACTTAGCAGTCCAACAAGTATATAAAGAGATCCACATAATAAGCTACCAGGGAAACGTAAATTAGAACAATCATGAGACACCACTGTATACCTAGAGGCATTGCACCTATCTGGCTCTGGTTTGGATGAAGAAGAAACCTTGCTCAGTGCCTGCAGGGAAACATAATAGAGCCGCCACTTTGGAAGGTGGTTCGGTGATCCCTTAAAAAAAAAAAAAACCTCTTACCATGTAATTTATCTTCTTGGCATTTGATCAAAGGAGTTGACACCATGCCCACAAAACCTGCATGCATATGTTTATAGGCACTTGATTTATAATCGTCCAAACTTAGAAGCAACAAGAATATCTTTCTAGAGGTGAATAAAAGTACTCTGACATGTCCAGACAGTAGAAGATCGGCCAGTGCCTGACAGACATGCACCGTGGAGCCAGGGAAAGAGGCGCAGAGATTACCCTCCCTATTGCCACATGAAAGAAGCAGGCTGAGAGGCCGTGCAGGGCAGAACTGTAGCACACAGCAACTTACAAATCAGGAAAAACTACGGCCTGCAATTTCCAGGGGTCACGGAGGGGTGAATGGGTAGAAAACAGGTGGTGATTAAAACTGATCAGCAACTGACAGCTCTAGAATCACCTAGGAGGCAAATCTCTGGGCATGCTGTGAGGAAGTTTCTAGATTGGGGTAACTAAAGTCGGAAGATCCACCCAACTGGGCGGCACCATTCCATGGTCTGGGGTCTTGACTGGAGTGAAAAGGAGAAAGTGAGCCAAGCACGAGCATCCATCTCTCTGCTTCCTGATTGGATGCAGTGTGAGCAGCCGCCTCACATGGCTGCCATGGTGCCTTCCCACGGTGATGGACCACACCCTCAAGCTGTGACCTAAAGTAAACCCTTCCCCCTGAAGGTGCTTTTGTCAGGATTTTGGTCACAATCACGTGGAAAGGAACTAACTCTGTGAGATGCTGCAAGGGTGGATTCACATCTTCAGACCCGTGTTCTAACCCGCCAAGTGCATACTGCCAAGAATGGAAGACGAGCTGAGGACCGTGAGGGATTCGGATGTGTCAGTGACTATCACAGTCCTTCCACTGTGGAGGAGAACGTGGATGGGGTTGGCGTTTCTGGGAACTTTACACAGACCTAGAAAATGGAGCCCTTTTGAGACAGAGCCTCTTGTATCCCAGGCTACATGAGTTTGTGAACTTGCTGGGTAGCTGAGGATGACCTTGAACCTCTCATCTTCTTGCCTCCGACTATGAGTGCTGAGATTAAAGGCATGGGCCACCACATTTGGCTTATAGGTGTTGGGGAAGGAACCCCGAGCTTTGTCCATACTCAACAAGTACTCCGTCCAGTCAGCTACGTCTCAAGCCCTGAACTCTATTTTATAAAGAGTGCTGCTTCTATCGCAAACATTATTTAATTATGCATTTAAAAAGTGGGGGCTGGAGAGATGACTCAACAGTTAAGAGTACTTGTTGCTCTTGTAAAGGAACTGGATTAGGTACCCAACATCCACATGGCGGCTCACAAACATCTGTAACTTCAGTTCCGGGGATCTGACACCATCTTCTGACCTCTGAGGGCACCAGACATGCTTGTTATGCACATATATACATGTGGGGAAAACACTCATACGTGTAAAATAAAAAGATCTTTTAAAAATGGTGGTCTGTCCCACTTATAATTAAAAGTTGAAGCCATTACGCTGCACATGGTTTTTTTTTTTTTGGTTTTTCAAGATAGGGTTTCTCTGTGTAGCTTTGCGCCTTTCCTGGGACTCACTTGGTAGCCCAGGCTGGCCTCAAACTCACAGAGATCTGCCTGGCTCTGCCTCCCGAGTGCTGGGATTAAAGGCGTGCGCCACCACCGCCCGGCTGCACATTTTTTTTTATAAATGACAGCGCCCTTTGCTTTTAGGTAGAAAAGGGAAGTTGTTTCCAATAATTTGTTTTCCTCTTTGTGAAATGTCCCTGTCTACTGCATTGTGTGGTCAGCCTGGCCGGATACCCAGGAGTAGATACTTTAAGGATACTGCTATCAAATAGTGACATGCTTTCCCCCAAGTTATGTGAGAGGAAAAGTTGTTAGAACTGAAGAATGTTATCTTTTTACAAACTCTGCATCTCGGCAAACATGAATTTCCAACACTGGTAATTTTCATGGCCTAGGAGAATGCCATTTTATATTTCTGACAAACTGCCTATTGTCATCTTAATGATGACGTACTATTTGGTTTTGTAAGAATACTGCCCTTTTGACAACTTACATGGTAACACAAAGATCAATTCATGAATTCTGAGTTCCTCATTTGCATACAGTTAACATCTTCCTCCGTGAAGACTTGGGTAATGCTTTTCATGAACTAGGTCAGCTCTAAGAGCAGCCAAAGCCAGATCTCTGGGGCTGGAGACATGGCGGCAGGTGGCTCCATAGTGGCAGATGTTGTGACTAACGTTTCTCCTGCCTTGATGGATCAGGAAGCCACAGGGCACAGGAAGTAGATCTGAGCTATACAATCAAGGCCCACCCCTGTAGTGACTTACTTCCTTTAACTGTCACCTAGAGGTTCCAGAACCTTCTGAAACAGTGTCACCACCTGGGGACAAAGTGTTTCCGACAAATGAGCCTATGGAGGACATGGCACATTTATATAAAAATATAAAAATTTGACTTTAAAAAAATGTACCTAGTTTTCTAAAGGAACATTTCTCATACCCACCAGGTGTATAGGAGAGTTTCCCTTGCTTTTACATTAATGCCAGAGTCTGGTAGTATTGATGACTTGAATTTCATCCATTCTGGATGGTTTGTAGTGATGTCTAACTGATATTTCAATTTGCATTTCATTGATAACTAATGATGCTGAGTATTTTTTGCTGTGTTTATAGGCCATTCATAAACCTTCCTTTTGGAAATATTACTGAAGCTTTCCCACAGTTTTCACTTGGGTTATTTGTCTCTTTTAGTTCCAGTTTTATATGTGTGTGTGTGTGTGTGTGTGTGTGTGTGTGTGTGTGTGTGTTGCTGTGTGAAGAAGCATTGGGTGTATATATGTGCTCATGTGGGTGTGTGCATACGATCCCATGTGCACCTATGTGTTTATGTAGGTTAGAGGTCTAAGACCATCTGCTCATCAGATATTTACATTACAATTCATAACAGTAGCAAAATTACAGTTATGAAGTAGCAACGAAAATAATTTTAAGGTTGGGGGTCACCACAGCATGAGGAACGGTATTAAAGGGTCACAGCATTGGGAAGGTTGAGAACCACTGCCCTAGAGGGTTTGAAATCGCATTTCCTTTTCCCTTGAGTTTCTCAGGTGTCCCTAATAGAAATCATTTTACTATCCTTGTAAGGGTCGTTTTCTGAATTCTTTGTTTTGTTGATCTTTTCCTCTACCCTTCACCAACACCACACTGTTAGCCAGCTTAATAAAGCTGTAAAACTAGGTGGAACAAATCTTCTAAATTTGTCTTTAATTTTTGATACTGTTGTGGCTCTTCTGTATTCTCCTTGCTTCCATAAAGATTTTGGGTGCACTTACCCGTTTCTCCATGCTGCCAAGGAGGCATAGGGTTCTCTCACTACTACGAGCTAATTGCATTTGGTGACATTGATTTGCTCTGATTTCATTTTTGTTGTGGCAATAAAATACCCTGACCAAGAAGCAATTTAGAGATGAAGGGGGTTTATTTTAATATTACAACTTCAGGTCACAGTCCATCACTGAAGTGAAGTCGAAGCAGGAACTTCAAACAGCTGGTCACATCGCAGCCACCATCAAGAGCAGAGAGGAATAAATGCGTGCATTCTGGCTTGCTGCTTTGCTGTGTTCAGCTGGATCTCCCTGCCATTATTTGGTTTAGCATCCCCTGCCTAGGGAATAGTGCCGCCCACACTGGGCTGGGTCTTCCCACATCAATTAACTCTAGACAGTCCCCCACAGACATGCCCATAGACCAAGCCAGTGTAGACAATCCATCAATGAGATTTTCTTCCCAGGTGCTTGTAGATTGTGTCAAGTTGACAATAACAGGTGGCTGTCACATGGCTCGTCAGTTTCTTCACAACCACAACTCTTTACAGGTTCTCAAAATTGTGACTTTGTATGTTTTATCTGACTACTGTCTCTTAAGATTGTTTAGATCTCTAGTGGGAAACAAATTCAACACAGCTTTTCATACTGGGCTTTATATCAAGATGACTGATGATAATGTAGATGATGAAATGACTTTTGGAATGCCACTTAAGGAAACCATAGGCCCACCTTTAGACCTTTCCCGTCCTTGCCCTACTGTAAGAATTCTGCAAGACGCAACTGACTTTTGGAAGTGCCTGGTTCTTTGTCCATCACTCCTGGCTTCTCCCAGCTGCACAGAGGGCTGGTAGAACCAGTATGTCATGTTTATCTACACCTGCTGGTGGCTCATGCATGGGAAAGCTCAGAGACAGAGCACATGTCTACCCTGCTACTGAGAATTCAAACAGTGGGTGGCAGTCAGCTGGAGAGATGTTTAGTGTAGTTATATAGCTTCAATGTGATTTGAATCTCAACTCGACCACTTAACTAGGCTGTGGGAAGTGGATGACCAATGTTTTCTTGCTATGCTTTCTACATCTTCCTAATGATCTTAGAACAGAGCTCAAAGGGCCTTTGTGTTAGCCCAAGCAGGTTTCTACTGCTCAGAGGATACACTGTCTTTGTCAAAAGAAAAGTTTGCTGTTCCTGGCCAATGAACATAAGCCTGTCTCCTCTTCCTCCTTTTTCTTTTGTATGTGTATGAATGTTTGTGTATATGTAGTGTGTGTGTGTGTGTGTGTGTGTGTGTGTGTAGGTTAGAGGTCAACTTTGGCTATTATTCCTAAGCTATTGTCCACTGTTGATACTTTTTGGTGGAAAGGGTCTCCAATGGAACCTGGAGCTCATTGGTTTGGCTAGACCAGCTTCCCGGCAAACCTTAGGGATCTGCTTATCCAGAATTGGGGTTATAAGTGTGCTCCACCATGCCTAGCACTTTTGTGTGAATGCTGGGAATTGAACTCCGGTCCTCATGCTTGTATGAGAGAGACTCTGTTGACTGAGTCATCCCCGCAGCCCCATCCTCTTCCTTTTATAAGCATTTGCCTAAAATATGAATACATATTCCACAGAAAAAAGCCACAACTCAACACATTTCTGTGATCAAAGGCCTGAAAATTGCTCGAATTATAGACATCGCCTTGGAGCTTCCCAGCATGTGTCTGCACATCAGAGCATCCATCATGGGGAAATTGGTTCCATTTGATTGACACATGAGGTTTTACATTTATTTTGACAGGTAATACTTTTTATGACCCCACATATTAACATTCTACGAAGTGATTTTCATTGGCCAGTGCCTCTGTTTACAAACATTCCTTCACTCTAAAGGGAGAAAAGGTGAAGATGCTTACCGTTTCTGGACAGTGGAGGAAACAAAGAGGTAGGGGATGTAGAGAGGCCTTTTACCCATCAAACCTGGGCTCTCCTGATTTGGTCTGGTTCGGTTTGTTGCCACGGCAGAGAGGCCTTCAGGAGACCTAAAACCTATCATAAACTTTTTCTGAGGAGATATGAACAAATGTCTACTCACCCCAGATAGGAGAACAACACCACACTGGAGGAATGACTGTAACTACCTAGTTTAGTAAACCAACGAGTTTAATTAGGGTTACCCACAGGAGCAAGGGTAAGGGACTGCTTGAAAAAAAATGGATGAGGGCGATTCTTCGAGCCTCCATCTTCATGAGATCAGATGTGCCTCTTCACTAGAGCCCGTCAGGGTTGGGACTGTGGACTGTTGACACTTCCTCCTAAGAAAAGGAGGCCGGAAGGGTCACTGGACCCTCTCCTGAGTGTCTTGCCGCTCCTCTCAGCCATTTGCAAGCAATTCTGCAGTATTTGCATGTGACCACTGTCTTGGGAGATGCTAGAGTGCACAGGCTAGGAGAGACGTGGGAAACGAGGCATTATCTATGCAGCTGTCAGAAGCCACTGTCCATGCTGGGGCAGACTTTCCAGTACAGCTGTTTTTAGGTCACCCACAACCTGCCAGTAACCCATCACCCATGCTCTGTAGGGAAGTTGTCCAAAAGGTCATTGGGTTGACTGTGATGAATGGCAGTTTGGTTTGTTGGGAGGACTTTAGGGTGGCTATGCCCCTGGGGAAGACACTTCTTTCTTGGCAACTGTTAATGGTCTCTAAATCCCTGGGGAGGGTGGGACATTGTGTGTCCCTCCCAACTCCGCAACAGAGCATGAAGGTTCCCAGTCTTGTGCAGGTCACAACTGCCAAGAGTTGAAAAGGACAACACAGTGTTGTGCCCAAATGACAGTGTTCTTCAGCAGAAGCGCAACAGCTTCTGAGAACTCCAGTCTGCTGTGGAATATTAGCTGAAGATTTGTCACATCTGTTCATGCTATGGAACATTTGTTTACTGGTGCAAAGATGTGTTACATCCTTTTGTGTTGCATTTGTTTAACTCTGTGAAGCTACGTTACTTTGCCTGCCTAAAACACCTGATTCATTTAATAAAGAGCTGAATGGCCAATATCTAGGCAGAGGAAAGGATAGGTGGGACTGGAAGGCAGAAAGAATAAATAAGAGGAGAAATCTGGGAAGAAAGATCAAGAAGCTAAAGAAGAAGGAAAGGAGGATGTCAGCGGCCAGCCACCTGGCTACACAGCCAGCCACAGAGTCAGAATTAAAGAAAGGTAGACAGAAATAGAGAAAGATAGAAGTCCAGAGACAAAAGGTAAACAGGATAACTTAGGCTAAGGAAAGCTGGCTAGAAACAAGCCAAACGAAGGCTGGACATTTATTAGTAAGAATAAGACTCCATGTGTTTATTTGGGAGCTGGGTGGTGGGCCGCCAAAGAGCCAAAGAGTGGGAAAAAAAACCTACACCAGTCATCCAGATGTTCAGACCATATTTGTGGGGAAACAAAGGAGACAAAGAGAGCAATGTTGATTCTAGTGCCCCGTGACCATGCAAAGCTCACTTCTTCATGTGTTTTGTCCGTTGGGCCCTGGGCTGTGACCACACCCATGGTCCCCTACAAATTTACTAACCGTTAGATTACTTGAAAGACCTAAAGCATAGGGACTGGGGATGTAGCTCAGTTCGTGAAGGGCTTGCCCAGCATTCCAGAAGCCCCCGGGTTCAGTCCCCAGTACCACATAAACTGGGCTTGGGGTTGCACACCTGGAATCCCAGCGCTTTCAAGGCAGAGGCAGGAGATTCAGAAGCTCAAGGCCAGTTTTGGTTACTTGAGACGCAGCTTCGATTTTTAATTTAAATTTAAATTTAAAATGTTTAATTTAAAAGCGGGGTGCGGGGGGGAACTGGGGAGATGGCTCAGTGGGTAAGAGCACGTGCTGTTGTATTTTAAAAACGGTACTTCTCCCTGCATACATGTGTGTGCATACCATGAACCTCTCTCTTTCCAATAAGAGATACGAATACAGACAGACTACTGGAGCTAGAGGTTAGTGTGCTGGTACAGGAAAGTTAACTCAGCTACAAAAGGGAGTCAGGATCTTCCAGAGTGTATCCAAAGAAAAAGTAATACCCATCATCTGTAGCTCCAATAGGAGCCACCAAAAAGTGCTGCTCTTCACAGCAGGCTCACATAAAACCTGGTCTACAGAATCTGTGCATGTACTATTTGGAGAAGAGAGAGAGAGAGAGAGAGAGAGAGAGAGAGAGAGAGAAATCTTTGCACATTTTGAGCTTCCAGGATTGACTTATTGCTTGGTGCCTGGTGCCGAGCCCACCCTGGAACCCACGGCAAAGGAATGTTGAGGGAGTGAGGTAGCCACCCCCCTCCCCCAACACCACCCCACCCACCCCACCACCCACTGCCTCCATCACTCTAGCTGCAAATGGAGGAGCCGTGATCCATCACGGCTAGCCAGCTGGAACTTCGCGGCTGCTCCTCACTCGCTCCCTTTCCATTCTGCACTTGCCTTAATCAACACTCCTCATCTCCTCTTCACATTTCACACCACCCTGCAGTTCTATATTACAGTGTAAGATTAAAAAACCAACTACCGAGCCCCGGGCGACTGGCTGATGGGTGAATTCAGCTACTGTACTGTCTCCACAATATTATAACTATTTTTTTTCTCCTAGCAATTCCATATATACCTCTGTTCCCCTCCTGCTATGTTTTTAAGCAAACTGGCTCTGAGAATTCACTGTGGTTTTCAAGCCAGGATGCAGCCTGCTTTAGACACAACTCCAATGCTTTGTCTATGCCCTCTTAAAGCGCCAAAGCAGGTCAAGGTCTCTAAATGGTTGGTGAAATGATTGATTCTGCCTGGATTTAATTTCTTGCTTTTCTGGAATTCAGCTGTGATCTAGATGAAATTATTAGTCCTTTATTTAGGGACTTGAAGTCAGTTTCAACTTGTGCACCTGTCAGGAACTAATCTTTATCCTTCAAAATAGAGTTCAGTGTTCACTGGCTTTCTGAACACTCCCTTCTCTTTGCCCCATACCCCATGTTTTGTCTTAATTTTTATTCTGAGACAAATTCCATGTATTCCAGACTGACCTTGAACTAGCCATGTAGCTGAGTTATGACCTTGAACTGATCTAATTTCTACCTCTCAAGTGCTGGGATTGCAGGTATGTCCCACCATTTGGTTTATGTGGTGCTAGGTGTCGAACCCAGGACCTCCTGCATGCCAGGCAAGCTCTCTACCAACCGAGCTACATCCCCAGTGCCTCCTTCTCCCCGTACTTTTATTTTTATTTGTCTAGATGGGCTCCAACACACATTTGTTCCTGTGCTGTGCTATCGTCTATTGCCCGTCTGCTGCCCCCCCCCTTGTTAAAAGACACACAGGAGCCGGGTGGTGGTGGCACATGCCTTTAATCCCAGCACTTGGGAGGCAGAGCCAGGCGTATCTCTGTGAGTTCGAGGCCAGCCTGGGCTACCAAGTGAGTCCCAGGAAAGGCGCAAAGCTACACAGAGAAACCCTGTCTCGAAAAACCAAAAAAATAAAAAATAAAAATAAAAGACACACAGCCTGTACAGACAAGCCCCTCTTGAGTGTGGTTAGGATCTGTGTATACAATGAGAAATCCCTCCTTGGCCGGGCACCTTTATAGCACAGAGGTGATTGCATAGTTACCTGGTGATTCCCTGAAGTTATACAATTCTCTTGTAATCAACTGCAATTCAGCCTTGCCCAGGTATTAACTGTAGCCCACTGAGACTGACTGTGTACTCTCATTTCCAGAGCTGTGTGTGAGAGAGAAGAAAACTTGTGTTGTTTTAAGCCTCAAAATGTGTGGCAACTTGTTAGAGCAGCGTTGAGAGCCCTGCAGACTTCCTGCTTCATGTGGGCCTTCGATCACGGACTCTCTCCCCTTTCCTCCCAAAGAGAAGACATGTCTACATTTTCTCCCTTGGTTCGCTTAACAGTTTACGTGAATTGAGACCAGAATGGGATGGAATGCATTTGGAGCTAAAGTTGTCCCAGGGCAGAATGATGTGTGGTATGAACTTCAGCACCAGAGTTTCCTACTGGCCGGGCCTTCCAAAGTTAAGGATTCTGATCACTCTTTGAGATTATTTTACTGGGATGGTGAGATAGCTCAGCCATTAAAGGCTAGGCTCACAATAAAAAATGTAAGAGTAATTTACCATACTTCTAAGATAAACTCCACTTCATCTCTAAGAAACACACATACACATACATACATATATACATAAACATACATACATATACATATACATACATATACACATACAAGTGCACATACATACATATATACATACAAGTGCACATACACTTGTATAGCATACATACAAATACACATATATACACATGTATATACATACACACATATATACAGGTACACATATAAACATGTAAGTACACATACACACACACACACACACACACACACACACACACAGGCAGTGTTTCTCATTGTCAGCTAGCTATTTCTTACAAGAAATAGTATCTGGATTCAAACCATGGGATGCAGCTCAGTTGGTCGAGCACTTGCCTAGCACACACGAGGCCTTGGATTTCATCCCCAGTACCACATGAACCGTGCCTGGTAGCCCACACTTTCAATTCTGGCTCTGTGGAGGTGGGGCCAGGAGAGCAGGGATTCTATCCGTCTTTGGCTACATATTTGAAGGCAGCCTCGGATACATGAGCCCATGTCTTAATCAAACAAACAAACATGGGTCTTCAGAGTCCCTTTGCCTGGCCACCCAGCTGTACTGTTTTAAATATAAAATAAGTGATGATCACCAAAGAAAGATAAAAGAAGCATTCATAGGACAGAAGGCTCTAAGGCAGAGGGTGGGCCATGAGAGAGAGGGGTTGTCGCCATAGAAACCAGGGAGGAGAATGTTTTCAGAAAGGCAGAAACCCTGGAGGTAGAGGAGCTAATCAGCTACTCTTGGTTGTCCCTCCCGGTATCCTTTGAACCATGATGTCTGAACAAAACCAGACAAAGAGGGATGAGAACAAGAAGTTCCCATGATCAGACCGCAGAAAGAAAAGAGCTGTTGGGGAGGATTATGTGTAAGGGAAGAGCTTACTGAGGTGTTTGGTAAGTACCTGGGCTCCGTCAACATTTGCTCTCACTCCAGGACAAGCCACCCTTCTGTAAGGAGAGATTTCCCTTGAGATAGAGACAAGGCGCTTCCAACAGAGACTTGCCCCAGCCTGCAGCTCCAGTCCGAGGCTGTTTGGTTTTCTGTTTGCTTGCCTAAGGATGGTCTTCTTTTCCTTCTTTGTATTGAGTTCCCTCTAGGGCCTTTCTCCATGACCCCATCTATTACCACCCATGCCTGGTCGGGCGTCAAGTGGGCTGGGGTGATTTTCACCCGGTCTCCCTCCCTTCTTGAACTGAGTGGCCCGAATCTCCTCCTTGGTGGGAAGGAGGTGTTTTCCATAGCAGTCATAACAGCCCTGCTGAAGAATGGCTGTGTTCAGGGGTGGGGTGGCAGGTTAAGGCCCTTGCCATCAAGCTTCATGACCTGAGTTTGATTCCCAGGACTTAGAAGGTTGGAAGGAGAGATCTGACCCTGCAAGCTATTCTTCTGACCCTGACATGTACTCTTGACATACATGCCCCCTGATACTCACTAAACAAGCAAACAATCAAACAAATAAATGAAGGTCACTAGTGCCACATCCCGCACAGCTTGGTCCCAGAACCCTGACTGGAATGACACAGGAAGGAAGAAATGACAGATTCTGAAGAAGCCACCGACCACAAACACATGGAAACACTGGGATCAGTGAGCTGTGTGCTCACCCCGATGGAGGCACCCACTCAGAAATCCAGAAAGCCAGGAGGTTTATTATGTGCAGCCTAAGAAGGAGGGGCTAGTCAGCCTGGCTAGGATGTCTCTGCAGGGTAGCAGCCTTACATGGCAGTCATCCGGGCAGAGGAAGCTGCAGCTGCTAGTGTTTGCACACACTAGTTTATCATTTGTACACACTCATACATGGACCAGAGGTCAGCTTTGGCATTCCCCTTCGTTTCTCTTTGAGGAAGGCTTTGCCCTTTCCATGGGTCTTAGTTACCAGGCTCCATTTCATGGCTGTGTCCATGTCAACAATACACATTCACTCGGGCTTCCTCCACTCCCCACACACTACCCTTAAGGAACTCTCAGAACAGTGAAGGTGGAGGCAAGAAACACCTGAGCTAAGGGTGGAAAGAAGATGGTTTCAGAGAGTGACCAGTGCTGAACGTTAAAGACAAAAACAATGGTCTGTAACACAGTGTCTGGGAGGAGAGAGGTGGCCAGGGAAGGTCTCTGAAGAGTGAGAGTTGTGTAGCAGACTGGATGGCTTGAAGGTGGCCTCTGGAAATGGACACAAAGAATGTTCTAGGGCCCGGAACCCTGGGCTGGCTGTTTATACACCAGCCTTAGGATGCACAGGTCTAGACGCAACTGCCTACGGTGAGATTTTTGTCTTCCATGGCAGACACCTTTGATTGTCCCTTGTAAATGTCAAGGGGATAAGTAGGGGTGAGTGGTAGGGTCTCTTTCCAAACCCAAGGTTCATGTTCTCCTGACTGGGCTGGAAGCTAGCAGGTCCCAGTGGCACTCCTGCCTCTGCCCACCTCAGGCAGACCTGGAGTTGCCTGTGGGAGGAGATTCCTGGGCTTCTTAAGGAGGTAATGCTATCCAAATTGGGGTCTTCATGATTGCGTAGCAAATGCTCTTAACCGCTGAGCCGTCTCTGCAGCCCTCTGTACCCAGGCCCTGAACTGCTTGGTTTCAAAGGCATTTCTTGTCTCCGTCCCTGCCCCTGTGTGATAGACAGCTGGACGTTGTTCTTTGGCCCCATCCCTACCACTGTGTGCCTGTGTGTCCTCCATATTTCTTTCTCTCCCTGTACATGATGACGTCATCTTCCATCCACCTGCATAAGCTCTGAAGCACAAGTCTTTTTGGTCAGAGGGGAACGCAACCGTTTCAGTATCTAATAGAAAGGGCAGTAGGTTTTGAACCGTCCCATGCCAAGAACTCTAGGGTACAGGGAGACTCTCATCTCTCCCTCTGGTAATTTCAAAGGTCTCATTTTCCCAAAGCATAGACTTGACAGGCGATCTCAAAGGACATCAGAGACTCCAGAATTCTGGGTGGAGCCTAATAGAGACTCACAGTCCAGTTCAAGCCCCAGATATTGTCAACTCATGTGTCCAAGACAGAATCCCAGCCTGTCTTTCAATGTGTTCCCTTCAAATTAAATGCAATCTGAACCCGAGATCATCTACCTTCATATTCTGTATGAACATGGATGTGCATACATGTGTTCAGGTGTACATACCTGTGTGGGTGAACATACGTGTGTGTGGAGGTCAGAAGATAACCTTGCTTGGCATTCCTTAGGCACTGTCCACATTTGTGGTTTGTTTGTTTTTGAGACTGAGTCTCTCAGTGGCCTAGGCTTTGCCAAAGAGGGCAGGTTGGCTGACTAGTGAGTCCCAGGAAGCTATCTGTCTCTGCCTTCCCAGCCCTGGGAGTGTAAGGTAAAAGGGCCAGCCGAAGAAAGCCACCCTGGCCCTGAACCCACAGCCAGTGAAAGAAACCTACCCTGGCCCTGAACCCACAGCCAGTGAAAGAAACACTTTATCTCTGAACTCAGAACCTAAGAAACACACCCTGATCCTGAAATCAGAGCCAAAGAAACACACTTTGGCCCTAGAGACAGAGCCAATGAAAGAAACATGCCCTGGTCCTAAAACTAGAGCCAAAAGGCTAAAAAAGACCAGTGAAAGAAATGATTTAGCAGCCAGGCAGTGGTGGCGCACGCCTTTAATCCCAGCACTCGGGAGGCAGAGGCAGGCGGATCTCTGTGAGTTTGAGGCCAGCATGGTCTCCAAAGGGAGTTCCAGGAAAGGCGCAAAGCTACACAGAGAAACCCTGTCTCAAAAAACCAAAAAAAAAAAAAAAAAAAAAAAACCAAAAAAACCACCACCACCACCACCACCACCACCACCAAAAAAAACCGATTTGGCCCTGAAACCAGAGCCAACTCTTCCCCTAGCAACAAAATCAACCAATCTCTGAGTAGGAAAACTAACCAATCCCTGAGCAGAAAAGCTTCTCCCTGGAAAAACTCTAAGGAGTTTCCAAGAAGCCCTATATAAGCCCCTCTGCCTGTTCCCTTATGGGCTGTCCTTTCCCTCCCTGGCAGAAGCAGCCACTCTCCTGGACTCCTCCTTCCCAAATAAATCTCTTTCTTAAAAGAGTTTGGGGTGCAGAGGAGCCTTGCTGAGATGTTCCCTTAGAGGGACTGAGCAGAAAAAAACCTTGCTGAGACATTCCCTCAGGGGGGCTGAGCAGAAAAAAGTAACAACTTTTCACCAGAACCAGAGGAGATTACTACATTTTTGCAGGGGTTTTGCCTTTAGCAACATCCTGGGCCAGAGAGAAGAGGAAGCAGAACTTTGCTGGGAAGAGGGGGTGAGCGCTAGAGCAAAGCTCAGCTGTAATGGCTCTCTCTAGGAGAGGAGCAGGATTGCTACATCCTGCTCCTGCAGAGAGAACATCCCCCACCACACCCAGCTTCAGGGATAGCCTGACTTCCTGACAAGTCAGGATACCTTTCCTTCCAGAGCTGTCCTCTGCGGCTCCGGGTATAGCCTGGCTTCCCAACAAGTCAGGCTACCATTCCCTCCAGAGCTTTAACACTCACAGGGATTACCACTGTGTGCCATCATGCCAGGCTTTTAAAAAACACGAGTCCTGGGGATCCAACTTGGGTCCTCATGCCTGTGTGGCAAGCACTTTACCAACTGAGACATCTTCCAAGTCCTGACTTGGTTAATAAGAGTTTCAAGAGCAGGATTTGATACTTCTGAAATGTAACGGGGATTTAATATTGAGAAAACATTGTTTATTAGTACAGCTACAGAGAGATAATGAATTCATGTCAGATGGCTCAGCAGGTAAGTCACCCTATGACCAGGAATAAAGTGAGGCAGAGGGAGGGGTCAGTCTGTCCTCAGATGTTCCCAGCCTAGACTTTGAGTCTTGGTTCCGCAATTCTTGGCTGTGTCACCTTAGGTGAGGTCATTGGACCCCTGGAGTTTCAGCTTCCTCCTGGGGACCGGTGATCCTCTGACTGTCAGTCAGGTGGTCATTTAGCTGCCTGGCTCCTGTGGGCTGCCCAGCACATGCAGTCAGTCATCTTCCTTTCCTCCAGACTCTCGGAGAGGAAAACTCCACTCCCTTCCTTCAAGGAGCAGGAAGGCTTCTGAGAATCTGCTACATGCTACTGGCATGGTGGAACATTTGTGTAATCCTAGACCTTGGGAGCCAGAGGCAGGAAGATCACAGGTTCAAGGTCAGCAGTGACAAAGCAGAAAGAGTCTGTCTCAAAAAACTTAAAAAAAAAAAAAAATCACAGTATAGCAAGTGTTAGGTGCTGTGTGGCCGCTTCTGGAGTATGTTTAATGAGACTAACGCATGGTCTGTGATACATATTCAGCCTTGCAACCACACAGTGCGTGCTTGTGTGTGATTTTGGTGAGCCCCGGAGCCAGGTCCAGCTGAACTCTTCTGTGGGCTGAACAGGCAGGAGTGGTTAGCAAGTGTTGTAATCAGCCAGGGGTTCCATGACATGAACCAAACATTGCAAACAGGGCCTGGGGGTGTGGCTTAGTGGATAAAGCACTTCCTAGCATGCATAAAGCCCCATGTTTGATCCCCAGTACCCCATGAACAAGGTCTGATGGTGCACACCTGTGATCCCAGCATTCTGGATGCAGGAGTACCAGAAGTTCATCGTCATCCTGCCTATGTAGTGAGTTTCAGGGTGTCCTGGGCTAAATGAGATCTTTATTTTATTTTTTTTAAATAACAAACAGCAATACCTAGTTTAAGGATTCTTGATCTTTAGTGTGCCTTGGACCCTTCTGGCTACATAGTAAACCCACAGATGCCTTCCCAGAATAAGGTCCATACATTAATAAGAATGAATATAAAGGAGGGAAGAAATTATATGGAGATATAGTTATCAAGATTTTGAAAAGCAAATACACAATGATGTCATGTGATTATAGTAGATTTGCTTCTTTATTAATGCATTGAATTTTAATGCTGGCTGCAGACTGCCATACATTTGGAACTCAGACAAACATAAATATTAAAAATAGCTGCAACAGTTGCTGTGTAAATGAAAACGCCCATAGTTTCTACTGGTCACAAAATCACAGGAGGTTCTCTGGTTGTCTGTGTTCATTGAAAGAAATTCTGCATTTTACTTGGAGGGTAGTAAAAATTAAGTTGTAAAATTTTCTTATCCAAATTCATGATTTTCCTAAACTCCCTGCTTGCCTCAGCCTAAGGACCCCTACTCCAGGGTGTAAAGATGAGCGCCAGGGCTGAAGAGATGGAGCAGCCAATAAGTACCTACTACACAAGCATGGGGACCCGACTTTGATCCCCAGAGTCCAAGTAAAAACCCAGGTGTGGTGGTGTACACTTGTGATCCATGATCCCGTGCCGGGGAGGTGATCACAGGTGGAGCTCTAGGACTCAGTGGCCAGCCAGACTAGCCTGCTCGGTGAGCTTTCCGGCAGTGAGAGACTGTCTCAAAAACCAAGGCAGATGACTCCCAAGGAATGACAGCTCATTTGATATCTGACCTCTACAGTTGGACACACACACACACACACACACACACACATACACAGAGAATCTCCTGTCTATATTGAAGCAAGATATATACCATACCCTGGGAATGCCAATGTGTAGGGGGATTCTCATTTATCTCATATTTTCTTCCTCACTCCCCTCTGGATGGCAAGCCTGGGGAAAAGCAGGGATTTTTGTGGCTGTTAGAACAGCGCCTGCACAGAAGGTATTCTACAGTAGCTACTGAGTAAGAATCTACTGAGGGAGACAGGCACATTACCCCCAGGCCCAAGAGGAGAGAGGCCAACTCTGACCCCAGCACCCAAAGTCAACTGCTCCCAAGGGCTGCATGCCTACGCTTTCTTCCTGCTCTTGGAGTTCCAAGGGTACTGACTTCTAGAACCTTCTAGAATCAGCTTCTGGCTCTTTTCCCTCGGTGTTCCCCATCCTTCACTGCCTCCCTTGTCAAATCAATACTTCTCTCTGTCCTTCTGACCCATAGCAATCATTTCCTCCATTTCCCTCCCTGCCTTCTTCCCAGTCCTCCTTTTTTCTGTCTTCTACCCATTAAACTAGGGATTTTTCTCCTCCCTTCCCAGGAGAACTTGATAACCGACAAAACCCAGAGCCTGGAATCATAGGGAGGCCCAGATGCTGTACCTCTGAGTTACGTCACTAGTCCTTCATATTAGTGACTTTTCTCAGAGCTGGGGCAAAATGCCCGACCAGAGCAATGTGAGGAAGGAAGGGAGGGTTTTCTGGGCTCACAGTCTGAGGGGACAGTCCACGAGGGTGGGAAAGGCACGGTGACAGGAGCCTGAGGCAGCTGGTCACAGACATTCACAGTCAGGAAGCAGAGAGGTGCACGCTGGTGCTCAGCTCACTTTCTCCTTTTTATTCAGCCCAGGACTCCAGTCATGGGATGCTGCTGCCCACACAGGACGGATCTTCCTCAGTTGAGCGCCTCTGGAGTCTTCCTCATAGACATACCCAGAGGAGTATTTCCATGGTTGTTCTAAGTTCAGCCAACTTGACAAGGAAGAGGAACCAGCACAACTCCCAAAACACTTGTTTTCTTGAAAACCAAACAGGCTTTATTAAGAAAAACAAAATCCAAAGAAGTAAAAGGGTATCATTGGCAGAGAGGAAGAGACAGAGAGGTTGAGAAGGATGCCCAGCCTCCGAGTGCCCAGCCTCCCCATGCCTGCCCTTTTTCACACTATTCTTTACTTCACAGAGCATATCGTTAGGCAAGTTTCCATCCCGAGATAAGAAAGGTTAGGCAACGTACCTAGGGGCAGAGAACAGACGAGACTGGATCTCTCTCTGTGGGTCTCTAACACACACCCTCAGCTGTCTGTTCTTTCCTAGCTAAGGTTGGGAACCTGGGTGGACCAGCCTGCAGTAACCCGCCTTTGATTCCCAGGGGAGGAGGGTCAGCTGGATTAATGTCCACTGTTTCCTTCACCCCCCTGGCAGGATCGCAGATGTGTGAAGGACACCACTGTCCCTCTCATGGGCTTTTAGACCACCAAAACCAAGAACGCCAAGAAGTTGAAATTCCCCAGGACCGCATACTGGAGAAGGGGAAGGGCAAAGCCTAGGCCAGCCCAAGGCAGAATGTGTCTTTTAGAAAGAGATGTCACACATTTGTGACAACTTGTCAGACCACCTTGTGGCAAAGCCTGGAGCTGAGACTGGGATGGGTTAACGCTGGGCAGGGCCATAGTTCTGTGTGCTTCTTGCCCTCCATTTAAATCCGAAGGAAAAGGACTTGGGTGGGGACGGTCTCTAGACCGCTCTGTTCCTCTTTCCGAAGTGGCCATATTGAATACATCCCCTTTCCTGCTTTTCACTAATATCTGTGTCTTTAATTGTCATAGCTTATTTGTTAGGGCTGCCAGGGCCCAGGCCCAAGCCCTAACTCCAGTAATGTCTCTTTCTTAAAAAAAAAAAAAAAAAAGAAGTGTGTGTGTGTGTGACAGAGAGAGCCAGACAGAAAGAGACAGATACAGAGAGAGATATGGTGGGTTCACATGTGACAGAGGACAACTTTGGGGGTCAGTTCTCTCCTTCCATCTTTACAAGGATTCTGGGATCTACTGCAGGCCTGCAGCATGGAGCAAATTCAGGCAATTGAGCTTACATAAGCACCTTTACCCGGTGAGCCATCTCCCTGGCCTGCCCGGTAATGCCGTTCCTCCCAGGAGATCCTGCTTGGTTACACTGGCCACAGCCTTGCTTCCTGCGGTGATGGGAAATAGCTGTGAGAAGTTTTCACGCTCACTCTCACTTCTTGACTCCTAGGGGAGTGTAAGCTAACTCTCATCCAGAGGGCCAGCAGTCCCTGGACTAAATGCTGAGTAGCTGTTTCTCAGGGTACCACATCTTGGCTGTGACGGGGTCTGTAGCCCAGGGATGCGGCTGACTCTTGAGTGATGGCTCCTTCTGGAAGTAAATCTGTGGATATTTACAACCTGATGGAATGCACAGCTGGCTCTAGATAAATAATTTGACAGTGTCCTCATTCTCAGGAAAGAACACCTAGGACCCCTCGGAGACCTTAAATGAAATATTTTTCATGGTCCCCTTGCTCTGCAGGCAATGTTAATTATAGTGTGTTTATGGCAGTTGCTATGGCTTAGACTAAGAGGCAGCTGAATCATTTAAGAGTTGCTTTTCAAACGAGGACATCCTCCATCCTCAAGGCTGGGAATTGTGCCTATAATTTTTCTTTTTTCCTGTGTGTGTGTGTGTGTGTGTGTGTGTGTGTGTGTGTGTGTAGATCTAGATGCACATGTGTGCTGGAAGCCAGAATACAACCCGTGGCGGTGTATCTCAGGAGACAGGGTCTCTTGCTGGCTCCCGGGACTGACTTGATTAAGTGAGGTTGGCTGGCCAGTGAGCCCCAGGGACCCACCTCTCTCTGCCTCTCCAGCACTGCCATTCCAGGGCCACTGAACTCAGTCCTCGTGATTATTCTGTAAGCCCTTTACTGACAGAACCATTTCTCCAGCCACCCAATCTGTCTTTTGTTGGGACATCCAGGGGATTTCTGTGTGCTCTTAGTGACCCACTACATTAAATAATCTACAGTTCTCAGGGTTGTCAGTTCTGGGGGAAAGTGTGGTCCTGGTGGATACATTTCAGATCAGCATTAGACACCTGAGTAAATGTTTCCTAACCTCCTCTTCTTCCTTTGAGTCTCGACTCTATTCCTTATGGGCAGCTTCCCCCCACCCCACCCCCACCCCCGCCCCCTCTGTTAATCAAGCCTTACCTTTGCAAATACCCAAGAGCCAAAGTCCCTGCTGCTGGCTGCCACATCTCACTCACTTTTCTTACCATCATCCAGTGGTAACGAGGAAGACTTCAGGTTCTGGAATTATGACTCAGCCTTCTGATTAGATAACCCAGGAATGTAAGTACCTTAAGACCGGGGCCATCTAGAAAATCTTGAATTTTTTTCCCTAGAAGACTCTTATTTTTTTGAAGTTATTTTTAATTATGTGTCTGTGTCAGGGTGTGTACACATGAGTGCAGCACTCTCGGTGGCCAGAGGTGTCAGAGCCCCATGGAACTGGAGTGACTGACCACTTGGTGTGGGGCCTGGGCCCCAAACTTGGGTCCTTTGTAATGGCAGTGCTCATCTCAACCCATGAGACACTTCTCCAGCCTCCAAACCCTAATTCTGATCACCCGTGTGAGGTGAACTTGAACTCTGGCTGTAAGGCGTACCAGCGGAGTGCTGTCATGCTACTTCTTAGCCCATAGCTTGGGATGGATCATCTATAAAAAGGAAATAATAATGTGATAGGGGTGATGACATAAAATTATACCTTATGAGTTCCTAACACGGAACTTGCCATACAACTGCCCATTAGTTATAATGGCCGTTACTACTATCTTGATTTGTTTCTATATCTCGGATGGGACCCGGCACATAACTTATAGATGGTTGTTATGGTGATAATAGCCAATTCTAAATTTGCGATCAATTTAGTAAAAATATTATTTTACTTTTAGTTGCACGTACATATGTGCTGTCATATGCATGTGCATGCAGGCGGCCCCAGAGATCAGAAGAGGGCATCAAATCCCTTGGAGCTGGAATTACAGGCAGTAATGACTCCCCCGACCCTGTCATGAATACTGGGACCGGAACTCAGGCTTTTAACACTGACCATCTCTGCAGCCCTGGACCCATCATTTATATGCATTTCTATCTGTGTATTGCGTGTTGTGATTTTCTTTTTCCTTTTTAAGTTCATAGACTGTATCTGAATGGAGAACAGCTAAGGAAAAGTTCTGCGTGGTGCAGAGGCAGAGGAGCAGTGTGGCTGCTGCAGGGCACAGTGGTCACGACACCAGTGACGCACTGGGTTGGGGCCTGGCTGATGGAAGGAACAGAAAGGGGCAGGTCGGCGTGTAACACTGTCCTCCGAGCATAACAACTGCTGCCTCCATAAGGCCCGTTGCCTCTGCTTACAGAGGGTCATCATGGCTGGACTCGCTCACTGCTGACCTTTCCCTCGAAGAAGGAGGAGGGAGAGAGGGTCATTCACCTCTCCATGGAGGGTCCAGCCACTTGTATGCAATTTTTCCCTAATTGCATGAGGCCTTGGGAGGAGCTAGAGCTTGTAGGCTGGGGAAGCCTGGAAGGAGGGGGCTTCATTTCTGCAGCCACAGGGAAGTCGCCATCCCAGCTGGGTGCAGACCATTCAGGTGCAAACATTTCAGGGTAACCTGTGCTCCTGCCCGCAACCCCTTCCGCACACATGCTCAGTGAGCAAGCTCAGTGAGCTCACTGGTTTTCCCGGGGTGGACTCTAGTGGAATCAAACTTAGGTTTGTCGTTGGGAAGGAGGAGGGAGTGGACATGGCTTAGTATCTCCAGGGAGAAAATTCCTATAACGGTGGGGCTAGTGAGTATCCAAGGGAGGCCTAAGGGGGTAGAGGGTGGGCCAGTGGGGGGTGGGAAGGATCACCATCTCACAGGAGGTGAGTATGTTCTCTCCCTGCCCCCCACTCTGGCTGCTGAAGTAATAAGCACGCACTGAATGCATTAGAATGCTAGAATTATGTTCTGTCACCATTCTCCAGGTCAGAGGTCAGGACTTGAGGCATCAACTCCTTCTAGTGTGGTCAGGTAAGGGAAAAAGAAGCCCACCTACAGATGTAAGTTGAGATAGTTTCATAGCCACCTACCTCCCAGAGGTGCCTCAGTTTCCCCAGCCTATCCATGCATGAGAGGTTCAGGTGATCAGGAAGAAGGAGCAATTTCATGTTAACCTAGGCTTGGCGGGACCTGATAGGCAGACTCAGAATGACCAAGGGGAGAAGCCTTTTCTGTCTGTGTCGTGGATGTCTTCTTCTGGTATGGCCTGGCCACTGCCTTCCTGAACTCTCAGCAGCTATGATTACCCACAGGAATCCCTCTTAGGACTGGGCCCTTTTAGATTTTATCATGGAGAAGGGGAGGGGACTCATGAATCTCCAAGGAATTTGGTTGCTAGGAGGAGGGACTCATGAGGTCCCACCCCTCCCATTATAGTATAGGTGGCCAATGGTTGCTGTGACAGAGACATTTTCTTCTGAGGTGTGGCCACTCCTGAGCTGTGCATTCTCTTGTGAATAAACCCAATTAAACTTACAGGTTCACCAAACTGGACTTGGGTGGAGTTGTTCCTTTGCTTGGCCTTGTCTGCCCTACCTAGGGTAGATAGATAGATGCTCATCTCCCCAGGAACAGTTCACAGGACACCCAGGTAGAGTGGGCTCCCAAAGAGAGACGGAGTTCCTCTGCTCCTCTCAGTTCAAGGGAAAGTCCCTGGTCAGACATTCCATGGGAACGCTAGTGTCTTCTCTCTCATGGTTGGTTCCCTACTCTACCTCTTGGATTTTCATTGAAAAAAAAAATGGCCCTTGAATTTGGTGTCTCTTCTGGGTATACCATTTCCTTCACAGAAGGACATTGCACCTCAAGGAGCTTGACAAGTGAAACTACAGACAAATCAGGGGCTGGCTTTTAGCTCTATGAAAGGGCTCTTTGACGGAGGAAAAGGATTTGTCATGACATTTAAGGCATTTGAAACACGATCCTGGCTACAAAGACTCAGTGTGTACACAAGATGTCTTTCTTATCTATAGGGCATTTGCATATCGGATCCTGAAGAAGGAGCCATTAAAAATGACAGGAATAGACTTTCTTTATATAGGGACTTGGGAGCATACACATCCAAGTGCTGTGTTCACTCCGAGGCCAGTGGTCTCAGGGAGCTTTGGGGAGGACATGAAAGTGTGGCCCTCACAGGGTTGTGTGATAGGCTGGCAGGTGCAGCTTTAACCCAGCACCTGGAATGAATTGGCCCCAATGAACGACTGGATTCCCTCTTTCCTGAAGGCCTGACCTGGGCTGGCACTCACTGTGAACGCTGTGTGGATCTGGAAATGGCCTTGCGTGGCTCCAGGCTTCTGAGAGAGGTTCGGGGCTGTGGGAGGTCTCAGCTGCAGTCTGTGAAGGCAGAGTGAAACCAGCCTGCAGGTGCATAGGCTTCTCCTTGAGTTGCCTCTTGCAAGGCTCCAGATTTTCTCTTGCACCATGTCTGGGTGTGGGGGGGTGGGGTGGGGGCCGGACTGAGTGAGGCAGAAGCTGAGTGGATGAATAGTCCTCAATGCTGAGACTCTTCTACAGGAAACTGGACGGTCTCTCTCCAGGGTGTCTGGGAAAGCGCTCTTTTTCTAGACCAGGTGGGTGGGTGAGGAGGGTCCTGGACACAGGAGCCTCATATGACAGGCCTCACTCCCTAGTAAGAGAAGGGAGTTTATTGAGGTTTGGTTTCTGCCTTCCTTTCTCCCAGCCTTCTTCCCTTCAGGGTCACGTGTCCGTATTGGTTGTCCTGTGGCTCCCCATGGAGGCCACACTGTGCTAAACCTTTCCGTTTCTGCAAAGGCCTTTTCCTTTGCTATCTGCTTGATGAACTCCAACATACCCTTTGGCTTTCACTCTTTTTTTTCTTTTATAGAGTTGTCTCTGGTTTTCCAAACTGAATTAATAACCAGCCCCCCTCTGGGAAACTGCTGCAGAATGTACCATAGCACCTCTGTTGTTCCGTTCAAGATTGCTTTTTTATGAGCTGTCTTTCCCATTAGAGAGTGAGCGCCAAGGGGCAGGAACCTGGCCGTATTCATTTCTGTTATCTTCAACTGGGGCTCGAGGCCGTCATGTCGATATTAAATAGACACTCGGGTTCAGATCGCAGTGTCTCGCTGAAGACCTTCCTGAATTTAGAAGGGAATGTGGCACAGGGGATGACCCGCCTAGCTCTCACTTGTCTCCTGAGTGTTCTCTGGCTTTCTGAGCCGCTCACACCCTCTGTCTCCCTCCCTGGCCATGGTATCCCATTCTATTCAAAGAATGCTTGAATTCCTTTCTTCTCCTGCTTGCTGGTACACATGTCAACTAATTGGCTAACTCAGATGAAAATATCAATGGCTTATGGTAAATGGTGGTGCATGCCTGGAATTGCAGTGCTCAGGAGGCTGAGGCAGGAGGATTGTTATGTGTTACAGGGTGGATGTATCTCAGTGTATGTATTTGGTATGCTTATGGTAGAAATCCCCACTCAAGGCAGCAAGCATTTCTGAAATGCAGCTACTCTTTGTGTAGTTGATGTTGAATTACTGCAAGTAATCAGGATTTTCTAAAATAAACTTGAAATTATAGCCTGACCACTATCAAAAGGAGCCATATCAATATGAATAAGGAAAAAGAATCTCATATAATCTCTGTTAGCTAAATGTTTCTTCCAGCATGCCGTAACAGTTTCCTTAAAAGCTTTCTAAGACCTTGTAAAGATGATTATAAGAACTGTAAGGAATTATAATCAGTCCTTGTGTATACCCTGACTTGACACTTGGTGTACTGACTCTGAATTTTTGTAATAATTCTTTTCAGGTCTCACCCTCCTCTGTGTATCCTAATCCAGCTGTACCAATTTTAAGAGTCCCATCTACCTAGAGACTGGGTTAAAGCCAGCCATAAGGATTTGTAATAATAACATAAGAAGGGCCAGATGACTCCATAATCTAATAAACTCGGTTTCCCTGGTGCACTTTGGTGGAATTACATTTTGCCCTTGAGACCCTAAGAGGATAGGTAGGGACCTTATGAGGCAGGGCCAATTTATGTCTCCCTGGGGAAGGAATTCTTGCAACAGTAGTAGAGAAAGCTCACATTTTGGAAGGACCCTGAACCAGGAGTCAGTGAGCCAGAGTACCTGACTACACCCCTTGTTGTGGAATGTAATTTTAAGATATGTTACCTTTGCTTGTGCTGTGGAACATTTGTTTAATGATGCAAAGATGTGTTGCATTCTTTTATGTTGCACTTGTTTAACTCTGTGAAGCTGTGTTACTGTGCCTGTCTAAAACACCCAATTGGTCTAATAAAGAGCTGAATGGCCAATAGCTAGGCAGGAGAAAGGATAGGTGGGGCTGGCAGGCAGAGAGAATAAATGGAAGGAGAAATCTGGGAAGAGAAGATTGAGGAGCAAAAGAAGGAGGAGAGGAGGATGTCAGGGGTCAGCCACCCAGCTGCACAGCAAGCCACGGAGTAAGAAGGAAAGAAAGGTATAGAGAACAGAGAATGATAACAGCCCAGAGGCAAAAGATAGATAGGATAATTTAAGTTAAGAAAGGCCGGCTAGAAACAAGCCAAGCTAAGGCCAGGCATTCATAAGTAAGAGTAAGACTCCGTGTGTTCATTTGGGAGCTGGGAGGCGGGCCCCTAAAGAGCTAAGAATAAAAGAGTAAAAGCCAAACAGCTACCACCCCTTTCCTTACTTGCTACACCATTTTTGGTGTTTTCATCTCCCTGTCTTAAAACACAAAGAGAACAGCGGCGGCGGCGCACCACGCACCACATTCACAGGGTTAGTGGGCGGATCCAACGGGACGAAATTATTATCCTGTTTGTAAAATGCTCTAAAGTATATCATTCTTCTCTGCCTTCACGTGGAGCTCCCTGGAAGCTGTCAGCGAGTGGAAAACAAAAGGATGTCACAGCCACTGTCACCTTTCATCCCTCCTGGATAAATATCCCCCAGCTCATCTGCAGTCACCGAGGACTCTCATTAATATGGAACTTATATAATTCATAAACAGCTACAACAGCTCAGAAAGGGTTTAATCAGCTGCCTTCACACTTAATTATTTTAAAACCTCAATAATGGTCAAATGAGCTGCGTGGCACTCTAA
Source organism: Peromyscus maniculatus bairdii (assembly GCF_049852395.1). NCBI lineage: Eukaryota > Metazoa > Chordata > Mammalia > Rodentia > Cricetidae > Peromyscus > Peromyscus maniculatus. The sequence continues at coordinate 36,784,822 of NC_134862.1, read as the reverse complement.
TTAATTTGCATTAAGCCCAGAGGTCTTGAACGAGCAGCTGAGTTTATGAACACAAAGTCTAAAGGCTTGACAAGGGCATGTCAAGCCTGAGTGAACATCTGGGTTAGTTCCCATCGGTACCTCCCAAGTCAGTCTCTGTGTGTGTGAGTTATATTTACATAATTCCTTTCTTTGTTTGTTTTATTCAAATTGGCCTCGAAGCCTCTGAAAGTGAGCTCATTGCTGTAGTTTGCTGGGGGAACGCTCTAGAATTAGCTATGGGTTTCAACTGTTTATTTCTCCCTTCTCCAATTTCTATGGTTAATAGAGAGATGTGTGGATACTACTTTAGCTCCTGGTTTTCAGTTAAATTTGTGTGCATGCATGCATGAGTGCATGTTTGCGTGTGCGTGTTCGTGTGCGTGCGCATGCGTGTGTGTGTGTGTGTGTGTGTGTGTGTGTGTGTGTGTGTGTGTGTGTCTGTGTCTGTGTCTGTGTATGTGTGTGTGTGGTATGCCTGAGGGGACATGTGCTCATATATGTGCCTATGGAGAGAAGAATTGGTGCTTTGAGCTCTCTATCACAGTGGACTGGTAATCAATGTGTTCCAATGCAAAATTCCCAGTGGAAGACAAAGACATCCTGAATCCATTCAATCTGAGCCACATGCACCTCCTGATCCAAGGCTTACCCTGAGGCCCTAATACATGGGGAAGAAACATAGTTCTGTCTATAAAATTAGGAACATGCTTGGCAGAGTCAGTGATGGCCTGGGATCAGGGCCTTGCTGGAGCTGCAGATCCTGAGAACCCAACTCTGGTTATCAGCTCCAAGGCCGTACTGTACTGGCCTCTGATACCCTTGAGATATTCTATGTTCCCCTAGTGCAACATTGTTTGATTAGCTGACTTTCCCATTGTATGATAGTTTTCCTCTGGCATTGTCCCATGTCTCCCCTGGAAACAGTATACATATGCTGCTAGACTTCTTAATAGCCTTGCTTGGCATAAGATACAGTTTGTTCAAGACCCACTGAGCCCACCTACTCTATTCTCTGATCCCCTAATAGTTGTGGAATAATCTTTTTGTACAACTGTGAATATGTGTCACTCAGATTGGCTTAATAAAAAGCTGAACAGCCAATAGCTAGGTAGGATTTATGGGGCAGAGAGAATTCTGGGAAGAAGAAAGGTGGAGAAGCCAGACAGACGTGGAATAAGTCAGATACACAAAATGGGATCAAGGTAAAAACCATGTGGTAGAATGTCAATTAATAAAAATATGGGTTAATTTAAGTTATAAGAGCTAGTTAGGAATGAGCCTAAGCTATTGGTCGAGCTTTCATAATTAATAAGTCTCTGTGTGGTTATTTGGAAGCTGGCAGGCAGGACAGAAAAATCCACCTACATCTGGCCCTTCTTCCTCAGAACTTTGTCACTGAAGAGTGACCTGCTGGTCCAGGTCGCTCTGTGTCATGGCTGCTTGTCCCATGCCCCAGCTGCTGCCCTCTCAAGCATGGCTGTGGGGAGAATGTATTACCCACATTACTATCTCTCCAGATTGGGTGTAAAAACCTATCCCATTTTAAGACATTTTTTACTCAAATTATCAGGTGGACAAAAAAGAAAAAGAAAGAGCTGAGTGAGAGAGAGAGCCATACATCTGACTTATTTCACTGGTATGTTTTCTTCTTAAAGATTCATTTTTTAAAATGATGTATGTGTGTGTGTGTGTTGGGGAGTGATATGTGACAAATGAGTGCAGGTGCCTATGGAGTTCAGAAGAGGGCGCCAGTCATACCCCAGAGCAGGAGTTAGTAGTTGTGTGCCACCTGATAAGGGTGCTTGGAACTCGGGCCTTCCAAAAGAGCAATATGTGCACTTAACCACTGAGCCATCTTTCTAGCCTGTCCCTGTCATATTTCCTATCATTTCTAGAACGCTGTTGGTTCTAGGGAAAGCAAGCAATCTGGTGGGAAGGTTTGATTATTATAGTTCCTATCCCCCTTCAATTCTATCAATGGCATTGATTTTACCAAGAGACAAAGTAGTGAAAGGCAGCCAATCATAATAAATGGTTGGGACCCTCCCAGAATTTGGAGCAATTACATCTGCTGTAACAGGCAGTGGGAACTGTGTGGTGGTTGTCAGAACACCTGTTAGATTTAGGAGCCAAGTATTGACAAGAAGTTGATGATGAGGCTTGTGTAAACTTTGGGCGTTAATTAATAGAATGGATGTTGTTTGGAAGTCTCCTGTGTTAACTTTAGGGACTGGCAGGCATGCCTTGCAACAGAAATGTCAAGTTGAGGAGGGCAGGGAACTGGCAGTGCCTGCTACAGATGTTTAACTCAGCAGGTTAGGCTTTCAACTGGTGCCAAGTTTTCTAGGTTGGATCTAGTGAGCAGGCAGGTTTATTCTGATCTACAGAGGGCTCTTGGTCACAAGGTGAAAACGGACACTATCAATTTGTAATGTTGTATACAAGGAAATCAGGTCTTTAGGGGTATCTTGTGTCATATGCGAGAAAGGGACAGGGGAGTGGAGTTAGTTCCTGGCTACTGTATAGCAGCTGAATACATAAACTTGAGATTCATATAGATCTGTGTTCAAGTCCTGGCTGGGCCATGTAATGTAGTACTGATAAATTAAATTCTTCTGGGTTCGTAGCTTCATATACAAAAGGGGGAGTTGAGATGAATTGTGTCTTCCCTGTTTATATTAATCGTGCGCGCGCGCGCGCAACACACACACACACACACACACACACACACACACACACAGAGAGAGAGAGAGAGAGAGAGAGAGAGAGAGAGAGAGAGAGAGAGAGAGAGATCATGTAGCTCAGGCTGGCTTTGAACTTCCTGTGTAGCTAAGAATGACCTTGAATTTCAGATCCTTCTGCCCCCATCTGGCCAGTGCTGGCGTTATAGACGTGTACTACTATGCCTAGCTAATGTAGTGCTGGGGATCACACACAGGTGTTTGCACACACTAGGCAAACACTTTGCCACCTGAGCCACATCCCCAGCCCCTTCATATCATCCATGTTTTGAAATCCCAACACCAAGTACCCGAGAATGATACCTTTTGGAGCTGAAGTCCTTAGGGGGATAACAAAGTTAATTCAGGTTATTGCTATCACCCCTAACCACACATATTTGGTTTCCATATGTTGTGGTTTGAATGTGAAACATCCTCCATAGGTTCACATGTTCAAATGTCCCCAGCTTGTAGCACTATGAAGGTCATAGACTCTTCAGGACATAGTGCTTTGCTGGGGGAAGTAGATCACTGCCCGTGGACCTTCGAGTTTTATAGTCTGGTCACATTTCTGGTCTGCCTTCTACATCCTGAGTGCAGATGCAATGTGAGCACCAGCCTCACGCTTCTGCCGCCATGCCTTCCCCACCATGATGCACCAGACCCTCAAACTATCAGCCTACATTAAACCCTTCCATCCACAAATTGCTTTTGGTAAGTAACCCTGAAAGAGGGAGACTGCAGACACACAGGTTCCAGGGAGGAGACTGCCATCTACAGGCCGAAGGAAGAATCAGAGAGGAAACTGTTAAAAACTTACTCCTGGACTCCCAACATTCAGAACATCCAGAAAGTAAGTTTCTGCAGTTCAGCTGCCTTGTCTGTGGCATTTTGTTATAGCAATCCTTGCCAGCCCATGCAGGGGATAACAAATTCCTATCCATCTTCTAAATTGTGAGGATTGAATGTGCCCTGGGGGGCAAAACAGGTGCAATAGAATCTGACATTTGGTAATGGGAATTCTCATGCTCAAATGACTTTTAAATTTTTATTTATTCTTATTCTTATTCTTTGTGTGTGTGAACATGCATGCATGTGTGTGTACAGATCAAAGAACTGTAGAGAACAGGAGAGCATGAGCTAAGCACAGGCAGGCATGCATAAGTTTATTGCTCTCTGCTCTTGACCCTGTGATATAATCTTGACCCTGTGATATAACTAGCTGCTTCAGTTTCCGGCCGCCTTGACTTCCCCTAAGCGATGGATTGTAACCTGGGATTGTAAGCTAGAATAAGCCCTTTATCCACTAAACTGCTTTTGTTGGGGTGTTTTATCACGGCACCAGATGTGGAGCTAGGACACCCCACTATGGAGACACGTGGCCACTGAGAGTCACTACGTTTCTGCTGCCTTCCCAGGTCAGCGGTACTTGACCTGGCTACACTTCGCATCCTATACTGCACCAGTAGATGTAGCTATCATTTGAAATGTGGTGTATACAGGGCATTCTTTTTATAAGCTACAAATGGTCTCCTTAAGACTTTGATTTATCGCTAATCCCCTTGCCCATTCAGTCATCACTGAACTTGACTGCAGCTCAATATGCACGGGGAATTATTCCTGGGAAGTCTGCCTTCGGATTAAGTAGTTAATGCTCCGTGGAGAGCAAAGAGAAAAGGCAGATCTGAATGCCATGACAGGAAGGTGGAGTTGAGGAAGACTTCCGGGGAGGTGTACTGCGATGGAGGTATTGAGGAGCACAAGGAAAAGACTGTAGCAGATTAGCTGGGGTCCGGAGACCGGATCCACTAAGTGTTATGTTGCTGAGTGGATAAGTGACATAAATAATGAGGGAATGAATAATCTTGTGTGTATGTGTGTGTTGTATGTGCACACGTGTGTGCAGGCATGTATATACACATGCTAGCCACAGGAGGACTTCAGCTGTCCTGTTCTACCATCCCCCACCTTGTTCCCTTGAGGCAGGGTCTCTTATTGAACCTGGACTAAGCTGATGGCCAGGAAGTCCCAGTGATCCTCCAGTCTCCATCCCCAGTGTTGGGGTCCCAGGCATGCGCATGCCCATGCTGGGCTTTTCATGTGGGTCCAGGAGATTTAAACTCAGGTCCTTCTGCATGTACGGCCAGAGCTCTTACCTGCTGAACCATCTCCCCAGGCCCGGGAATGAGTCCATTTAAGGTGATGTGAAATTATTCAGACAAGTGATCCTGGGACCAGAATACAGCAGCCAGGCATGAGCTCTTCAGAGAAGAGCCTGCTGCAGAATTGCCTGGCTCCTTTTGGACCTTAGCTGCGGACAGCAGCTGAGAGGAAAGTGGTTATCAGTGCTCTCACCTGAGAAGGAAGGTGTCCTTGGGGCTAATTGAATTTGAAGACAACCGCCAGCCTGGTTGCTTGAAGTCTGCAGGAGCAGTTGGTTGACCAAGGAGTCCCCTGGTAAATTGAACTATTCCCAGTTGAAAAAAAAAAATCAACACCTTTCTTCTTGTTGTGTGAAGTAACCCTAGCTCTCCCAGGCCTTCAGCAGACTGACTGTGAATGAAACTCCTGCGGGGAAACAGCAGTGATGGACACGCTGGCTTGTCAGCTCTCCCACCCAGGGTGTGGAGTTGGATTGGATTCCCAGGAAACAGTCTCCAGGGCAACAAGTCCACCTGTCTGGATGTCCAGGACCACAGGAGACTAAGTGACCTCAGCGGCTTGTGAAGACAGGTGGATGCCCGGGTCCTGATGGCACCCAGCAGCAGATGATGGACACAGGAGGTCATTAGCCACTTGTAGGAGGAGGAGCCTGTTTAACTGGTTCGCCCACTTCATAGCCACCCAGGGAGGACAACCTGGGGCTGAGCCTCAATGATGTAGCCATGGATGTAGGTAGTTCCCAGACAAGATGTCTGCTGCTGTGTGTGCACATGCACATGTGCACATGCTCACACATGTGGAGGCCAGAAGTCAACCTCAGGTGTTTTTTCTCAATAATTTTCCTCTTTCCTTCTCTCTCTCTCTCTCTCTCTCTCTCTCTCTCTCTCTCTCTCTCTCTCTCTCTCTCTCTCTCTTTTTCTGGCATGATCTCTTACTGACCTCGAGATTATAGATTTGGTGATTATAGATTTTGACTAGCTCTGATTATGTTCTCATCTCTGCCTCTCCAGCACTGGGGTAACAGGCTTGTGTTTCCATACCTGCAATTTTTTTTTTTAACCCGACTTCTAGGGATTGAACTCAGATTCGCAGTGCTTGTATGGCAAGCATTTCTCCAACTGAGCGGTCACCCCCCAGCTCCTCTGCTATCATTAGAAAAAGGATTTACTTTTATTTTTGTGTGTGGGTGTGCATGTGTAACATATGTGCTTGCATGTGTGTGCCCAAAGGGGCCAGAAGTTGTCGGATCTCCTGGAGCTGGAGTTAATGGTGATTGTGAGCTGCCCAGTGTGGGTGCTGGGAACTGAACTCTGGTCCTCTGATGAGCAGCAGAACTCTTAATGATTGGGCCATCCCTCAGCACTATCTGCTGCCATTTTTTAAAGGACAGCAAAGCACAGGAATTCCCAGGCCAGGAACGGGCTCAGCTCTCCTCTTCTTACCTAGATTCAGAATGACTTGAGAACTGAGACAGAGAGTGAGTCAGAACAGTTGTGAGATCTCTTTCTGGGAGACAAGTCCCTCCTCAGGATGACATGAGGCTTCAGCCTTTTTCTTCTAGGGAGGGGATCCATTGTTTCAATAATCTTAGAGCCAAGGGGAAGGACACATGCATCTCTTAAGAACATTTTCCTCCATGCAGGAGCACAGGTGGCACAGGGTTGGCATGCTCATCCTATTACCCACCCCCACCCCAAGCTGTGACAGATCAGCAGGCGGGTCCACCCTCCCCATGTTAGAAAGACCCCATCCTAGGGTGGGCACCAAGAACAACCTACTTCTTGAGGAAAACTTTAAAGAGAAAAGAGGGCCTCAAATATGCAGAGTGGTTCTTCCCAGACTCATCAAACTGTGCCTTGGCAGGAAGATAACCAGGAAGGAAACACGGAGCCAGTGTCGCAGGGAAATGACATCTTCCTTTTGTAACCGGCTCAACCATAAGTGTTCTGATCCTTTCAGGAACATACTCAGTGGCCCCCTCTCCTCCCGCCTCCCTCCTTCCCTTTATTTCCCCTTCCTGTCTCTTAACCCTCCCCTCTCTCTCCCTCTCCTTTTCTTCCTTCCCCTCTCCTCTTTCTTCCTTTTTTTTTTTCTTGATAAAGGTGCGGATCTAATGTTATAGAATTTTGGAGCCTTGAATATTTTGAAATTATTGCATGTTCACAGTCCCCTTATATAATTTTTTTTCTTTCTGGTTGCAGCTGACCCATGTCTTTTCACTTTGGTCTGCTTAAAAGCCTGCAGATTACCATATCAATTTGTTTCTTGTTTCTGTCTTTGCATGTTGTCCTATCTGTTTATGAACTTGTCTCTCTGTAGAGATTTACCGAAACGTATTTCATTCTGCCCCAACGTGTTACAACCGAGTCTTCTAAGGAAATGACCATACAATCCAAAGTGTTTGATGAAGGAAAAAGTTTTGCTTCTGTAGAAGCATGGTGCATAGCCATGCTGAATCAAGCAGGCTCGTGCTGTACACTGTAAAGATTTATCACTCAAATTGGTTTAATAAAACACTGATTGGCCAGTATCCAGTCAGGAAGTTTAGGTGGGGCTACCAAATAAGGATGATGGGAAGGAGAAGGGTGGAGTCAGGAGTCACCAGCCAGATGCAGAGGGAGCAGGAGATGAACATGCCAGGCTAATAAAGGTACCACCACTTGGCAAAGCATAAATAGAAATATGGGTTAACCTAAAATGTAAAAGCTAGTTAGTAATAAGCCTGAGCTATTGGCCAAGCTTTTATAATTCATATTCAGCCTCTGAGTCAGTTATTTGGGACCGGGCAGTTGGGATAGGAAACATCTGATTACAGGCTCATATACTAGTAAGAGTCCTGATGGGCTCTTGACTCCAAAGACAAAGAACTCCTGTGCTCCCTGGGAGTCAGAGCACAACCTTAAAGAGGTGGTATTGATAAGTGGAATACAACCTTGAGCACATACTTTGTCACAGAAAAGTGCTGAGTCTCGAGGGATTTTTTGCCCCCTGACATTTTTTTTTTCAATTTTCTTAAAAAAAAAAAAAAGATGCTTCTCTTGTTGGGAAACCCACAAAGATGCCCCCACAATAGACTGCTGGCAATGGTTGAGAGACAGCCCGCACTGACCTACTCTGGTGATAGGATGGCCAAACACCCTAATTGTCGTGCTAGAAACCTCATCCAGTGACTGAGGGAACCGGATGCAGAGATCCACAGCCAGGCCCCAAGTGGAGCTCTGGGAGTCCAGTTGGCGAGAGAGAGGAGGGTTTATATGAGTGAGAATTGTTGAAACCAAGGTTGGATAAAGCACAGGAACAAATAGCCAAACGAATGGAAACACATGAAGTATGAGCCAATGGCTGAGGGGCCCCCAACTAGATCAGGCCCTCTGAATAGGTGAGACAGTCGATTGGCTTGATCTGTTTGGGAGGCATCCAGGCAGTGGGACTGGGTCCTGTGCTCAGTGCATGAGTTGGCTGTTTGAAACCTGGGGCTTATGCAGGGACGCTTGGCTCAGTCTGGGAGGAGGGGACTGGACCTGCCTAGACTGAGTCTACCAGGTTGATCTCAATCCTCGGGGGAGTCTTTGCCCTGGAGGAGATGGGAATGGGGGGTGGGCTGGGGGTAAGGGGAGAGGGCAGGAGGGGGAGAACAAGGGAATTCATGGCTAATATGTAGAATTAAATTATATTGTAAAATAAAATTAAATTAAATTTTAAAAAGATAAGAAAAAATGATGCTTCTTTTGTTTTATTTAACCCTTTAATAGAAAATACAGCACACTTCTTTTACACTTTCCACATAACCTCAAATGCCTGTTTTAGGATATGGGGGAGACACATCTATATTAATTGCTTTGGCAAACAAATTAATTACTATGGCAAACCATCACGACCAAAAGCGACTTAAGGAAGAAAGACTTTATTTGTGCTTCTGGGTCCAGGGGGATAAGAGTCCATTATGGTGGGGAGGCATGGCAGCGAGTGGCAGACACAGCCGCAGGAGTAGGGAGCTAAAGGATCGAGTGTTCAACCACAAGCACGCAACAGAGAACTGGGTGAGGCGATGAGCTCTTAAAGCCTGCCCTCCACCGACATAATTCCTTCAGCAAGGCTGTGCCACCTCCCCACACAGCACCACCAAGTGGGAACCACGTGGTCAGATACCCAGGCCCCTGGGGGACACTTCCCACGCAAACCACCACAGCACCTAAGTACCTTTTCCATTTGTCTAGATGTCTCCAAGGACAAGCGTGACGGTTTATGCAGAACGGTGGAGTGGTCGGACGTGGCTCATCTGTGCCGTGCTGAGCCTCGCTGATGCTTGCCCGGAGCCTGGTGGCAACGGCTCTTAACGTGTGAGAGCATGCACAAAGGAGCATCACGAGAAAAGCCGTGACCAGCTGAGTATCCAAGGGACTGGTGTGCCGAACGAGGGCTCCAGCTGGTCAGTGAGCAGGAAGAGAGTGGATGTGTAGTGACTATTGTGAGCTGAAGTTCCCAGAAAAGAAAAAAAGCCACACCCGGATTAACAATTCTACAATGACTATAGTCAAATTATTTTGGATTTTTGTTTTTAGTCCCTGAAAGCCATTTAGTGCCTACCTCTGTGTCTGACCTAATATTTTGTTGTTGTTTTGTTTTTTGAGACAGGGTTTCTCTGTGTAACAGTCCTGGCTGTCCTGGAACTCGATTTGTAGACCAGGCTGGCTTTGAACTCACTGAGATCCGCCTGCCTCTGCCTCCCGAGCGCTGGGATTAAGGGCGTGCACCACTACCACCTGGCTCTGACCTTATATTTTTACGCCTGTCAGAACTTTGAAAATGTATTAGCAAGCCACGAGTTTCAGCCAGTCCAGAAGGACCCCAGTAGACAGTGCCTGAGGCCCATAACAGAGATTGCCTTACTTTGCTGTGACTCGATGACCTGTGTTCCTACCCATGAGTTTAAAGGGTGTCTTGATTTATAATTTTCTTTTGTTGTATTCCTATAAAAAGTTAAACTGTTACATAAAATTTGGGGAAACCTGACTCTGTTCCCGGGTCATGGCCACTCATCTATGGCGCCAGAACAAAATATCTCTTATCCCCTTTGAGGTGAGAGCTACAATAAGACCCTGTTCCCATAAAACTTATCCACAACCCTCCAGACAAGCCTCCCACATTCATGGGGACTCTTTCCAGTGGTCCAGTATGTGGGTGAAGCTTTTTGCCACACTATCCTCTAAGGTATATTGTGGTATTGCATGCATTTGAGAGGCCTAATGTGGAAACCAAGAGGTCTTCCCATGAGAAATTTAGACTCAGAGCATTGTGCTTGAAAAATTAGAAAGACAGGAAGAGAGAGTATTTATTACAGTTTTATTTACACCAAGTTCACTTATCCTGTTTATCTATCACAAGAGCCAACCATCTGGAGTGGTTTAGCTTGGATCTAAATATTTCTCCACCGTTGAATGAGTTCCAAGGACCCGCTCCACAGCCAGAAGTGAATGTCTGCCCATTCCAGAGGGGAGCAAGCTCGTCTGGGGGCAGTGGCTCTGTCTGGCTAGACACGGTCAAGGTGACATCCCTTAGGCAGTTATCCTCCAGCTGCCTCTGTGGCTCAGAGCTCATGGCCAGTGTCAAGATCTGGAATCAGGTCACCTTGGGGATCCAGCAGCTGCTCTATCCAACCGGGTTGGCTCTGGGACACTCACTGTTCATGCTTTGGGAGCAAAGGCTCATCGAAGTCACTACTTATTGAGAGGTGATTCCACACCAGACACCATTCTTAGATAGGTCCCGTGACAATTCAATAATTGTCACGGTTCTTCAGGCAGGTACTGCCACTGTTCCCATGTGGAGATAAGGATGTTCCGGTGTGGAAAGCCTTAGAGTGAATGATGATGGGGGGATTCCTTTATTTTACTTGGGGGATATGTGTTATGTCCCATGGCCAGAGGACACGGGAGGGTATCAACTATTCTGTTCTAGTACACTCTTGAGTCAGGGTCTGTCACTGAACAACAGATGCTGAGTCAGCAAGCCCTAGTCATCCTCCTGTCTCCACTCCACAGGGTACTGGGGTTTTAAGCACATATTGTAGTGGGTAGCCATTCCAGGTTTGATCTGGAAGTTCCAACCCCCATTGAGGCTTTGGCAACTGTCACGCCTACAAGGCGGGGCCAAGGGAGTCGCCGAGAGACCCAAGATCTGGATGGGCCAGCATGCGCTCTCTATTCCTGGACCCGAGATGGTGGAGGTTGACCCAGCAGAGCTCCAGAGAACACTGCTGGACTGCGGTACACCTTCCCCAGTCCCCACGACCTACCTATCCCTTCATTTGTAAGTTTCCCACTAAGTAAATCTTCCTTTTAACTACATGGAGTGGCCTTGATAATTTCGCCAATACATATGGTCACACCTGGATGTTACATGGGTGCTGGTATCCAAACTCTGGTCCTCACACTTGCCTAGCAAGTGCTCTTACCCACTGGGCTCTCCCTTCAGCCCAGGGGTACCTTTCAGTGAGAATGATCTAGGCTGTGGCCATGGATGGGCAAGGTACACACCATAGATGCTACCTAGAAACCAAACTGACTTGGCCATGTGTATATTAATCGCCAAGAGTCATCCCTAGTGAGGACACGAGTGCAGACAGGGCAGCTCTACTGCCCATGTTGCTGCTGCTCCTGGGTGCTGGGATACAGTAGGTGCTCAGGAAACTGTCCACCCTAAGTGCAGGGTGGGAGGGGCTGCTTTCATCCTCTCTCAGCCTGGGTCACATCCTTCATGTGCACGCTTGTCTGAAGAAGGTCAGTTGTTGTGGAATACTGTCCTCTAGGCATGGTGTGCTTCCTTGAACTCTTAGCCCCTGTGATTACCCACAGGAGGCCTACCTGTACAGAATTGACCTTACTAATGGTCCATCTTGAGAGGGGAGAAGGGGCTCATGAGGCCTCACACCTCCTTGGATATATAGAGGCAGCAAATTGTTCCTGAGAGGCACACTTTCCTTTGGTGGTATAGCTACCCATAAGTTGCCCATGCTCCAACCCCTCACCCATGCTCCTATAAATAACCCCCATTAAACTCGGTGACCAGGTTCGGGCAGAATCATTTCTTTATATTTGTCCCTGGTGGCCTATTTGGGATGAGTGGACATTTGTTCAAATGACATCAGTGTCTCCACCTCTGCCCTTGCTGGCTTGACCCCCAGGACTGCTCAAAGGCACGAGTGTGGCGGTAGTTACGAGCAGCCAAGAGGAACATGGGTAACCTATATTGCAGTGTACACTATATTGGTGAATTTTCCTATGTCGTTTGATTCCACTGAGAAACTGGCTGTAGAAGTGGGGGTTCATCTCAGACCTAGGTGTGTTTGTCTCAAAGTGTCCTCCGAAACCTGGTATCTAGAAAAGGTCTAGTCCTCCTAACTCTGACAGGGATGGAAGAGAACAGCAAAGCAGCCCAGGAGGAAAACATCGTGTCCTTGGCAACAGCTAGAAGGTGAACCGTTTTCAACAGAGGTTACTATTGGGTATCCCCTGGTGTAAAAATGGCCTGCAGAAGGGAGAGAAAAGCTGGAAACAGTCTTAGGAACCTTAGCCATGGAGAGAAAGCTCAACTGGGAACTCCAGCTTCCCCAGCTGGTTCTTGTTGGGTACTGTGAGTACTTTTTTTTGATAATGTCATCTCTATCTGTTGCCCTATGTTCTTTTACAAGAAAGCCTCACCCTAGGGGACACTCTGCTCTGTCTGGGACTCTTTCTATTGGGAACTCCAGCTGGCTAACTTAAAGGGGGGTCCACAGTCAATGTCTGCTGGGTGTCTTGAGCACCTGATTTAATGATATTTTTCTATCACCTATCTATCTGTCTGTCTATCTATCTATCTATCTATCTATCTATCTATCTATCTATCTATCTATCTATCTATCTATCATCTATCTATCAATCAATCATCTATCATCCATATATCTATCTCTTATTTATTCTTTTACTTCAAGTGACTGGGAAGTGACCTTTAGAAAAGTCCCAGAAAGGCAGACTGAAAATTCTCCTGTACCCTACCCTTGCCATCTACCTCTCCTTCTTAGACAGTGATACCATTTTCTGGACCTTTCTCCATCCAACCATGTGCATGGTAGCTTTCACCTCCATGAACCCTGAGCACAGCAGGAAAAATTTTACTTCCACATTTTGACACCAGGTTAGGTACAGCAACCAGAGGGCATAGCTCTCTGCTCTGTTCATTCTTGTGAAAATGTGGGATCCTGTTGTAGAATATTACTTTAAGGTGTGGTAATTTTGTTTAGGTTGCATTTGTTTAACTCTGTGAAGCTGTGTTACTGTGCCTGTCTAAGACACCTGATGGTCTAATAAAGATCTGAACGGCCAATAGCAAGTCAGGAGAGAGGATATATAGAAGGAGAAATCTGGGAGGAGAAAAGATCAAGAAACAAGAGAGAGAGAGAGACAGAGACAGACAGACAGAGACACAGAGAGAGAGACAGAGACAGAGAGAGAGACACACACACACAGAGAGACAGACACAGAGAGAGAGAAAAAGAGAGAAAGGGAGAGGAGGACATCAAGGGCCAGCCACCCAGCTACACAGCCACACAGTCAGTCACAGATTAAGAAACAAAGAAAGGTATACAGGAATAGAGAAAGATAAAAGCCTATAGGCAAAAGACAGATCAGTTAATTTAAAGTTAAGAAAAGCTGGCAAGAAACAGGCCAACTAAAGGCCAGACATTTATAATTAAGAATAAGCCTTTTTTTTTTTTTTTTTTTTTTTTTTTTTTTTTTTTTTTTTTTTTTTTTTAGGGTGGCGGGCCTCTCTAAAAAGCAAAAGCAACCAACAACAGGACCCATTCCAGGCCCTCTCAATGTTTGATGAGTGAAAATAAGGACAACAATTAGGAGGTTGAGGTAGCACAGTGGGTGTGATACATGCTGACTATGGAGCCACCACACCTGAGCCCAGGTTCCAATTGTGTCACTGATGGCTGTGCAGCCTTGAGCAGGCGCTAATTTAGTCCAGACTTGGATTTCTCTTCAGCACAATGGACGTCACGGTATTGTTAGAGTGTTGATGATTATGGCAGCTAATATATCTCACAGGTAGAGCATTTGTGAAGTCGCTGTGGCTGGTACAGTGGTATCTATGGATATCTCACGTGCTGGGTAGATGTGGGGGGTGGTGGGTGGGTAGGTATGATAAGGGGTTCTTGGGCTCTTATCTTTCAAGGTTTGACCAGTGCTGTCTTCAGTACATAAGTGGGATGGATTAGGAGACTTTTGAGGGTAGGAGATATGCATAAGATTGTAATGTTAGAACTTAGCTGCTGTTTAGGCTACAATACCTGCAGAGCCCCGCCCCCTTCATAGATACAGAGCCCTGCTAAGACACTGTCTGTGAATTTAAGATAATAGACACCCAGGTGGCAGGGTTTCTCACTTGGGAAAGTGAGTTTACTTCAAAGGCAGTACTGGTGGATACATATCTGACTCTCCATCCCCTTCCCTGCCTCCTGCCTAGGCATCAGAGAGCCCAGATACAGACTTATACTGAGAAGCTACCTTGTGCTCAGACAGAAATCTGTAAGTCAAGAGTCCCCCTCCCACCTTATGGGGACCGATTCTTCTCTTCACAGTCCTCACCATGTGTTGTCCATCTGTTTCTGTGTCTATAACTTTAATAACTCCTCTAATAAATGTCTCACTCCCAACAGTCTGACTCAGTTGGGAACCTGCACCTGAGACCTTTCAACATATCCTATCCACTGGACACAGCTAGAGAGTCCAGAAAAAGGTGAGATGGACGGCAGGGACATGCTTCCTCCTCTGGTCTCCATGTTTCCTCCTCTGGTCTCTGCTTCTGTTTCTGTGTTTCTATTCATGCTTTACTTCACTGTCCACTCTCTTTCACAGACATCCTTGTGTCTATCAGGGCTCTTAGTCCCGGGCAGGTGAGAGGCAATCCCAATAGAATCTAACAGGCCTGTGCTGAGAGCTATGACCTCAAGGGCTTCTCTGTGCTTGTTGGGATGGTCGTGTGTGTGTGTGTGTGTGTGTGTGTGTGTGTGTGTGTGTGTGTGTGTGTGTGTGTATAATGCTGCTGTTTTCTACATGCACATGATATGCCAGGACTCTTCACAAAACACCCTGTTCAATCCCCTTAGCTGTGCCTGGCAATTGTGTTAGTTAACTCTTCTTCTTCTTCTTCTTCTTCTTCTTCTTCTTCTTCTTCTTCTTCTTCTTCTTCTTCTTCTTCTTCTTCTTCTTCTTCTTCTTCTTCTTCTTCTTCTTCGAGACAGGGTTTCTCTGTGTAGCTTTGTGCCTTTTTCCTGGAAGTCACTTGGTAGTCCAGGCTGGCCTCGAACTCACAGAGATCTGCCTGGCTCTGCCTCCCAAGTGCTGGGATTAAAGGGGTGTGCCACCACCGCCCGGCTGCTAACTCCTCTTTTATGCCATGGGAAGACATTCCATGTAAGGTGGTGGGTGTTCCAAGTTCCAGTATTACCAGTTTCCGAGTGACTCTCTTCCCCATCTGGGCATGGGGGAGGTCAGGGCCCCTCACAGTTGTTGAGCTGCATGCCCAGCTTTGACCACTTGTGAGCACAGGCAGAACAAAGCCCACTCATCTCCATCTGTCTGTCTGTCTGTCCATCTGTGACTCTGGAGGAAGCTTGGTTGTAAAGACAGAAGACTAATGCAACCTGGGCCCCTGAGCCCAGGGGAGGAGAGATGCATTGAAGAGGCACTGTTTCATCCCAGGGCCATGGTTGTGCTACTGCACCAGCATGTGGGACACAGCCCAGCTCCTTCTCATGCACAAATCAATGACAGCATGCCACAGTGCTGTCACACCTCTGTCACCATCGGTGACTTCCTGTCCTCCCCCTGTGCTTTTCTCATGGTTTGAGTGTGAGATGACCCCCAGTAGGATCCTGTGTTGAATGTCTTCATACCCTCGGCTAGTGGTGCTGTTTGGGAAGGCTGTGGCATCTTTAAGAAGTTAGAGCTTTGGGGGAAGAAGTGGGTCCCTGGGCCTGAGCCTTACAATTTTATAGTGAGAGTCCTGTCTGTTCAGTCTCTGCTTCTAGACTGTGGAGGCCACAGCATCTTTCTAGGGTCTGTCTGAAGCCTAGGTTCCTCCTTGTGCCCCAGGACTGGGCATCTTGTCCAAGCCTTCAGAAAGGATTTAATGCTTTGTGCACCTCAGGATAATTGTTCGTGTGTGTGTGTGTGTGTGTGTGTGTGTGTGTGTGTGTGTGTGTGTGTGCACATGCATATGTTCATGAGCGTGCATGCAGAGGCCAGAGGACAACTTCAGGAGTTGTTGCTCAAGTGCTATCCATCTTGTTTGTTGAGACAGTGTCTACCATTGATGTGGAACTTTCCAGGTAGACTAGACTGGCTGGCGAGTGAGCCCTAGGCACCCCTCTGCCTCCCCAGTGCTGGGACTACCGGTGTACACCACACCTTTTAGTGGGTCCCAAGGGATTAGGTCCTCATGCTCCTAAGACACTCACTTTGTTTTACAAACTTTGCCATCTCCCAAAGTTCTCCTCCAAAGGAAAAAAAATTACTCTGTACTTTTTAAAGCTGTGTATAAAAAATCATGTTTAAAACTAGCTATTAAGGAGTCGGAAGAACTCAGGATGAGGGATATAGCTAATATTAAGACTCTGATTGGTGAATACTGAAGAAAAGCTCAGGGATATGTCCAGGTAGACAAGGTAAGGGTTCAGATGCACTGGTCTTCCATGTCCTCTATGGCTATTTGAACTCTCTACAACAGTACAGTTGAGCAGTCACAATGGGACCAACAGGCTGGTAACGAGACCCAAGACAAGATGGGCGGCTTCCAAACTGGGGCATGCACAAGAAATACCGGGTTGTTAAAGTGAATTAAAACACAGATTTCTGGCTCCTGTCTCAGAGTTCCTGACTCGGTATGCCTGTCTGGCTTCTGTCCAGGCCTAGGGGAAGCTGATGGCACCTGCCTGGAAACCACATTTGTAGTATCGCAGGACCAGAGATCATAGTTTACAAAATGTACTCTTGTGACAGACTCTAATGGAACAGAGAGTGTACGTATTTTTCTTAGGCTGCTCTCCAATATCCAGGACAGGAGAGGATGGAAGAGGCCCAGGTACTACTTCTTCTGTGGATGTTAGGTGCAGTTATAACAAAAAAATTGTTGAGGGGACTAGTCCATAGTTACACAGAACGCAGGCCCCAGGGCTTCCGTGATTGAGTTCATGCAGAACATGTGTTTGGAGAACTCCATGAACAAAGTTGGCTCTAAAACAAGCCCTTTATTTATTGGGGTGTGGGAATCTTGTAAATCTCTTGCACCCAAGGCAAAAGGCTCCCTGGGTATACTCAGCAGGTCCCAGCTTGCGATTCTGTAATTACTGAATTCCAGTTGAGTGCTGTAATCCACCTGCAGTACATCTTTCTGACGAGGATCAGCTATTTCACCCTGGGAAGGAGTTTCAGGGACACGACAGAAATCAATGGTGGACAGTCTTGTTTCACGGCTGTTACTCACTCTCTCTCTCCCTCCCTCCACCTTCCTCACCCCATTTATTCCTTGGGACATTAGCTAATTTGTGCAGGAATTTTTACAGCAGAAACTCAAGCAGGAAAGACTGTAGGTGGATGCAGAGAGGAGCTGAACTGCCTACAGAGCTTGTACTGAAATCCAGCTGTTGAGGGAGAAGGCCGGAGTTGAGCCTGGCACTGTGGTGTTGGGACAGGAACTTTAGGGGTGAGAGTCACGCTTTTGTTGGGAGTTTCTAAAACTCCTTCCACACAGACAGGAGCATGAAATGATGGAGAGGTATTTCTGGTCCCTACCCTCGTGTACCCATCAGGCTTGGCCTTCTTTCAGACAGAGCATGAGGAGACAGCTCTTTAGACATTGCCAATAATGTCTGGGCTTCATTCTCTCTCTCTCTCTCTCTCTCTCTCTCTCTCTCTCTCTCTCTCTCTCTCTCTCTCTCTCTCTCTCTGTTTTATTTTGCTTTGAATTTTGTGTATGTGGACATGAGTACAGTGGCTGTGGAGGCCAGAAGAAGGAGTCAGCTGCCCTGGAGCTGGAGTCATAGACAGTTGTGGGCTCCCCGGTGTGGACACTAAGAACCAAACTCAGGTCTTCTACAGGAGCAGCAAGCACTCTTAACCCCTTAATCTCCCAGCCCCTCTTCCCCTTGTCTGCCTCTTGAACCTGTTGCCTTCCAGGCCCTCGTGGAAACCTGCTATTGTCTCCAGGGGGATCTCCATAACAGCTCCTTCCTGATGTAGAAGTTGGCTCAGCCGTATTGATCACACGGCAGCTGTGCTGTCCACGAGGAGGATGGCTGACATGGTCCAAAGTCGAAGAGGTTAGTGCCATTTTTTTTTTCTTTTTTCTGAAAAGCTTTCCCCACCTCCTGATTGGGGTTGTCCACGTGTCTCTCTGAGCATCCAGAACACTTCTCCATTGGGGCCCTTTTCCCTTAAGTAGGATTACCAGATCACATGCTTGTCTTCACCTGTGAACTCTACACCCCTTTATATCACTTATTTAAAAACATGCCAAAGCCCGGCATGGCAGTGCCCACCTGTAATCACAGGCCTCAGGAAGCTGAGGTTCCGAATTCAGGATCAACCGGGGCTGTATGGTGATTTCAAGTTCAGCCTGGGCGTTAAATAGCAAGATTCTGTCGGGATGAAAACAAATCAATAAACAGAAATAAAAGTACTCAGTAAGTCTTCTCTTCACAGCGCTTAACAGCTAATACATCGAGCGATCCTCAGAGTAACCTTACGAGGTGGGCACTGTAATGAAACTCATCTTGTAGACACAAAGCCTCGGCACAAGGTTGTGTAGTGTGGTTCCCGGTTGGCTCAGATTTCACAGAAGCCAGATTTGGTGCTCCTGAGTTGCTGGCACTTGGGCTCCAGGGTCTCTGCTGCCGCCAGGTGAGGAGAGGATTCAGGTCCCCCTCCTCTAAAAATCTATAGCTTCTAATAGCAGCCCCAGAACAAGGCAATCCATTAGCAGATGGTTTTGAGAAACAGAACATAAGGTCTATTTATTACAGAGGGAAGGAAAGAATGATCATTCTGGAACCAGCCCCTCTATTTCCCACTTAATGAAATCTGCGCTGCACTAATTTATTATGTTATTTGTTTCTGAACTCATTTCCCTAAGGAAAAGATACATGTGTGTGTGCATGCAGCAAACATCCTTTGTAGTTCACTGCTGTGGGGCGGTCTGTATGTCAAATTGCTCTGATTGGTCAATAAATAAAACACTGGTTGGCCAGTGGCCAGGCAGGAAGTAGGTAGGACAAGGAGAGAGGAGAATTCTGGGAAGTGGAAGGCTGATGCGGAGAGACACTGCAGCCGCCGCCATGACCAGCAGCATGTGAAGATGCTGGTAAGCCACCAGCCACATGGCAAGGTATAGATTTATGGAAGTGGATTAATTTAAGCTATAAGAACAGTTAGCAAGAAGCCTGCCATGGCCATACAGTTTGTATGTAATATAAGTCTCTGTGTTTACTTGGTTGGGTCTGAGCGGCTGTGGGACTGGCGGGTGACAGAGATTTGTCCTGACTGTGGGCAAAGCAGGAAAACTCTAGCTACAGTTCACCGTTATATGTTTTCCTGGTGTCATGAGTGCTTCTGTGCATGCCCACTCAGTGGGAGAGGCTGGAGAGATGCTCGGGATGCTGCTCTTCCAGAGAGTACCCCTTCAGTTCCCAGCACCCACTTCAGGCCACGGCTGTTGTTCCAAGTGACCTGATGCCTCTTGCCCCAGCCAGCGGGGTCTTCAACAGGGACCTGAAGGGAGGGCCGGTGAATGAGAGGGACAAGAGACACAAAGAATGAGAGCAAGACAGGACATCTGATCAAGCTCCACAATTTTATTTTTTTCTTAAGGCATATTTAGGCAGGGCAAAGCGGGGGAGGGTGGGGAGGTGGAGGGAGTGAGGGGGTGAGGGGGTAGGGGGGTGAGGGGGTGGGCGGTGCAAACAGGGAGGGGACTTTAATCATGGGTTGTTCGGCCAGCAGGAAATGTTGCTCTGAAGGTTATCTATCTACTCTTGCCTATCTGCCCAATTGCCTAACTGCAGCTCATTCACCTGATGTCTGAGAAGAGGTTCTGGTATCTGTGAGAAGAGGTTCTGGTGCTATGGAGATTTAAGCAAGGCCTCGATCTAAGAAAAGAGGAGAGAAGCCCAAATATGGCGGCATGTGAGTCAAGGGTATGGCTCCCGTCAGCCTCTGGCTTCCACAGGCTCCTGCACTCCTGTGAACCTATTTACATGCAAACACACACATAACACATAATTAAAAACAATTAAAAAAAATCTTTTTAAAACATGGGAGTTTTTCTGTATATTCTTTTTAAAAGAAAAAAACCCACCTTTTTTGTTTGTTTGTTTGTTTTGAGTATCTTAGGCTGTCTAGGCTGACCTTGATCTCACCCTGTAGCTGAGACTGGCCCTGAACCTTCTTCGTCTGCCTCCCAAGGGCTTGGATTCCTGTCAGGTGCCATCATGCTCTGATTCTCTATGCCTTAAACAAGGCAGACCTTCACTCCACAAGAGGGTCCTCAATCCCTCCATTGCTGCTCTTTCTTCCATTCATTTTGCATTCTAGTAAGTTCTTCTAACTCACAATGACTGATGGATAAACCTAGAGTGTAAGTTGCAGGCATGAGCTGGTCTTGAAGGAACAGGTCAAGGCACACTGGAAAGAGAACGCAGACTCATTATTCTCTGAGTCTAGTCTTGGGAATCAGCATGGCCCCCGAGGCTGTGGATTCTGCAGGAGAAATCCAGGTCCTCTTCAACCACCTTCAACAACTAAGAAAGAACCACGACTAACCCCTCAAGGAGGCAGGCTTGGCTGGTTTGACAGATTTACACAGCGGGCAATGGGATGATGGAGAAGCCAGCATCAACAGTGAGCTGTGTTTGGATCCCAGAGTGTCCCAAGGACTCCTGGATCCTAGAGTTAGCTCTCCCATATTGTTTCCATCGTGGATAAACCTGGCTTTTGTTGGAAGTCTGTGACTACAAGCCCTTGACCTCCAGGGAAAGAGCCATGACTACAGGGGTGTCCAACCCAAGGCTGAGACCAGCTATGGATGTGGTCAACACTACCCCAGCAACTGACTCAAAAGGCTGTGAGAGTCTTTTGTGAGATTAATTGTTCATCAAGATGTTCAGCTGTAACTCAGCTGCATGGTTCTGGTTCATGAACATCGCAGAGGACACCGTCCGGTTGAGTTGATGTCAAAAGGATGAACAGGCATGAGAGTATGGCGGCTGTCCACTCCTGCTGGGGACCCTGGTTTGTGCAGAGCTCAAGACCTCATGGTTTACTGTCCCTAAATGACAGACAGCACTGTCTCCCCAAGTGGCTGCATCAGTCACATCAGACCTGTATAGCTCCAAAGGAGTATTTCATTTTCTGAATTTGATTTCCCATTACTAGAACACATTTATGATATGCTGTATTTTTATGAGTATGAGTTTATTTGTACTATAGTTTAAAGAGAGCTTGGAGTAGACTGTCCCAAGGTGGGCTCCACACAGCAGCTTGTACGTGTTTATGAACAGGTATGAGGTGTTTGGCGAATTGATGGCCTAAGGTGGCCACTTCCCCCTTCCAAATCATGATGGACTGGATATCCTTTTGAGAGTGTTTTTCCCCATGATCCTCTAGAAAAGTTCACCAAAGGGGAGGGGTGTCATACTGCTACACAAACAATATAATAGTGGTACTGGGTCTGTTGAGGTGTGGACAGCACAGGACAGCGCCCCGGTGCCTTAGTTTCTGCCACAGCTCAGCACAACCTGTCTGCAGCCTCAAGGACGTTGAAGCACAAAGGAGCATTCAATGAGAAACACAGCTGTACAGATGTGGCTCTTTCCAGTTACCTCATCTCTAACTCCTTGCCTACTTCTTACCATTTAAAACTTACAGTTATTAATTATTTTTATTACATTATTTATTTATTTGAGGGGCATACACCATGATGCATAAGGGGAGCTCAGAGGACATGTTGTGGGAGTCAGTTCTCCCCTCCTACTGTGTGGCCTCCAGGGTTTGAACTCAGGTCATCAGCTTGGCAGCAAGTCCCTTTACCCATGGAGCTGTTTTGCTGGCTCTGGGACTCCCTTTTAAAATGTATTATTTGTTTATGTGTGTGTGTGTGTGTGTGTGTGTGTGTGTGTGTGTGTGTGTGTGTGTGTAGGCCTGTGTGAGTTTACATGCACCACATGGAGGAGCTCACAGAAACTGGAAGAGGGGGTAGGATCCTTGGAGCTGGAGTTAGAGGTGGTTCTGAGCCACCATGTGGGTGCTGAGACCTGACCCAAGTTATCTGCCAGAGCAGTCAGCGGCCTAAACCACTCAGCCTTCTCTCCAGCCCTTAGAACTTACTTTGAATTGCAAGAATCAGGTTTTAAGAAAACAAAACAGTAACTTTCTAGGCTAAAGTTTTGTTTTTTTTCTCACCTACCGGGCGCGGGGGAGGGGGGGTTGATAAAGTCATCACAGGGCTGGACGGAAGTCTTCTGCTGTCATTACCGCCACCCCCCCCCCCCCCCCCCCCGCCCCGCGCTTCTGCCTTTCTGTTAGAGCTCCACAGTCTGTGAGAGCTCACACACGCCTGCTTCATGGTCATGGGACAGCTGCCGACTCCAGCAATCTCACTGGCATTTCTGGCAAGAAGAAAGGAATGGGTGGGCAAGCGTACAGATTTGATGCATTGGAGATTCCCCCCCAAGAAGGCACCAAGATGTGGTCAGTGTGAATGCTTCGATATGCATTAATAATAAGCCCAGGGAGGCCATTAATGCATCAGTGTTGCATTAAGGAGGAACTGAAGCATCCCCCTTGGAGTCAATGGACTAAGAGTGAACCCAGCCTTGAGTTCTCTACTTCACGTTCCCCGCATCATCTGTGGTCCTGTCTGTCTATTGTATGCGTCTGACTCTGTGCCTGCCTGAACGCTGTCTTGGGAATCTGTCTGTCCCTATCTTTTTTATCCTAATAAAGGGCCTTGCTCTCTCTTTTATTGAACAGCACAGAGAGCATCACATGGGGATGGAATGAGGAATGATTTACAGAAATCTTTAACAGAGTTTTAGAAGGGATTAAGTCACGGACTCCAGCTGATCTCAGCTGACCCAGATGGCAAACACTGCTACCAGCATCACTGTTGATCAAGCAATGTCCATATGTCATGTTCAACATTTATGGTGAGTATTCATTTATAAAAACTAAACTGCTTTCAGCCTACTTGCTGTTTCCAGAAAATGATTGTCATAACACACCTCAAACACAAATGCATTCCAGGGCCATGGAAGAGCACATAATTGAAGATTATAGCTGTGTATTAGCTTGGGGTGTACAAGTTGATTACTGGGGAGTCCGAGCCAAGTAAAGTTGATTGTTACACAGTTTTCTTTAACAGGCGGAGTGCGTAGTAGGACAGCAGCCTTAAGTCATCTCAAGGTGTGTTATTAACTCTGGCCGTGAGCTCCTGCAGAAGCTGCGGTCTGTTTGAGCGTGAGAGATGTTTTCATCGGAACGCCTCGCCACAGGAGGGAGCTAATTAGGGGAGCATGCTAGCCCCACGACTCCCTCCTTCTCGAGTCTCAGCCCACACTGTAGCATGCAGTTCACCCCTGGTAATGAAGGCTAAGAAAATGAGTTATGCTGTGGGGAAGGGCGGGGCGGGGGCACTGGCTCCTGCCTGTGAGCTTTGGTTTAGTATTCAGCTTTTACAGTTACACTAATCACTCTTGGTGGGGCAGAGCACGTGCAAACACAGGTTCAGCCGCTGCCTCCACATGTGGACTGAGGGGCAGAGGAGCCAGAGGTCAAACCAGAGCCAGGTA
Organism: Peromyscus maniculatus bairdii; assembly: GCF_049852395.1. NCBI lineage: Eukaryota > Metazoa > Chordata > Mammalia > Rodentia > Cricetidae > Peromyscus > Peromyscus maniculatus. The sequence goes on along the minus strand of NC_134862.1, from coordinate 36,761,029 downwards.
ACAGCATCTCGGGCCCCACGTGACTTTCAGACTCTTGCTTCAGTTGAAAGCCGTAAAACAGCTGTTACCTGAGCATCTGGGTGGATGGCTCACAGATGTGGAAACTGAGCTTGAAAGAATTGCAGAAATTAGGGCGTCTGACTGCTGGGGAGCTGCAGGTAGCAGCTGGCTGCTCTCAACTTCCTGGCAGGGAGGTTAACTGGAGAAGGAATGTGTGTCTTGTTAGTGGCTTGAGAGAACAAATGTCCTCCGACCCAAAGTTCTTTTTAGAGTCATATGACCTCTAGGTGGCTGGGAGGACATTCACACTCCTAAGGGTCCGGCAGGAATGAGAACTGTCCTGAGGTGGCTTCCTTTCTGTCCTCCAAGCAAGTGCAAAACAGTGCAGGCCATTCCAGATGCCAGCTAGCTTTAGTATGGCCATAGATCCGAGTTGTAAGGGGTAGGACGAACCTCCTCTATATTTTAAAGACTATTTGGGGCCAAAAGAACTAGATCAGGCTGGGAAGATGGCTCAGTGGGTAGAGCACTTGCTGCGCATGTGTGAAGACCTGAGCTCAGGTCTCTAGAACTCACCTTTAAATATCACAGTGGTACAAGTCTGTAACGCTGCTGACTCCCAGGGTCAGAAGGGAGGTGGCGATGGAGACAAGAGAATCTTCAGAAGCTCTCAGGGCAGCTAGCCTGGAGTATGCCACAGGGAACAGCAAGAGACCCTGCCTCAAACAAGGTGGAAGGTGAGGACCTATGCCCAAGGGTGTTTTCTTATCTCCATATGCAAGCTGTGGCACCCATCCGCCTTCTCTCTCTGTCTCTGTCTCTGTCTCTGTCTCTGTCTCTGTCTCTGTCTCTCTCTCTCTCTCTCCCTCCCCCCTCTCTCTCTCACACACACACTCACCCCCCCCACTCACACATACACATGCAGGGTGTGGGTGTGCGTGTGTGCATGTGCGCGCACTGAGCCCACAAAGTTAAGAATTGGGATAATGAACTTTGAGGTGGTGCTGATGCTGTGAGAACCATATATAAAACACAATGTAATAAAGTCATAACTGAAGGTAATTTAAAAACAAATTATAACTCATCTGTGGGACCTTCACCATCCAGAATACTACCTCAATTAACAAACTTACGCCAGGCAGCAGATGTCTGCGAACATTGTCGCTGAAGAAATTGGGGTTTATTGTGGGAAATGTGGGCCAGAGTACACGGCTAGAATGGATGAGCTAGTTCCTAGTCATAATCCTTTCCACAGCGCTCTGGATCATTTTAATGCCAACAGGAACGAATGGGGTGGGAACTGTAACCCACGGGGCGGGGCATTTTCCTGGGAAGAGGCCCTTTCAGCTCAGCCATGACCACAGATTTCCAGTAGATGGCGCCAGAGAGCTGAGAATAGTTGCGGAGACATCGCCGCTGACTACCAAAGTTGGGTGGCTGTAATCACAGCGTAGGAATATGGGTGGAATCACAGGCTGGGGACCTGTGTTTAGCATTGTCCACTCATCCAGCGATCTGTGAGGTGTTTCATGCTTGGCAGAGAAGCTCAGCCCTGTGCAAATGAACACGTGGGGAGAGTTTGGGAAGAGCGCTCACTGTTTCAAGGGGAGACTGGCTTCAGAAATGCAGCGGCAGATTGCTGGGTGACTGGGGAGAATCAAAACAATGACTGTAGTTGGATCTGGAATGCCCTCACAGTCCATATGATGAAGCCCCCCCTCCCCCCAGCATTTTCGGAGGTGGTAGAAACTAGGAGGCAAGGCCTACTGGGAGATCTTCAGGTGGGTGTCTCTTCCTGGTGCAGGGGCATCAGGTACTGGTTTAGGTAGCTGATTAGGAACAGGCATGGAGAAAAAGAGCTCTCCTGCTGAGCAAGGAGCAGGCTCACAGTGTTCTGGAGAGAGGGGCAAGGTCAAGAAAGCACCCAGGCGCTATTCGCTCGGGCAGCAGAAGGCCGGTGTCACTTAGAATCATAAGGCATCTCCTTTGCTGAGTGGGGCTGGCAGTCGGAGCTGGCACTGAGCCTTTCCCAGCAAAATCCAGGCACATAAAGGGACTCTCGTGGCCAACAGCAACAAATGCCTCCTCGGCCCCGTGCTCAGGGACTCTCTCCAGGGATCCTCCTGGCTCCCGGAAGCAGTCTGGCGGACAAATCTGGCTAGCAGATGGAGTGAGCAGGCAGATGTGAGGCCCTCCCAGCTGAGACATTCCTGTGGACGTTAAGTAAGGCCCACGGTGGCCCAGGGGAACCATTGCTGTTCCACTGACCATCCCAGCTGTCAGTCAGACAAGGCGGCCAGATGGACGTCTGTCTGTGTCTATGTGAGGGGGTAAGGAAGACCCGGTTCTGGCTGACACAGAGAGTGTCCCAGCACAGGGCAGAATACAATCTCTTATCTGTCTCCTCCTTTGAGGAGAAATGCTGAATGCCCCCGTTTCGGGGGTCACTGGAGCAGGTGGGGTGGCACTATCGCTCTGTTTTCACAGATGAGGGGCCTCTGCAGGTGAGCGGGTCAGAGGAAGCGCCTTGTCTTTCCCTCATCTCTGTGTAGATGCAGACTAGACACATTTCCATTCCAAACACGCCTTATTTCCCGACCAACCTCTGAGGCTCGGAGGCCACCCAAGTCCTTGGAATTTGGTTTTTGGCACAAGCAGAAGAGAGAGTGCCTCTCCCCGTTATGGGCTCCCTCCCTCCATCTCCCCCATGGGCCTCAGTTACTCATCAGATCCCAGTTTTTATCTGTGGGATGAACCCAGAAAGAAATGCGGGAAAATGACAGCCTTGCCTGGCACATTGGGTCTTGGAGCTGACTCGAATCCAGGCCTGGAAATGCAGGTCTCAGATGTTTGAGAGTTTTGGTGTGCCTCTGGGGGTCCCTCACACCCAGTCTGGTGCTTCCAAAGCTAGCTGGTATCATCTCCGGTGCCTCCTTTATTGTAGCCCTGGCTTCCCTTTGGGCCCAGCTCCTTGCCCTGAATTCTTTTGACTTAAGTGGGGGTCATCCGAGCCCACTGACTCCCATGAAGCAGGGTGTGGCCGGTGGGGGTGATGTTCAGCAGGTGTTTTGTTCTAGTGTTGCAGATGTGGGGACTGGAGCCAGGCCTTTGTATACGCCAGGCAACTAGTCTACCTGAGATCCACCTCCAGCCCTTTTGAAAACTTGTGTTTATTTGGAGGTCCTGGCTAGCCTTGAACTTGCTTGTGGTTCTTCTGCCTTGCCACTCCAGAAGCTGGGATTACAGGCCTGCACCAGAGGCTTTGGATGCTTTGATGTCTGGGGCTTTGCTGACCCTGGACAGATCTGCCAATCCCAGAAATCGCCAATCCATAGACAGTAAAAAAAAAAAACCAACTTGACTTAAACACACATGCATGTGCATGTGCATGTGCATGTGAATGTGTGTGTGCGTGTGTGTGTGCCTGTGTGCCTGTGTGTGTGTGTGTGTGTGTGTGTGTGTGTGTGTGTGTTGACATCAAGTGTCACATCTTTGCCTTGGCTCTCTTTGACACAGGGTCTCTCACTGAACCCGGAGCTCACTGATTATCTCCTGACTGGCCAGCAGGCTCCACAGATCCTCATGCCTCTGTCTCCCCTGTGCTGGGATTACCACCTTGTCTGGACTTTTGACATGGATACAGGGGAGAAAGCACTTTATCACCTCAGATCTACCTTTCATGGTGTGGTGGTTTGAAAGAAGACGGCCCCCAAAGGGAGTGGCACTGTTAGGGGTGTGGCCTCGCTGGAGGAAGTATGTCACTGTGGGGGCGGGATTTGAGGACTCTTGCTCAACCTTCCCTCAGTGTGACAGTCAGTTGACTTTTGTTGCCTGCAAGATGTAGGACTCTCAGCTTCGGCACCACATCTGCCTGCACGCCGCCATGCTCCCCGGCCTGATAATAATGAGGTGAATCTCCGAAACTGTAAGTGAGCCACCCCATATCAAATGTTTTCTTTATAAGAGTTGCCGTGATGATAGTGTCTCTTCCCAGCAATGAAAATCATAACTAAGACACATGGGAACTAATCTAAGGCATCTATGTTTCCATTCTCTGCCAGACCCCTGCTCAGGGCCAATGATCACCCAGAACCAGGGGACAGACAATGAGAGCCAGCCCAGTGCTTAGTGAACCCAGCCAATCCTCGCCTGGTTTCCCTCCCTTCCCGTCTCCCTTCCCGTGGACACCACAGTAAAAGCTCTTGCCTGTCTCTTGCCCTTGTTCACTGTCTCCTGGCCAACCATGAGACTTTCTTTACACAGTTGGGTACAGTGGCGGGTGGGGGGGCGGATGGCATGTGCAAGCCGCCTGCCTGTGAGTCTAGAAACTTCTTGGGGTGGGGGGCAGAGCTCTTGGCTTGAGGAGTGCTTACCTAGCATGCACAAAACATTGGGTAGTCCCATCCCTAGTACAGTATATACCAGCCACGGCTGTACATCCCTGTAGTCCCAGCACTTGGGGCTCTTGGGTAGTAGAGGAAGGTTATCTTCAGGATACTCAGGAGCTCGAGGCCAGCCTGACCTAGATGAATCTCTCTCTCTCTCTCTCTCTCTCTCTCTCTCTCTCTCTCTCTCTCTCTCTCTCTCTCTCTCTCTCTCTCTCTCTCTCACACACACACACACACACACACACACACACACATTAAAATAACTCCATTAGCTCATGCTCCTGAACTGCATGGAGCCTGTCCTCAGGACTGAGTTTTTTTTCCTGTCACCTTTTAGCCATTCGAGGGCCAGGACTGAAGATGAAGGTCTCAGACACCATACCTGACCCACTGGAATGCATTTTGCTGAGTGGGTGCCGTTACTTCTGAGGTGGATTTGTGCCGAGCACCTCTCTTGCTGGGGAATGGGTGAACTGCCGTTCGTTTTGATGCCGTTCCAAAAAGCTGTCACCATCCCTGTTTCCACTGAGTCCTTTCTCCGCAAGCCCCTGTGGAGGATCTTGTTTCTGGAGTCTAATCCGCCATCGTGCAGGTGGGTGAGGAGCCCAGGGGCCTGGGTGGGGCTGCAGCAGCAGCGGCTTCCAGGTGCAGCCACCAAGACACCCCTGACAAGTGAAAGCGGGCCGCTTCCCTCTGGTCGGCCCAGGACCAGGTCACTGGGCTCTTTGACTTGAGATGATCCTGGCGACATGGTCCACGGTTTCCTGTCTCCTGACTGAGCCTCTGGGGGGTGACAGGGAGAGACTCGCTGTCAAATGGCTTCTGCCCCATTTGCTTCATGATGAGCTAACTATCGAGGATTTTATGGTTTCTGGCTTTGTTTGTTGTTTAACGTCTTTCTTTTCCATCTCCCCCCCCCCACCCCAGCTCTTGACTTGCAGGGTAGGACCTGTCTTAGTGGCAGTTAGCTGGTGTGGGCGTGGGAGGGTGTTCCTGGGGTAACTCAGATACAAGGACTGGCTGTTAATTCCTCAGAGGCACGACAGTGGCCTCTGCCATTGAAAAGTGTATTTTATATCCTAGAAAACTGCAGAAGTATATTGTTTTATAGGAAAAGTACAGGCATGCAAGGTAAATATTATTTTAAATTTTAATTTAATAATTAACTGAATTAAAAACAATTTAATATTATTTTTTAATTTTAAATTTTAGTAAAAGTTAAATTTAACTTTTAATTTCATGTGTCTTGTTTGTATGTCTGTCCATCCACCATGTATGTGTCTGATGCCTATGGAGACCAGAAGAGGATGTCAGATCCCCTGGAACTGGAGTTATAGACAGTTGTGAGCCACTGTGTGAGTGCTGGGAATCGAACCCTGGCCCTCTGGAAGAGAAGCCAAGGCTCTTAACCATTGTGTCATCTCTCTGGCCTCCAAGAAGAAAAATGTTACTTAAATTGTCGTACACTAGAAATAACTTTTACTGACATCTTGAACAGGTTGTCTCCTAAACTTTTATTCATTTACTAGATGCCTTATTTTTATTTTTGGTGTGTAATCTCCCAACTGATTTTCTTTCTTTGTCTTTGATAATTTCATACATATATAAACCAAAATATGACTACACCCCTCCCCAGTTCCCACCCCACAAGTCTCCCCACATGCCAATTCCTCTCCCAACTTCATGTCTTAAAAAAGAATAACCTCAATGTTTTAATCAGACTGAAGGAACAAGCGCACGTCCCCATCATGGGTGTCTCTCTCACCAGTACTCCGGCTCACAGTGGCAGCTTCTGTGGATGCACAGGTCTGTCGGGTCTCAAGTTGTTTAAAGCAATGTCTGGTTCTTATGTGGTTTTCCCCAGGTTTTTACTATTGTAATAATGTCTCTAACAAACAACTTGTCTCATACGTCTCTGTAATTGTCCAATTATCCTCTCAGGCCAAATGCTTGGAAATGCGATTACAGAATTAAAACACAGTCATGTTGAATAAACACTCGAAAGAAAAATGTGGACCACTTTATACTCTGCAAAGAAGGATTTGAGCAACGCTTTTCCTGAGCTTTGCCTAACACTGAGAAGTGTTGTGGCCTCTGGCAGGTGAACCGGATGTGTTTACCAATAACTGTATTTAACCCCGTCTCCCAAATAAGTCCTCTCCTTCATGCTCTCACCATGTAACATGAGCTTGGGGTCTACAGACCAGTAAGCACTGTCTGTGGGAACCTGAGAAAGTCACAAGACCCCTTGTCAGGGTCCTTAACTGTAACAGGGGCATGATTTACACACTTTGTATTGCTGCGTGGTTGTGGGGGTGAGTGAGGTGATGTGTAGCTGGAGTTTTCTCCAGTCCTTCCTGGCCCACAGTCAGGACAAATCTCTCTCACCCACCAGTTCCACAGCCGCTCAGACCCAACCAAGTAAACACGGAGACATATATTGCTTACAAATTGTATGGCCATGGCAGGCTTCTTGCTATCTAGTTCTTTTATCTTAAATTAACCCATATCTATTAGTCTATAAATTGCCACATGGCTTGTGGCTTACTGACACCTTACATCTAGTTTTTCATGGCGGCAGCTGGCAGTGTCTCTCTGCCTCAATCTTCCACTTCCCAGAATTCTCCTCTCTCCTTGTCCCGCCTAAACTTCCTGCCTGTCTACTGGCCAATCAGTGTTTTATTTATTAACCAACCAGAGCAACACATTTAACATACAGATATCCACAGCACTTCTCCTTTTTCTTTTTTTTCAAAAAGGAAGGTTTTAACTTTTACATAGTAAAATTCCATATAACAGAACAATTATCAAGCAAAAATTACAGTTGCAATATCTAGTCTATTTATAATATCTAGCCTATTTGGCAAAATTAAAGAAGATATCCTATCTATCCTATATTTGTGAGTCTATGGTTTCATATCTAACCTATCTTTTATCATAACTAAGGAAAATTATAACTATGTAGTCTTCAACTACACCAAAGACCTCAGAAGGATATATTATTACCTGAGAAATGGGAAAAGGATGCAAGCAACTTTTGGGATTCTTGCAAGAGTAGATAGAGACAGCTGGCAGCCTGGACAGTCATCCAAAGTTCCTCTGTAAAGTTGGGGCATCTGTCTTCAGCCCACAGGGATAGAGTCTCTTGGTCATTTTTCTCAGTGTCCTGTAGAATGTCTAGCAGTTTCCTCCGTGAAGCAGACCATTTTGCTAAGCAAAGTTCAGTGGTCACTATTCTATGGGTCCTGCATGTGCAGTCAATCAAACAGTTCAGGCAAGAACAGTTTCTTGTCCAAACGGCTATTTTTGTCAATAAGAAGAAAAACTCTATATAGAGCATCTTTGATGCCCATTCTCCTCTCTGAAGTAAATCCGGTGCTGCCAGGAGCAGACATGTCTCACTGTCCAGAAAGTCTAAATTTTTAAAACATTTTAAATGCCATATTCTGTAGGTCTTTGAAGTATTTGAAGATTACCTATCCATCTGAAATATATCTATGTATACTTAGAAAACTTAACATGACTATAAGTTTGACTATCATAGAAGCCTAATTGTTCCATTACAATTTAAATGAGCTGTATAAACATAATACCTTAAACAAGAGTAAAAATACACACACAGTATAACAAAATTAACTTTAAATTTGTATCAATAAACTAAAATCCATAGCAATGTAAAACATTTTTAAACAAGTTGCTCTTTAAAAGTAGGTTCAATAATCTACCCCTTTATCTTATTATCTATACTGTTCTCTTTTGTTCTTTAGAAAGAGATTGCATTTATAATCAACCTGTTTTAAATAAAAATATTGGGTTTTCTCTGTCCCACACCATAGGGCTCTTCTGATATGGAACAAAAAAAAATCTCTCATCCTTTTTTTTTTTTAAAGCAGTATGTTTGGGTTTAGAGAAGGAGTGAGCCAATTCCATCTCCAAAGCCAGCTTGGTATATTTGGGAATTTGGGCATAGCTTCTCTTACTACTTCCTGCTGGAGGGGGCGCTGTATCTTATGGGGACACAAAGAAAATTTTAGGATTATGGAGTAGCCTGTGAGGGTGTATTGTCTGAGCCAGTTGCCTTGAAACTGTTCTGGATGTTGGATCATCTAGGCCTTGGTGTCATCAGAGACCTTTCAGGGGGTCTTGGCTGGTCAAACCTGATTTATCTTAATCTGGAACAAATCCATAGCCTCTGGCTTTCTATGGAAACAAAAGCAGAGCCTCCTTTCTAAAGCAACATATTCTTACATCCAAATTTCGAACTCAAGGTACCTTTAAAATATACATATTGGCTTAACTCAACAGCTTTTACGATCAAATGTTTTTCTGTAGTTAAAAATCACAAAGACACCAGGTGGTGGTGGTGCATGCCTTTAATCCCAGCACTTGGGAGGCAGAGGCAGGTAGATCTCTGTGAGTTCGAGGCCAGCCTGGGCTACCAAGTGAGTTCCAGGAAAGGCACAAAGCTACACAGAGAAACCCTGTCTCGAAAAACAAAACAAAACAAAACAAAATCACAAAGACACCACAATCTAGATTCTCTGTGTAATATTCATCTTTATGTGGCTTATTTTTATACTACCTTTACTGTCTCTTTAAAGACTTTATTTTTAAAAACTATCTTTTTTATATAACTGTATATATTCCTTTTATCTCTTTCAAGCCTACATACATTTTTACACACATTGTAAAGCATTTAAAGTCTTGCTCCATCTGAATTTGTCTTATTGTGAATCTATTCTTTTAAACTGCAGCATTTGTAAGACCAAAACAGCTGCTGTGGCTGCTGGCTCCGCCCACCTTAGTTTTCCAACATGGCGGTGGTACGTTTTCTGCCAGCTCTGGGAGCCATCAACTCTCAGAAACAGTGGGTCTATGTTTTTATCAAGCAGCATGTAGCCCAGAAACCTCTTTTTTTTTTTTTTTTTTTTTTTTTTTAACTAGCAAAAACTATATCTAACACACAGCATAGTGCGCAGCTTGGAGACACCTCTGTGTAACATAGTGTAGGTCAAGCCTGCATGTCATAAACCCACCATAGAGTAGCTCAAGCTCACATGTTGCAGCATCTAGCTGCCCATATGAGACATGAAGTAGGAACCTAGTTTTGGCTCCGTTTAGAATTGCTTATTAAATATTCTCAGGTTTAAGGTGGAAACTTGAGCCATTGGGCACCATTTGTAGCTGGAGTTTTCTCCAGTTCTACCTGGCCCACAGTCAGAACAAATCTCTCTCACCCACCAGTTCCACAGCCGCTCAGACCCAACACACAGAGTAAACACACAGAGACATATATTGCTTACAAACTGTATGGCCATGGCAGGCTTCTTGCTATCTAGTTCTTTTATCTTAAATTAACCCATATCTATTAGTTTATAAGTTGCCATGTGGCTCATGGCTTACTGGTACCTTACATCTCAGCTTTTCGTGGCAGTGGCTGGCAGCATCTCTCTGCCTCAATCTTCTGCTTCCCAGAATTCTCCTCTCTCCTTGTCCCACCTATACTTCCTGCCTGTCTACTGGCCAATCAGTGTTTTATTTATTAACCAACCAGAGCAACACATTTAACATACAGAACATCCCACAGCAGTGATGAAGTAAGGAGCATCCGCATTGTGTTATCTTTTTAGAGGGTCTTTAAGATGTCATGTGGAGCTGGGCATGGAGGGAGGCGCTTATAATCCCAGCACTTGGGAGAGGTTGAGGCGGGGTGATAGAAAGCAGAAGTCCACCTTGAACTGTTAGGAAAACAAGGCCCAGGGATGTGGCTCCTAGGAAAAGTGCTTGCTTAGCATGTGCACACCCCAGGCTTGATCCCCAGCCCGGTGAGGAAAAGTCAGCTGACCTGTTATTTGCTCTAAGCAGAGCCACAGCAGAACAGTGTGCTTTGGAACAGTGCTGAATATCAAGGAGCCCTGTGTACAACCTAAGTTCCTGTTGTAACACAGGGGCAGTTAGACACGCACCCTGCATGGAAGTTCCCACTGCTGGTTGGTTCTATATACATGTATACATGACACAGACACACACACACACACACACACACACACACACACACACACACACACACACACAAACATATACATTTATGCACACACAGTGCATGTTTATTTTGACTGATAATTAATGGGCTCTTACTGCATGGAAGATTTAACTTCTGGAGAAGTTTGAGCAAATTACCTCTCTATACTTCAGTTTATTCTCTATCATACAGGGTAGTTGCAGTACACACCTCACAGACTTACGACGGGCACTAACTGTGGGGGAGAGGCCTCCACAGGGCAGTAGGGGTACCCCAGCTTGTCCAGCTACACAAGTGTGGTGACTTAGTGAGGATGTCTGTGCGATGTCTGTCAGTGGAAGCGCAGGAAGGGTGAAGAAGAGAGGTTCCTGCTTCAGTCTCCCTGAAGGGACTTCTGCCAGCCAAAGGAGGGTCAGGTGACTGTGTTGCTGGAGGGCTTCTCTCCAGCTTCCACCAAGCCCCACAGTCCCATAGTCCACGTATAAAATAATCACTCAGACGCTTATAATACTCATAAACTGTATGGCCATGGCAGGCTTCTTGCTAACTGTTCTTTTATCTTAAATTAACCCATTTTTATAAATCTATACCTTGCCACGTGGCTGGTGGCTTACCAGAGTCTTTACATGCTGCTTGCCCTAGCGGTGGCTGCAGTGTCTCTCTCTCCTTCTTCCTGTTTCCCCAATTCTCCTCTCTCCTTGTCCAGCCTATACTTCCTGCCTGGTCACTGGCCATCAGTGTTTTATTTATATAGAGTGATATCCACAGCACTTCCCCCTTTCTTCTTTTTTTAAAAAGGAAGGTTTTAACTTTAACATAGTAAAATCACATATAACAAAACAATTATCAAGCAAGAATTGCAGTTACAATATTAAAGAAGATGTCCTATCTATCTTATATTTGTGAGTTTAAGGTTTTATATCTAACTTATCTTTTATCATAACTGAGGAAATTACAACTATCTAGTTTTCAACCACATCAAAGACCTGAGAAGGAACATAATGGTACCTGAGAAATGGTAGACGGATGCAAGCAACTTTCAGGAATCTTGCAAGAGTAGACCAAGACAGCTGGCAGCCTGGACAGTCACCTAATGTTTCTCAGCATTGTTGGTGCATTCAAATTGGCTACAGGCCTAGAGTATCTGACAGACCATTTTCAGAAGCAGGAATTCTGAGAGACCATCTTACCCTGTCTTGGCAGAGTACAGTGATCACTTTCCTTGTATCCCACTTGTCCAGAAAGGACAGCATTGCATTTGTACTGTCAGCCGTCAAGGCAAGGGCAGTTCTTTGCCCCGTAGGCCATTTTGTGCCAAAAAGACAAACTTCCAAATGGAAATGTCTTAGAAGCCCAACATTCTCTCAGGATCAAATTGGTGCAGCCAGGAGCAATTGTGTCTCACGTCAACAGAATTTTAAGTTATTTAAATGCCATATTCTCTAGGTCTATGATGTGTTTGAAGATTACCTACCTATCTGAAATATATCTATGTATACCTAGAAGACTTAACTAACATGGCTACAAATATGATTATCATAGATGACTAATTATTAATCTATTTTTAATTATCCATTACAATTTTAAATGAGTTAAAAATAATACCTCAAACAAGAATAGAAATATATATAGTATAACAAAATTAACTTCAAGTTTGTATCAATAAACTAAAATTTATACCAATGTAAAACATTTTAAACATAAACTAAAATCTATACCAATGTAAAACATTTTAAACAAGTTCTTTAAAAGTAGGTTCATTAATCTACCCTTTTATCTTATCATCTCTATATCCTCCTATATATCTATATCAAATCCCCTTTTGTTTTTTAGAAAGAGATCACATTTATAATCAACTGTTTTAAATAAAAATATTGATTTTTCTCTGCTCTCTCCAGCTTCCACCAAGCCCCACAGTCCCACAATCCACGTATAAAATAATAACTCAGACGCTTATAATACATACAAACTGTATGGCCATGGCAGGCTTCTTGCTAACTGTTCTTTTATCTTAAATTAATCCATTTTTATAAGTCTATACCTTGCCACATGGCTGGTGGCTTACTGGCATCTTTACATGCTGCTTGTCCTGGTGGTGGCTGCAGTGTCTCTCTCTCCTTCTTCCTGTTTCCCCAATTCTCCTCTCTCCTTGTCCCACCTATACTTCCTGCCTGGTCACTGGCCATCAGTGTTTTATTTATATAGAGTGATATCCACAGCATGACTGGGTCACGTGTCTGTCTCATCTGATCTCTCTTCTTGTCCCTTCAACTCCAGCATCACATCAGTGGAGACAATTCTCCCCATGCAACTAGATCCTGGAAGTGCAGCTCAGCGTGTGGGCCAGCCTCCTGGCTTTGGGTGCTGTGATGGCTGTTCTTGGTCGCCAGCTTGACTACATCTGGATTGAACTGTGATCCAGGAATGAGAGATTATTTGTGCTGGTTTGAAGTGGGTGACTCCACTTGTAGTCCAGACCTTTGAGGTGGGAAGAAACATGCCTTTGATCCGGATTTTGAGGCAGAAGACAGATCACTAATCTTGACCATGACTTCTGCTGGAAGCCTACATAAGGACTTGGAAGAAGGAAGCTTTTGCTAGTTACCTGCTTGCTCTCGGCTTGCTAGCACATCCATTCCTTCACTGGCTTTGGAGCCTACTTCTTTGGGAATCCAGCATCTACTGAAGACCAGCTGAGACATCCAGCCTTGTGGACTGAGCAACTACTGGACTTGTGTACTTTCTGTTCCCACCCAGCCATTGTTGGATAGGCTGGACTACAGACTGCAAATCATTCCAGTAAATCCTGTATGTATGTATGTATGTATGTATGTATGTATGTATGTATATATAAAATGTTCATTCTATAAGTTCTGTTACTCTACAGAATCCTGACTAATACAGGTGTAGAAAGGTCATCTGATAACCACCCTATTTCTTGTCATCTGTAGTGTCTGTGGGCCTGGGGCAGGCCTTGAGCCACAAACAAGCCATACTCCTGAGCAAGGAAGCATGAGTGGGTTATCTTCCAGATCAAGGCTGGAAGCAGCTCACACTCACTTTCTTCTTTTTATTCGGTCCAGGACCCCAACCCATGGAACAGTGCCAGTACCACCTCAATGAACCCAGTCTAGAAACTCTCTCATAGTCATGTCCAGAGGCTGGTCTTCCGGTGATCCTGGATCTTATCTATACTGAGATTAACCATCATAGGGAACAGTCCTTTAAGAATGCGCCTTTAGGGGATTTTTAAGAGTCAGGCAAGAGCAGTCATGCCACACTAGGGCCCAGCTTAGTGGATGCCTAAGAGTGACAGTTGAGGCGTCTCAGGGTGACACAGGCTGCTGCTGCTGGTGTGTGGTACGAGTTTCCCCATCTGTGGCATTGAGAGCGTGGACACCGTAAGATTGGAACCAGCAGACTGCACTGAGACAGAGGAAGCTTTGCTGAGTGAGATACCAATACGGATCAGAATGGAGGGAAGAGCGGTGGTCGTGTCCTGATAATGTGCTGTGTGGTCCTAGGATTCTGGCCAGCCCCTCAGTTGACAGGCAGGGGAGCGGGTTGGTTCTCCCCTGATGAAGCCACTCTGGCCTCGTTTTCTATTATTTTGAAGCTATGAACCCAGCTCCTGCCACCCATCTCCTTTTTAATCTAGATTGCTCCCTATGGGGGTACGCAGGGCTTGCAGGGTTCAACCTCTTCTCGTCTATCCTGCCCATCGTTACCTTCCTCAGTACTGTGTCAAGGGTCAAACGAGGAAAAAGAAACCAAGTAACCAACAGTTGCACAGGACCCTCCTCCATCCAAGGATGTCTCCATTGTTGTGAATTTCAGTGATCAAAGTATTTGGCCTTAAGTAACAGAAAACCCAGTAATAGGAGGTTAATCCAATGAAGGTCCCACTACTCTTTAAGTGGTTGTTGATGTAACAGGAGGGATAATCACTTACCTGGCCAGATTCTCTGTGTCCTTCTCTATGTCCTTAATCTTTCCTGGTCTCTCTGTTACCTCGTGCTTACAAGGCAGCTGCTGTCACTCCAGACATCATGCCCATATTCAAGATGGAATACCATGGGAAAGAGAGGGTTTTGCAGCTTTTATGTCCTCCTTTAGAAAGTGTCAGTTTGTTCAGAATTTCATGAAATGTTCTGCTCATGCCTTCTTGGACATAACTCAGTAATGCGATTGCTTCTGTCAAGCTGGGAGACGATTTAGGCAGACACATTGACACTCCTACCCAATATCTGGGTTCATTCAGGAGTGGGCAGGTTCCTGCCACTCAGTGGGCATGTGGCTGTTCTTCTATAGCCTTCTCAGCATCAATTCTTTTTCTAAGAAGATTCTTAAATTTCTGGGCAAAAATCGCTTCCGGAAGCCTCTCTCCTTGCCAGATTGTTAGATCTTTCTAAATCACTCCGTACTGCCTTTTGAGTAGACTTGCTTGACAAACACGAAAGTCAGGTTACAAATACTGCCATCAGTTTACTCACTCTAAAAAAGGGTAAAATAAAAATGGCTGCCAGTCCACCACTGAGACAAAAGGTAGACCGGGTGGGGCATAAAGCCTAGCAGGTGCTCGTCATCCAAGGAGACGGGCTGCATTGTTTGTTTCTGACTCCAAAGTAGCTCCTGCTTCTTCGCCTTTATTATTAACACAAGGAAAGGTCAGCATTGGGAATTGACGTCCTCGGTTCCTGACCCAGAGCTCACAGAGAAGGACCTCAAGCAACACAACTGCATCCACGACTCCAGAAACATCTTACATCTCTGGCTTAATTCAATTTGCAATTTGCTCAGCCAGAAAACTCAGATCTATAGCAAACCAGACCCAATTAGTTCTGGCGCTTGCTTCATGGATCTGCTTGTTACCCGGTAATAATGTGATCAATACGGCCCACCTGGCATAGTGGCAGAGGTTCTAGAAGGTGCAGAGGAATTCAAGAGCTCACCCAGCCTGCAGCAAGACACAGACGGGGACCTTAACTCCAGTGGCTACAGTGGAACCTCTTCTTCACGCGGGCCAGAAGGTGGCCTTCACAGGGCAGACATTTGGAAAACACAAACAGGATTATTTATTCCTCTCCCCTCTTCCTCCTTCCTCCCTGTCTCCTTCATTACTCTGTTTAGATGGGATCTCTAGCACAGGCTGGTGTCAAACTCATTATTTAGCCAAGGATAGCCTTGAACTTCTGATCCTCTTGACTCACCCTCCCCGGTGCTGAGATTGCAGTGGGCAGCATCCTAGCCTGATTTTGGGGGTGCTGGGAATGGAACCCAAGTGCGGTCGGAACTGAGCTACAAGCCAGCTGTCCTTTCCTTTCCTGAGAGATTCTATCCTCAAGTTGAAGACAGACTCATCAGGTGATTCCAGCACCTGATTGGCTCTGAGTTCAGGCACATTATTTGATCAGCCTCTCCCTGTTTTCCTAAGACATGCTGAGAAGATTAAAGAAGAGAACTTTTGGGAAGTCACATGACACAACCCATGCTTTCCCAAGGGTTTATAGATTGATAACATTCGCTGGGAGAAAGAAGGACAGACAAAGAGACAGACAGACGGGTTGTCTCTTCAGTGGCATCACTGCCCGTAAGTCCCTTTCGTTCCTGTAACTAACCCCATTGTAACTCACTGTTTTCCCGAACTGCACTTGGGTAGTATCATTTCACTATTTCTGCTGTGGTTGCCCTCTCCTCAGGAGAAGCTCACATAGTACCACCCTCTCCGGGAATTCCAATCAACTGTATTTTGAGGGTGGTGTTGGGAAACTGCCATAAAAAAAAAAATTAGGGACCCGTTCAACCCAGAGCCCAGAGTTCAGCATCAATCATTGTTAGGTACATAGTGACAAGGGGGATGAATCAGGTTCAGAAGGATGAATCATTTCATTCATAGAAGAAAGGTACAAGTCAGAGCTGGTGATTGATGGACCACTAAGAGTCCTTTGAAGTGACCGAGAATGTAAGCTATTTCCACCATGTCATTTTATGAGGCACGTGCGCGCCTCTGTGTGTGTGTGTGTGTGTGTGTGTGTACATGTGTGTATGCTTCGGGGTAAGTTATTAGTATGTGTATGAATGTCTTTGCATGCATGCATGCAGGTGTGTTTATGAACATCTATGTTTTAGGAAGTCAGCGGGCAATGAAGAGAGAGATGACATCTAGCCAGACCTTTCCCTCCTCTGCCTTTTCTTTGAGGCAGGCTCTGCATGCTTCCTTTGATGCTTGGTGGTGGCTTCTCCTCCTGTTGATGAGCTGCAGGTGGCCTCCAGGAGAGTCACGTGGCCCTTTGTCATTTCCCTGTTGCATCATTTGCCAGCAGTGGAGTTGCAGGATTTTTTTTTTCCGGGACTGATTTATGGGAACAAAACATGTCAGGTACATTTCACATCTCCATCGGAGGCAGTGGGATGGCCTTTCTCGCTTTAAGTGAATGTGCTCGGGATAGCTATCAAAGCATTCACGATTGTGTATAGGAGCAGCGTCTGGAGACCATCCCAGAGGTCACTCAAGTACCAGGAATCATTTACAGATGACCAGCTGTGTTCTCTACATAAACGGTGGCTGGAGACCAAAAGGCAATGACTACTCAAAGCTTTCCTGGGGAGAGGGATGCTATTTTTGTGATTCCAGTAAATCACACATGTCCCCATCCTATATTCATCATGTGCCTTGGTTGAAGAGAGTCAGATAAGCTGAGTTAAATTCTCCAGGGACAGAGACATTAGCTTAGTTGGCTAAAGTACCAGCCCTGAACTTGAAGTTTCTCCCGCTGCGTTGTTAGGTTATTACAGCCATTTAAAATATTTGCTTGGTGATTTTTTTTTCACATGTGTCTGTATGTATATGTTTATGTGTGTGTGCACATATGAAGGCCAGAGGTCAACAGCAGGTGTCTCCTTCACTGTTACTTTTTTGAGACAGGTTTTCTCACTGGACCCGGAGCTTGCCAGGTAAGCCAGTGGGCCCCAGGACCCACAGCCTCTGCTTCCCTCTGACTAGGATTTTAATTATGTGATACTGTGCTTTCCTCTTTCCTGTGGGTTCTGGGGGCTTGAACTTGAGTCTTTATGCTGGTATGAAAAACAGCTTACCACTGAGCCATCTCCCCAGCCCTTCCTTTCTTTATGCTTTTATAGTTAAAATGAATCTGTGTTTCCCCAGATTACAGATTTAGTATACTCTGAGCCCAAACTGATAGTTCTGGGCTGTCATGGGTGGCTAAATATTTTGTTTGGATTGGTTCTGTGTGGTTCGGTCACCTCTGGTGACAGAGCTGCCCGGTGCCATTGTAGTTCTGTACAGAGCAGCCAGGCAAATCTAACGCTGGGCATTTTCAGCGGGATGTTAATGAATTCCAATTGCACGTGTGGCTAGTGCCTAATTTGTTGGACAGAGCAGCTATGGAACATTGTCTGGGGAGATGTTAGAGGCTCCACATGTCTGCACTCGGCTGTGTCATATAGAGGAGACAGGTGTCTCTCTTTGGGCATGGGCATGTGGTAAGCCCCCAACTGTTTCCCCAGCTTGGCCACGTGTCATGGTGGCAAAGCCTGCCCAGACTCCTCAGTGTCAGCCCTTCATTCTGCTGGGTACCCAGCAGTCACCATTCATGGCTGTGCCCTGGTACCCTGCATGCAGCTCTTTAGAACCCTGAAGGTCGGCATTCTGTGTCCCCCCTAGGCTGTGCAGAAGTTGGACCCTTGGGCCTCTGCAAGCTCCCAGGTCAGGTCACAAGAAGCCGTGAAAGTGAAAACAAGGCTGGAAGACCAGAGCCAGGTCGTCAATATACCCTGCATTACCACCTCCCATTAGAAAATCCATTGCCTGGCTCCCACCATGCCTCCCATCTCCCGCTGCCATCTCTGGCTTTGACATTCCCATTTAGCCCCTCTCTCCGGTTTCTGACACACTGTGAGTATCCCATTGTGCTTCCAGCCCTTGGGGTTGCTGTGGCATTGTTCTGGCTTCTTCGTTGTTGTTGTTGTGATAAAACCCTCTGACTTAAAGCAGCCTAGGGGAGGAAAGGGTTTATTTGGCTCACACTTCCAGGTTGCAGCCCATCATTGAGAGAAGTTAGGGCGGGACCTGGAAGCAGAAACCATGGAGGCCCCCTCTCTGGCTTTTTCACAGGTCCATGCTTAGTTAGCTTTTTTTATGAAGCCCAGGCCCACATTCCAAGGAATGGTGCCACCCACCATGGGCTGGGTCTTCCTTCATCTTGAATTGCCCACCGACCAATCTGATCTAGGCAATCCTTCAATGGAGGCTCCCTTCTCAGATGACTCTAGGCTATGTCAGGTTGACAATGGAAGCTAACTAGAGCAGGTATGAACATAGTTTAGCCCCACTGAGACTCACTGATGTTTGATTGACATGATAACACTGTTGGAAGGTGAGGCTTTTACGAGGGAGTTTGGGTCATAGGGGCTATGAGTTCTCACTAATTCAAGATTGGATTTGTTTTCTAGAGAATGGGTTGTTATAAAACATCTACTTCCTTCTTGCTTTTCTGGATGGGTCTGTTTGCCTTTATGCTTTCTACCATGCAATGAGGTGGTGTGAGACCCTCACTTGGACTTCTCAGCCTCCAGAGCCATGAGTTAAAATTCTCTCTATGTGTATATTTATATGTGTGTATGTATGCACATATTCATGTGTTCATGTGTGTGCGAGTACATGTGTGAACAGGTATGTGTGGAGGCCAGACTGGGGTCAACCTCAGGTGCCACCCACTTGTTTCCTCCACATGGGTTCCAGGGTTTGGACTCAGGTCCTCCTCATGCTTGCAAGGCTAGTCCTTTACTAATTGTTCCATCTCTATCTCCTGTACCTTGCAAGTTTTATATAACCACCCAGCCTCAGGCATTCTGTTACAGCAACAGAACATGAATTCAAACAGGGCTGAGCATGGGTATGCTCCTGAGGTAGGGTCCAGGAGCAGATCTTGCCAAAGTGAGGCCAGGAAACCTAGGGCTGTCTCCCTGCTCCATTAGGCAGGCATAAGAGCCTAGAAATGCTTGCTCTTTGCATAATGTTAACACAGCCTACTTCTAAGAGACAGTTCTGACCCTGTGAATTGTTGCCCAGCTGAAAAGCGCATGCAGCTGCTTTGAGAAAGCTAAATCATAACCAAGGGATAGCATGGTGTCCTGAGCTGCCTATTCAATCTTTTTTTTTCTCCATTCTGCCAGTTCTGAGATGTAGTCAGGTTTGCATTCATGAGGCTCCATAGTATCTGGACCTAGAAACAGGACAGAGGACAGGTATAGTGTTCTGTACCTGTTCTGCCATCAGTGTGTAGATAGAGTGGCCCCCACGGAGTGAGGGTGTCTTCTGGATAGGAGGAGAAATGAGATGGGCCTTAGGCATGTTCAAGTGGCAAGTGATGGTGCAGGGGTGTGGTGGGATCTGGTTCCACCAGAACTTGTGACTGGAGGATAAACAGTTGAGTTAGTATCAGATGCTTCCCCAGGCAATTCCAAACGAGGGAGGAAACTATTTTTCTAGTAATAATTTTTCTTTATACTTGAGAATTTTATACAAGTAGACAATTAAACATGATCATATCTAGTCCACATCCCACCAGTTCCTCCCAAATCCCCCCAATAAAGCCTTCTCAAAAATTCAATTTTTTTTTTTTATTTTTGATAACCCATTAAGTCAAAGTTAGTGCCGCCCATATGTATGTGTGTAGAGACAGGTGTTCTTACAGAGATTTACCAGACCACTCTCTCTGCCCCACTCAGATGAGCACAGAAATGGATTTTCCTGATTTGCCCTGTTGCAGATCTGAGTTCCCTTAGGAGACCCAATTCTTGGGAACTATAAGCACCAGAAGGACATCATGCAATTCAAGTTTGGTAATGCTGACCTGAGTCAATATCTGAACTCTTTTTTGGGGGAATTGATGCTGCCTTTTCTATTTCTGTTATTCTTTTCTCCCTCCCTCCCTCCCTCCCTCCCTCCCTCCCTCCCTCCCTCCCTCCCTCCCTCCCTCCCTCCCTTCCTCCGTGTGTGTGTGTGTGTGTGTGTGTGTGTGTGTGTGTGTGTGTGTGTGTGTGTGTGCAGGGTGGTAGGTTAGAAGTGTAGGGATGTGCAGCTTTGGTGATCTGGAAAGTAAAGGGGCTGGGTCTCTCTCATTCCTCAGGGCATCCCTTCATGACTTCCCCTGGTGCTATGAGGCAGGGCTGGTATGTGTGAGATTGGTGTAGGAACCATTTAAGTGTCTAGATAGTTTGAAGTGCTGGATATAAAGGTCCCTACCTTAATTTATTTTTATTTTAAGTTTAAAGTATTTATTTCTTTAGAGACAGGGTCTCATGGAGACTCAGTTGTCCTTGAAGTCACTATGTAGTGAAAACGATCTTTAACTCCCTCATGCTCCATTCTCCATTTCCCAAAGTGTTGGGATTACAGGCATCTACCACCATGCCCTGTTTTTTGCAATGCTGGGGATCAAACTGAAGGTTTTGTTCATGCTACCAACAGAGCAACATCATCAACCTGGGTTGCCACCTCTTAAATCCAATTTTATAGTTGTCATTCATTTTCAGGACATTGGGGCCAACAAACCTACTCACTAAGGCCCTATATGACGTGTCAGCAGGAACAGATAAAGATAAGACCTGCATCCAGTGGGGGACATCTTCCCCCAGCTAGATTTCAAAGCATTGTGTGTGATAAACAGCATGACCATACGCAACTCGGGGAGGAAAGGGTTCATTTCATCTTATGTGTTATAGCCCACCAGGAAGGGCATCAGGAAGGAAGCCAACGCAGAAGCTTACTGGGTTGTTCTCCATGGCTCACTCAGTTTGCTTTCTCATGCACCCACCTGCCCAAGGATGGTGCCACCCACAGTTAGCTGGGCCCCCACATCAATGTATCAATTAAGGAAACACCCCAGAGACTGGCCCGTGGGCTCGTCTGCTGGACACAATCTCTCAGCTCAGGTTCCCTCTCTGTAGGTGACCCCGGCTTGTGTAATAAACAACAAGAAAACCCCAAACCCTAAGCACCATGGCAGGGTTACACCTCCCACCCCATTAGTGGTACTCTCTTACAGTCTCTGTCCAAGGACAGACACACTGATCGCTGGTTTTTAGCACATACATTTTAAGGGAACAATCATCACTTCTGGACCCTTACGGGTTTCTTCTCCCACACCCATGGGGACGGCCTCCGTAGGTCATGTCTTGCTCCTTGTTGCCTTCACATCTCTCTGGATGTTTCTAAACTGCCTGCCTCTCCCAGAGAAGAGTGGGACACTTTGCATTTGAGCTCAGCCCTCTGTCCCCCACCCGCCCCCACCCCGAGTGCTGGGAATATTCCACCATCCTGTCTTCTATCATTCTTGCTGGGCTCAGTTACATTTAGATGCTCCATTCCCTCTCTGGGTACTGTTGGCTTTCAGGCTCCTTATTACACCAGCATCCATTTTGACACTGCTCCATTGGAAGCCAGCTCCTCCTTGAAGCCCTGAGAGCCAGTATCTAGAAGCCAGAGGCAGGGAGCCAAATAGAAGGAGTTGTATTAGAAATTATATTAAAAAAAAAATACCTCTCTTAGCTGCCTATTAAAATTCGTGCATAAACACACAGAGCTTAGAGGCCATCTCTTCCCCTCCCCCACTTGAATTTGATGGAATGATTTGTATGAATGTTAGCCACTGTGAGCATATGTAATTTGTTATATTTTACTAATGATTGGAATGCCATGTTCTGTGGTTATAGTGTTGCAGAGCCCTGGTAGCTGAGATGTCCTAAAGGAGAGTAGAAATTAACGGAGACTCACCAAGCACGAACAGGGAAAGGCTATTTATTCACAGTGTGCTGCGGCAAGGGAGCCAGCCACCGTCACTTGCATTCAGAAGAGAGACCCAAAGGTAGGCATTGGAACGGTCAGCATCTACAGAGTAAAGAGGGAGGCTTCAAGCATCCCCAAGTTGGGGGATCCTAGCCTGGGAAAGCCGGGACAGGCTAACTACAAGTGAGGCAGCCTATGGAGCTAGCTAGTTAGGAGAATGTTTTACCTTCTCTGCCTGTTTCTCAGCTAGATGTGGGGACCATAATTAGGGGAGCTGTCACTCATTAGTCAAATACTGACAATGTGAGGCCAGTTGCTCTGGGGCTCATTGGGTTTCTGGAGCAATGATTAGGGATTGTGTTCTGACTACAGCGAGCAGGCTGGCTGCCCACACCCGGGTGGTGGCTTTTTGGGAGAGTGGGTGCAGGTTGCTGTCAGAGTTCTCTTTTGATATGTGGTCATAGTGTGCATATGTGTGTCTAGTCTCTTGAGCTCTTGCTGAAGTCCTTCCTGGCCCGCACCTTTCCTTCAAGTACCTCTAGGTGAACTGACCTGAGATCAGAGCAGGTGCCTTGTATGGTCCTCCAGCCAGGAGGTCTCAAGGGATTGTGATATTTCCATGTGGTCATGCAGTGGGTAGCCATTCCAGCTTTGATCTGGAAGTCCCAACCCCCATTGAGGCTTCGGTAACTGTCACGCCTACAAGGCAGGGCCAGAAGAGGGCCCTGAAGACATGGATGGGCCAGCTCTCTTGGTTCCTGGATCCTGGACGCTGGAGGTAGACCGAGCAGAGTTCTCCAGAGAACACCACTGGACTGTGCCACACCTTTCCTAGACCCTGCAACCTACCTATCCCTTCATTTGTAAGTTATGCCACTAAATAAACCTCCCTTTTAACTATGTGGAGTGGCCTTAATAATTTCACCAATATGGTCAGGTTTTACAATGTCTCCTCTGTCCTGTCTACTGTTCTCAGGATCTGGGTTCACTGATGCCTCTGCTTCCTACTGCCATGTGAAAGAAAAAAAAAAAAAGAGGGCTGGTAGATAGGTCTGTTGATATAGTACTTACACGCAAGTATGTGGACCTAAGTCCAATCTCCAAGAACCTGCATACAAAAGCCAGGTGCTGTGGTATATACCTGTAATCTCAGTAGTGGGGAGGAGGGAGACTCAAATCAGTGAGCTTCTGGGTCAGTGAGAGACCCTGCCTCAAAAAATAAGGTGGAGGGTGATTGAGGAAAATGCTCAATGTTGGCCTCTGGCCTCCACATGTGTGCATGTGTGTGCATTTCTCATGCATAAATACACAGACACATGAACATATACTCTGAAATATAATAAGTAAATAAATAAATAAATAAAAATAAATAAGTTAGACCAAAAGCTACATCTGTGCTTCAGAAAGTAACAAGTCCACGTGGTTCAAATCGGATGCCTGTCTTCCATCAGCTTCTGTCCTTCTCAGGCTTCCACAGTATCCCAACAGGTGTTCACCTTTACTGCATGTGCTTTCTCAAAATGTGTGTGCCAAACCCTTCAATAATTAAAAAATAGCAGGTGGCGCAGATGTGTGTAGATTTTTATCATTCCTGTTTTATATAGACTAGATAGGGTCATTTTCACACTGTGCTGTATCCTGTTGTTTTCTTCAGCTCAATTTTCTAGAAATTTCCCCTATTTGTATCTAGAGAGAAGCACATTTTTGTCATCATCATCTTTCTTTTTTTTTTTTTTCCGAGACAGGGTTTCATGTAGCCCAGGTTGGCCTTGAACTTACTGTATAGCCAAGGATGACCTTGAACTTCTGATCCTTTTTCTCTACCTGCCAAGTGCTAAGATTACAGACATGTACCAGCATGCCCAGTTTGGGTGGTGCTGGGCACGGAACCCAGGGTTTTCTGCATTCTGGGCAAACACTCTACCAACTAAGCCACACCCCAGCCCCATCTTTTTAAAAACACAAGTGGATAGCAGTCCATTCTTATTCCAGAAGCTATTTAACTAATGTTCTCTATTTTTTAAAAAAAAATTTTTAAATTTTTATTTGTGTGTATGTGTGTGTGTGTGTGTGTGTGTGTGTGTGTGTGTGTGCGCGCGCGCGCAAGTGAATGTAATACCCATTACCCATTGGAGCCATAAGAGGGCACTGATCTAATGAAGCCAGAGGCAGTTATGACCACTCAACATGGGTGCTGAGAACCGAACTCCAGTCCCCTGCAAGAGCAGCAAGTGCTCTTAACCATTGAGCCATCTCTCTAGCCCCAGTCCCCTGCCTTTTTTTTTTTGAGACAGAATCTCTCTTGAACTCTATGTAGAAGAAGATGACCTTGAACTTCTGCTCCTCCTCCCTCCATCATCTTGGGACTGGGATCACAGGCATCCACCATTCTGCTCAGTTTATGCAGTGCTGGGGATCGAACCTAGGGCTTGGTGTATGCTATGCAAGCAGCCTACCAACTGAGTTACAGTCCAGCCCCATCCTTTTCTAATTGCACAGCCCTCCTCTCTTTGTTGGTGCCATAGACTGTTGAACTAGTTTTCTCTGAGACATTTTTTTTCTGGTATAACATCACTGTAATGAGTCAACTTGTTTGCATGCATTTTGTACCTGTGCATGTGTATCCTTGGGTATATTCCAGAGGGGAGGATTTACAGTGAAAGTGTGTGTTCTTTGGCCCGTTTGCTAACTGTGGCTGTTTCCTTCCTGGGGAGTTATATTTGCACCTTCACCAGCATCATGACTTCTCCCTCTCACTCATTTATTTACTAAGTAGCTGTGATGAGGGTATCCCATGAGACAGGTGTGGTATCCTCATTGTAGGTTTCGTGGGGGAAAGCACTCCATGTGGTGGGGGAGGGGGCAGAGCCTCCAAAGGGATGCTGGTGCACCCTCTCAGCAGAGAGAATTTTCTCCAGTCCTCTTCCAGCTGAGATATCACCCATTTCTTGTCTGCTTGTGTGGTGTTTGTGTGTGTGTGTGTGTGTGTGTGTGTGTGTGTGTGTGTGTGAGAGCATGTGAACATTTTCAAGCATTCATGTGTAGGCCAGAGATCAACCTTGGGTGTGATTTCTCAGGGGCCATCCACCTTTATTTTTGTTTACTTGGGATTACATTTTATTCTATTATTTATTGTGCATATATATGTGCACACATATGCCATGGTACACATGTGACTGTCAGAAGACAACATGCTGTAGTAGATTTTCTTCTTCCACCATGTGGATCTTGAGGATCAAACTCAGTTCATTGGTCATGGTGGCAAACACCTTTACCCTGTCTTAGTTAGGGTCTCTATTGCTGTGAAGAGACACCATGACCATGGCAACTCTTCTAAAGGAAACATTTAATTGGTAGCTCACTTACAGTTTAGAGGTTCAGTCTATTATCATCATGGTGGGACATGCATGCAGGCAGATATGGTGCTAGAGAGGTAGCTGAGTGTCCTACATCTTGGCTTACAGGCAATAGGAAGTGGTCTGTCTCCCTGGACATGACTTGAGCATATGAGACCTCAAAGCCCACCTCCACAGTGACACACTTCCTCCAACAAGACCACACCTCCTTTAACAAGGCCACACCTTCTAATAGTGCCACTCCCTTTGGGGGCCATTTTCTTTCAAGCCACCACACCAGCGGAGCCATCTCTCTGATCCCCATCTCATTTTTTGAGGCAGAGTCTCTCACTGGTCTGGAGCTCACCAAGTAGGCTGGACTAGTTGGCCAGCAAGCCCTAATGATCCACCTGTCTCCATCTCCCCAGTTCCTGAATTACAATCACACAGAGCAGCACCCAATTTTTAAAACGTGGGTTCTAGGGATCCAACCTAGGTCTTTATGTTTATAATTCAAACACCCACATTGTTCTCTTCTTCAGTCCCAGTGGCTTTTTGACTCTACTTGTCTTTGATTTCCTTGGTGTTTATTGGTGAGCATTCCCAAGGTCTGGCCTGCTCCTTGCCAGGCAGGACAGGGTCAGCTTCTTTGACTGGAGTCACAAACACATCCTTGAAGGTTAGGGCAGAAGAACAGATAAAATGTGGGTCTGAGCAATACATGTAGGTAGGCTGTCTAGCTTTGGTGACCATGGGTCCTTAGAGCTCTCCCATGCCTGTCTGGGCTCATCCTTTAAATATTTGCTCATCATTTATGTCCTAATTTAATCTCTGTTGCTGTGATAAAATACCCTGACCAAAAGCAACGTAGAGAGGAAGAGTTTGTCGGACTCACAATTTCAGGTCACAGCCTGTCATTTTGGAGAAGTTAAGGCAGAAACCTAAGCAGCTAATCACATGACATCCACAGTCAGGAGCAGAGAGAAATGAATGAACCAGCGCTTCCAGCTGGCTTTCTCCTCCCTCGTGTAGTTCAGGACCCCTTGCCTAGGAAATGATACCACCCACAGTGGGCTGGGCCTTCCCACAACAATGAACAATTAAGATAATTCCCCCCCAGCCATGCTCATAAAGCAACCCGATAAAGACATTCCCTCATTGAGAATATCCCCAGGTGACGCTAAGTTGTAGAAAGTTGATACATAAAACTAAGCATCACATTGACATCTTTGGGAAGTAGGGCAAGGGTCCCAAGCTAAAGCACATGTGGGAGCCGTCTGAATAAAGCCGATGAAGCATGGGCTGATGCACCCCAGGCTAATACAGGGAAGGTGGGGATTGGTCTCTGCTCCTCAGTGGTGGGCCAGTCTTTCCCGGCCCTCAGCTCATTCCTTGGAATGGGGGCTGCTGGCTTCGGCTGGGGACTAGATCCGCTGAAGGGCTGCTTTCTAGTATTATGTTTTCGAATGATTCTGTTCTGTAAAATTTGACCTATTTTAAAGTCAAGACACACACACACACACACACACACACACACACACACACACACACACACACACACACACAGTTCCTGAAAGCTTTTTATTTAGGCAGGAGCATTCTCCCCGAATTCCTATCATGTTCCTCGATCGAGGGGCTTGAGTCTCTTCTAGGAAGAGCATTCAGGAACCATGGTGGCAGGCATCATCATAAGACCTCTGGCCATGCTCACCAACACCTCCAGATCTGGAAACAGTCCTGTCTTGACTCCTTCTAGAACATTCTTCTGAAGACCTCTTTACCCAATCTTATCCTCCCTCTCAGCTCTTCTCTAGAACAGGGCCTCTTTTTTCTTGTGGGAGCCAGAACCTGGATATAAAATAACTATATTTTGAGATGTTATGTTCTTCCTCCAAGCCTGTCTCTTCACTAACCACATTGCCTCAACATCGCAAGAACAGCATGAGGCTAAGATTGCTCCTCTGTCCTGTGAACTGCCATGTTGTAAGGCATATGAAGGTGGATTAACATCACATCTATAAAAAACGAGAGCACTGAAGACCCATAACCTCACTGTGCCAACTCTGTTCTGAATTTCCCCTCCATTCTTACCCACATGGAAGTGATCAACTGAGCACCTGCTCCTTCCACACTGTCCTCTATCCCCAGCACCTGGGAAGGAGCAAAACCAGCCTCTTCCGGGGACACTGGATTCACCACCATGAAGTGTTCTGTTTCCTTTCCTTTTTGGAGACAGAGTTTTATGTAGCTCAGGTTGGCCTCAAATTCTCTATGTAGCCAAGCATGATCTTTAACCTTTGATCCTTCTGTTCCCACCTCCAGAGTTCCAGAATCACAAATGCACAAGTGTGCACTACCACGTCAGGTTTATGTGGTGCTGAGGGTTGAACCCAGGGCTTCAAGTGTGCTACACAAGTACTCTACTAATTAAGCCTCATCCCTAGCTGGTCACTTAATAGTTAGAGGGAGTGGTTTCATGAAAACGTGAAGTAAACCAAACAGATAAAAACACACCAAACAGATATAAAATAGACACATACATGAGCACTCAATAATGACCTCATTTCTTTGTTTACATTTTTACATATCATGTGCATGTATGTATAAGTGTGCACATGCCATGGTACACATATGGAAATCAGAGGACAACCAGCAGGAGTCAGTTCTCCCTCCTGCCATTTGGGATACTGGGAATTAAACTCAGATCACCAGGCTTGGTGACAAGCCCCTTTGCGCTCCGGGCCATCTTGCTGGCCCAGGAACGTCCTCTTTACTACAATGCCTTTTTTTTTTCAGTTTTGAAGGGTTGGCACGTGTGTGTGACTTCATCCTCCTCATGTCACGGTGCAGCCGGGGAAATAGGACAGGGCCGCCATATTTATTCTCTCTCGGCTGAAAAGAAGCTCAGAAGAGCTAAGGAACTTGGTCAAGGTTATGGTCAGTGTGTGGTAGGATTGGGCTTAGAACCTGGATCTCAGGGTCTAATGGGCTCCAAGTTCCCATTACTCCAATCCTTAGTTTTTAAAATGTGACTGTGCACATGCACACACATGTGGGTGCCTGAGGAGGCCAGAAGCCTCAGATCCTCAGAGCAAGAGCTACAGGGATTTGTGAGCTGTCTAATGTGGATATTACCCAACATGAGCAACAATGACTAACCACTGAGCCATCTCTCCAGGCTCCCTGTTGCTTTGGTTCGTCATTATAATCTTTGTGCTCAGGGATGAGGTATTTGTTTTCCTTTCATATTAATCCCCTCTTAGCACCACTCGGTGATGGTGAATCTTCATTGTCAATTTGTATATGGAGTTTAGAATTGCCATGGAAACATACTCTTACAGACATGTATGAGGGATTCTAGAGGCAGTTAATTGGAGCGGGATGACCCACACTGAATGTGCACAGCACCATCCCCTGGGCTGGGGTTAATCACTGGATAAAAAGAGAAAGCCAACTGAGTACCAGAATTAATCACTTGATGCTTCTTGGCTATGGACGCAATGTGACTAGCTGGTTCATGCTCCCGATGCCATGGCTCCCCCACCATGAGGGACTGTACCCTCAAATCGTGAACCCCAAATAAACCCTTCCTTCCATAAGTTGTCTTTGCTGGGTATTTTGCTTCAGCCATGAGTAAAGTAGCTAATACTTATTAATACAACAAATGCTGATTATTTGATTAATAAGACACCCTGGGAAGCCACATACAGGTCATCTAAATATCATAACAATCATTAGGCATAATTTACCATAGTTCTTTTAAATGAGCCCCAGGTCACTGGAAAATCGATCGCTTCACAGTTGCTTGGGCGACATGGGTCACAGACAGAAAATGTAAAATCCACTCATTATGTATGATTACTTTGTATCTTGTCAAGGTTGCCAATTACTTCCACATCTGGGATCCCCTGTGGTCTTCAGTGAATCCCTCTGAGGTGTGTGGAGCAACTGGTAGTATCGGGGACAGAAGCTGGAGTGATTTTGTCCCCCAGCACCTTGGGAGTGGAGTTGTCAGGGAAAGCATAGCATAGTTAGCCTATGGGTGCAACTGTGCTCTGTTCATATAGAGAGGAGCCAGGGCATAATTGCCTTCAGTAGGTGTTTGTCAGTGTGTCCATCCAGCAGCTAACATGGGATAACTGGCTTGAAAATGCCTGGTCTTGTGTGCTGTAAGGATTTCAGTCCCACCTCACAAAGGACAGACAGGGCAGTGGGCCAGGCCAGATGCCATGAGATGTACAGGCTTAACCAACACAGATGGGTACACAGCCAGCCATTGAGGGTGAACAGGCTGAGACATTCCCACTCAGGCAAAGCCACACACACACAGGCTATGGGAAGTCTCTGTCTCTAGACCAAGTGGCCATGCCTATGGGCTCAAGAGGAGGTCAAAAGCCTGGCTGCACTCATGAGACTGCCTCCCTCAACAAGGAGGTGAAGACATCATTGAAATCCGGGTCTGCACAGATCCTCCAGCCTTTCAGATATTCACTACTCTATTGGAGCCTCCAAATAAAAGGACTTATATCTACCATGAGCCATAGATGGACCTAGCCAGCCGTTCCAGGGACAAGCCTGGGACTAGGAAGGTGAGGTGATGGTCGTGTTTTAGGGTCCTTATAAGAGTACTCTGTAGCTTATTGCTAGACTCTGCTACTACTTCTAGGGTCAGGATGCAACAGAGTCACCAGGATGCTGCCTGGTCCTTGGAAGTGCTAGGATGTTGTCTGGTCCTCAGAGTTGCTAGGAAGCTGCCCACTCCTCAGTGTTGCTAGGATGCTGCCCACTCCTCAGTGTTGCCAGGATGCTGCCCAGTTCTCAGAGTTCCAGGTTGCTTATTCTCCCACCTGAGTGGGTCAGCTGTCTTCCTTCTCCTTGGCAACGTGCCACTCACAGCACATTACTGGATGCACAGAGTTTATTGATGGTTCATGGGAAATGGAAGGTGATTACACCCCAGGCCCAAACACTCCAATTCTACTCAGCTTTCTTGTGCCTAGAGATCCGCTAAGCACTTTTCTCTGTGGGGAATGTCTGGTTCATCCGCCGTAAGCCACACAGGGGTCTCTGTCTCCATCACAGGTACCAACAGTGCCTCCACCTTCCTTTCTGTCCTTTGTGGGGCTTCATATTTTTTCCTCACTTGGATTTTCGAAACTATTCATCTTGCCCTTTTCCTAAACGTTCTCTTTACAGACCATGCTTTGGAAGGCTTTACGCTTCCGTCTTCCGGCTTTTACATGCGTTCCTGAAAAAGATATCGATCTAGATTTGCATTCTTTTGTTTTTGCTTCTCTTTTTTGAGACGGGGTTTCTCTGTGTAGCTCTAGCTGTCCTGAAACTCACTCTGCATGCCAGGCCGGTCTTGAACTCAGATTCACTTGCCTTCCTCTGCTTCTCGAGTGCTGGGATTAAAGGTGTGCATTTGAGTTCTTATTCAATGTAGGTGCTGCTAAATCTCATTTTACAGATCAGTTTCCATTCTCTCTTATGAGTGTTTCCATTTTATAGACAAGCGAACCAAGGCTCTAAGCCTTCCAATAATTTTATGAGCATCAAAACTATGACAGCCTTCTGAGGCTTTTCCTTCTACCTTCATATTTT
Source organism: Peromyscus maniculatus bairdii (assembly GCF_049852395.1). Lineage (NCBI taxonomy): Eukaryota > Metazoa > Chordata > Mammalia > Rodentia > Cricetidae > Peromyscus > Peromyscus maniculatus. The sequence continues at coordinate 36,729,871 of NC_134862.1, read as the reverse complement.
CTTTAGGAGATTTCAGTGTTGAGAATATTTTGTGATGATGTTGAACTGAATCCTGATTGACGTTTATAAGTAAATTTTATAAGTGATTATCTCACAGAACACCTTCTATTCACTTGCTCCTGCTCAGAATTCAAGGAGCAGTGTCTTGATGCTAAAAAGCAACACGTTCCTCGGCCATGGTTATAACACAGCCAACTCAGGCTGTTTAGATCCCTCGTGAAAATAATTGTCTCATTCATCTCCACCTACGCTACCCAGTCTTGTTGTCAAGGTCAAGTTCAGGATGCCAATGAATTGCAAATATGTCATCATCATGCAGGCAGAGAAAGGTACCCAAGCCAGTGTTCTGTGAGGTGATAATCAGAGACGAGGGCTCAGAGGCTGGAAATGAGGGAGATAAAGGTCCATCCTCCAGAAAAGCGCAAGATGGATCAATGCTCAGGCACACTAGAAGGATGCTGTGGGTTAGATGGACACAGCGAAGGCTTCCTATTAAGGGAGGTCTAAAGTCTCGCAGAATTCAATCCTAGCAAATCTACTCGGCACTGAATTAAATTGTAACCTTTTCCTCCCTCTCCAGGTAAACATTTCTTCTTCAGCGGTCAGCCTGCTGTCAGGAGGCGATGACGAAGTGCAGGAAAATCCTCGCAGACAAGTTTTGCTTCAGTGCACAAATTACAGAGCTGGATAATAACTGGGAGAGAACGTATAGTGGCAGGTCATTGATTTATGAGCCCAGCTTAGGGGAAGGAAATGAAGACAAAGGATCTTCGGAGCTTGATTATACGTGTTTAGCAGAGATGAATGAATGGCTGTCACTAATTAGGTTTTCTTATTCAACAGTTATTTACTCAACAAGGTACAGTGCTAGATACCAAAGAAGCTGTAGTACATACGGCACTGCTCTTTTTTAAGGGGCTCTGAATAGATGAGCGACTATAACGTGACTGGACACTTTAGGCTGTCAGAGAGGCAAAATCCAGGATGCTGCAAAGGCAGAGACCTCTATCCTGGTGGTCAAGGAGTGTCTTGCTTTCAAGATTACTATTATCTTGCTAATTGGGCATAGTATCAAGTTGCCTTCTAAATGCATACCTCTATGCCCACAAATTAATGCATCTCTCAAATCCCATCAGAGAAGCATATTTGTTCAGTTGGATAACAGTCAGTTCAGAGACTTACAACTGGTCAAATTGCAGAGCAAGTGTCTGTGGAATGAACAGCCACAAACGGGACGCCTACAGGCGCCTCCTCCCTCCGAGTCTCACTCAGGGAGCATCCTGGAAGAGGGTAGGAAAAAAATGAAGAGCTAGAGAATTAAGGGGACTGGGGACTTTGAACCAGCATCTTCTCAACATGACAGGACAGCTCCATTCAGGAAGTTGCAGCAGCTGTGGTTGCCTGCACAAGGCCTGCAGAAGACCAAGTCAGTCACCATCCCATCCTGAATGGAGGATCAGCACACCAGCCCACACCCTTAGCTGAGGAACTAGCAACAGTCGATGGCTGCGAGGGGAGGGAGAGTCAGTTATATTTAGGGGTGTGCTCCCATGGTGGGTTCCCCATGTGCTACTGGAGGGTCCCACACCCATGTGTATAGGGGTGTACTCGTGGAACTAAGTGGGTTATTGAAAACAAGAGAAGACATGCAATTAGGAGGGGGTATGGGAGGCACCAGAGGGGTGAGTGCAAGCGAATATGATTGGTTTATTGTAGCTAGAGTTTTCTTGGTCCTGCCTTGCCCACAGTCAGGACAAATCTCTGTCACCCGCCAGTCCCACAGCTGCTCAGACCCAACCAAGTAAACACACAGAGACTTATATTGCTTACAGACTGTATGGCCGTGGCAGGCTTCTTGTTATCTAGCTGCACACTGTAGGGGCTGGGAACAGGGGGCCTGCTCAGTCCATGAAGCTGGAAGCCTCGGCAGTCTTTATCCAGTGCTGAAGGCCTAGAGGATTCCCGGGTGGTCTGTAGTCTATGCTGGAAGATCAGAACAGCCGGAGTCTGAAGTCAGCAGAGGGTGGAGCAGCAGCAGCAGCGCCATAGACTGATGCTCACACCAACAAGAAGTGAAGGCAGACAGGCAGAGTGTTGCTTCTTCATTGGGTCTCTTTATAACTGAGCACCATCCAGACCTTAGGGAAGGTCTTCCCTCTTCAGTGTAGCACAAATTACTAAACGGTCTTATTAATAATACCTGGAGCCAGATATTGGGGTAAAAACTGAGAGATCAGAGAAGCAGAACAACCAGCCACTAGTTCTTACCTCTTCGAAATCCTCAGTCTAAAGAGAGAGAGAGTTCCTGTTTCCTCACGCCTTATATACCTTTCTCTGCCACGCCATATTACTTCCTGGGATTAAAGGCGTGTGTGCTTCCCAAGCAAGGACATGAGATCTCAAGTGCTGGGATTTAGGTATATGCCACCGTGCCTGGCTCTGTTCCCAGTGTGGCCTTGACCTCACAGAGATCCAGATGGATCTCAGTCTCTTGAGTGATAGGATTAAGGGTGTGTGCTACCACTGCCTGACCTCTATGTCTAATCTAGTGGCTGGCTCTGTCCTTTGATCCCCAGATAAATTTTATTGGGGTAGCAATATATCACCACACTTCAGTTAGTCCTGCCTGGAACTCTTAGAAACACCCCTCACAGATCCACCCAGAAGAATGGCTCTTAGCTGATTCCAGATCCCACCAACTTGATCCTCAAGTTTCAACTCCACAGGAGTTAATAATGTGTCAATTTTGACCATGTTAAGTTTGAAGTTTTGAAAGGACCAAGCAGATGCCATAACAGGCTGTTCAGTCTTCTCTCAGAGATGAGGACTCAATTTCAGCTTCCTGAGACTTGAGTAAGCAGTTTCTGGGGGGGTTATGACATAATCCTTGCAGCAGCTCCCTTTCTGCACATACTCGTACTCTGACAGCTCATGGTTCAGCCAATTGTTTACTGTCTGGGACTCCTCACCCACTTAGAGCTATGTGCATGTGTCAATGTGAATGTGTGAGGCCAGCCAGCCTCCATGGCAGCTCAAGGACAAAGCCTGAGACTTGTCCAGGCCTGCCCCCAAATGATAACTGTAACCCCCAACCAGTAAATTCAAAGCTTACATACCCTAGCCCAATCATATGATGCAAAGACTTGTACCACCCTCCTTGCAATTTTGACCTTTAAAAACCCTTCACCCTGAGGGCTCAGGGCCGTCCTCCTCCTCCTGCTCTGTCGAGTGTTGGACACAGACCAAACTCTGGCTTGCTTGTTATCAATAAACCCCTGTGTGTTTTGCATTAGATATCAGCTCTATGGTGGTCTTGCTTGTGGGTCTTGCGGTGCGGACACAACTGTATTCTGGGGGCATCTAAATCACAGTGTGCGGGAAGAGAAAGCAGAAACTTATGTTCGGGGTGGAAGAGGTGACTTGTATGCTGGAGTCAGAGCTACTCATTACCACACACATGAAACTGGAACTGAGTTGACCTGAGTACCCAGTTGTGTGGTCTAACACACAGGTCAAGAAGTAGACGGTCTCACCATCTCTTCTCTCTCTCCCCCACCCATCAGCTTTTCTCCATTCTCCCCTGCAGCCTCTGCAGTGGGAAATTGCACCCATCGCCTCGGTTTCCCTGTGAAAATATCTCCTTTCCTGTGTTTCTGTTTGTGACAGGATACACTGCTAGAATGACACTAAGGACGTGTGTAGCTTCTTCAAGATGCAGAGTGGGTCTCACTCTAAAGCAGGCACAGGCAGCCTCTGGCCAGCAAGATAAAGAGGACTGGAAAGCAAAAGCTCCGCATGTATACTGTGTTTAGCTGATCTGTGTTGCAAGAACACCTTTGAATTAGCTGACAGCATTGGAAGTTAGGAAACTTATATGAAGATTTTTACACATACACACACACACACACACACACACACACACACACACACACACACACGATCCCAGGAGATACAGAGCCGTGATTTCTGTGTGTTTGAGAGCTTCTAAGCACCATTTTCTCTGAGGAGCCTGACTGCCCAGTTTCTCACACTCTTCCCATTCCTTCTCATCCTAATTACTGGGTTCCTGGACAGAGTGGGGAGAGAAGGAATGATGTCATTAGCTGGTCTTGCCCCCGTGGTTGTACAGGATGAGCGTCCCCTGAAAGCTGAGGCACTTCCTATGGACATGAAGATTAGTGTGGGCAGACGTTTATGGATTATGAAATCCATGCAAAGAAAGGAATTTTCCGTGTTGGGGGAAGTGTGAGGGATTTTCCTGATGGAACTTTCCTGAACTGAAATGTGAGTTTGGAGACCTGCTCTGATCTCTTTGTTCCCCCAGACCCAATCCCTTAGTCTCATTCTTCACACTGCAACAGAATGTCAGCTGAATCCTCCCTTCCCCACTGCCCACATCTGTGGACCCCACAGACCATCCCTCCTAATCTCACCCCCCACTTGCCACTGTATCCCAGCCCGCAACTCAAGCAGGCACCTCATGCTCAACCATAGGCCATACCTGCCAGAAAGCCAGATAGGCTGCCCTCAGACCTTCTCCTCTCTCTCTATTCCAACACCAGCAGCCATTCTCTGTGAACAAGCCAGCTGCCAGGCCATTAAAACAAACAACACAGCCACCACACTCTGAAAATCCAGAGAAGAACAGAAACCAAGGAACAAAACACACCCAACAAAGACAAAGCCAGAAATCAGCACCTAGATCTACAATCACTCCAAACCCAGATGCCTAGACATCAGGTTAAGAATACAATAACAGCCAGGACAGTATGACTCCACCAGAGCTCAGCTCTCCCACCATAGTAGGTCCTGAATATTCCAACATAGCTGAAGCACCTGAGAAAGAACTTAAAACCAACTATATGAAGATGATAGAGTCCTTTAAGAGAAATGAAAAAATCCATTATAGAAATCCAGGAAAACACAAATGGAGGAAATGAAAAAAAATCCCTTAAAGAAAAATCAAGAAAATACAAACAGTTGAAGGAAATGAATAAAACTATTCAAGACCTGAAAGTTGAAACAGAACCAATAAAGAAAACACAAACTGAGGGAATTCTGGAAATGGAAAATTTAGGAATTTAAACAGGAACAACAGGCAAATTGTACCAACAGAATGCAAGAGATGGAAGGGAGACTCTCGGGCCTTGAAGATACAATAGAAGGAATGGATACATTGGTCAAAGAATATGTTAAATCTAAAAAATTCCTGACACAAAACATCCAGGAAATCTGGGAACTATGAAATGACCAATAAGACAATTGAAGGAGATCAAGGGGATACAATTTGAAAAGGAAGAAGTCAAAACATTGTTATTTGCAGAAGATATGACAGTATACATAAGTGACTATAAAATTTCCACCAAGGAACTTGCACAGCTGATAAACACTTTCAGCAAAGTGGATAGATACAAGTTTTAAAAAATAATAATCCATAGTTCTCCTATAGACAAATGACAAATGGACTGAGAAAGAAATCAGGGAAACATCACCTTTCACAATAGCCTCAAATAATATAAAATATCTTGAGGCAACTTTAGTCAAGCAAATGAAAGACTTGTATGATAAAAACTTCAAGTCTTTGAAGAAAGAAATTCAAGAAGATATCAGAAGATGGAAAGATCTCCCATGCTCACAGGTTGGCAGGACTAACAGCAAAAATGGCCATCCTACCAAAATCAATCTACAGATTCAATGCAGTTCCCATCAAAATTCCAACATAATTCTTTACAGACCTTGAAAGGACAACATTCAACTTCATATGGAGAAACAAAAAACCCAAGATAGCTAAAACAATCCTATACAATAAGAGAACTGCTGGAGGTACCACCATCCCTGATTTCAACTTGTACTATAGAGCTATAGTAATGAAAACCATATAGTATTGGCATAAAAACAGACACATTGATCAACAGAGTTGAATTAAAGACCCAGACATAAACCCAAATAGCTATGGACACCTGATTTTTGATAAAGAAGCCAGAAACATGCACTGGAAAAAAGACAGCATCTTCAACAAATGATGCTGGTCAAACTCGATGTCTGCATGTGGAAGAATACAAATAGATCCATATCTATCATCCTGCACAAAACTGAAGTCCAAGTGGATCAAAGACCTCAACATAAATCCAGACACACTGAACCTGATAGAAAAGAAAGTGTGCATCCAGGTGTGGTGATGCACACCTTTAATCCCAACACCCAGAAGACAGAAGGAAGGCAGATCTTGGAGCTAGAGTCCAGCCTGGTCTACATGTGAGTTCTAGGAGAGCCAGAGCTACATAGAGAAATGTTGTCTCAATAAAGAAATTAAAAAATGGGGGAATATCCTCAAATGCATTGCATCAGGAGACAACTTTCTGAACAGAACACTGATAGTTCAGGCACTAAGATCAACAATTAATAAATAGGAACTCATGAAACTGAGAAGCTTCTGTAAGGCAAAGGACACCATCAATCATACAAAGCAGCAGTGTACAGAATGAGAAAAGATTTTCATCAACTTCACATTTGATAGAGAACTAATATCTAAAATATACAAAGAACTCAAGAAACTAGATATTAAAAAACCAAATAATACAATTAAAAATGGGGCACAGATTTAAACAGAATTCTCAATGGCTGAGAAACACTTAGAGAAATGTGCAACAACCTTAGCCATCAGGGAAATGCAAATCAAAACTACTTGAGATTGCATCTTACACCTGTCAGAATGGCTAAAATAAGCCAGGATATAGAGCAAGGGGAACACACCTCCATTGCTGGTGGGAGTATGAACTTGAACAGCAAATATGGAAATCAATATGATGACTCCTCAGAATATTTGGAATTGATCTACCTCAAGATCCAACTATCCTACTCTTGGGCATATACCCAAAAGATGCTCCATGCTACAAGGACACTTGTTCAACTTTCATTGTGGCTTTATTCTTAATAGTCAGAAACTGGAAACAACCCAGATGTCCCTCAACAGAAGAATGGGTAAAGAAAATGTGGTACAATTAAACAATGGACTATTACTTAGCTGCTAGGGATGGGAACAGGAGGGATTAGTTGGAGGAGGGAGGGATGGAAGGAGAGAGTATGGGGACAGATGACTGGAATTGGGGGAGCATTTGGGAGCAATGTGGAAACCTAGTGCATTGGAAACTTCCTGGAATTTATGAGGGTGTCCCTAGCAAGGACTCCTAGTAATAGGGGATACAGAGCCTAAACTGCCCATCTTCTGTAACCAGGCAAGGTTTCCAGTGGTAAGAATGGGACACCAACTCAGGCACTGGGTTGGTGGAAACTTCCTGGAACCTATAAAGGCGATCCTAATGAGGACTCCTAGTAATTGGGGATTCAGAGTCTCAACTGGCCATCTCTCATAGCTAGGAAAGGCTTCCAGTGGAGGGTCTGGGTTGCATTCTTGAGTTGTTGGCCAAGGGGGTCCGATGGGAATCCCCAAACAATCCAGGCTGATGCTAAGACAGAAGGTTGATGTCTGTAAACTAACAGTGGGGCCCCATTGCTGCAGAAAACATCCACACAGATCATCTAACATTAAAAGATGGAGCTGGTGCCTGAATGAAGCCCACACTACTAGGTTCTAGTCTATTTGTTGCAGGAAGGTACCCTACACACTACTGAAAGACAAACACAGACACAAACCCAGCCACAAAACCTTTGATGTACAGTTTGTCCTGCCTGCAAAACATGCCAAGGCAATGGTGGCGCAGAACTTGTAGGAGTAGCCAGCCAGTGTCTTATCTGACTTAAGGCCCACTCCGTGAGAAGGAACCCACACCCGACATTGCTTGGGTAACCAAGAACCAGAGACTAGATAGCCCAAAGACATAGAGTAAAACCAAACACAACTGGTCAAATAAAACAAAACAAACAACAAAGCGATTCCTAATGATAGTCTGCTATGCTTATCGATCAGTGTCTTATTCAGTCATCATTAGAGAAGGCTTTCTCTGGCAGCAGATGGGAACAGATGCAGAGATACACAGCCAGACATTATGAAGGGAGTCTAAATTGGAGGTCTCCATCAAATCTCTTCCCCTCAGAGCTCAGGGAATCCTGAGGAAGAGAGGTGGAAAGGGCTGGGTGGATGGAGGACACGAGGAGAACATGGCCCTGAGAATCAACTAAGCAAGGCCCATATGAGTTCACAGAGACTGAAGCAGCAAACCCGGGGCCCACATGGATCTGCAACAGGTCCTCTGCCTATATATTATAGCTAACAGCTTAGGATTTTTATGGGACTCCTGACTATGAGAACAAGAGGGCCTCTGGCTCTTTTGCTTGCTCTTGGGACTCTTTTCCTCTTGACGGGTTGCTGTGTCCAACTTTGATATGAAAGTTTTTCTTCATCTTATATTTTATTTTGTCATGTTTGGTTATCTCTTAGAAACCTGTTCTTTTCTAAGGAGAAACAGAAAGGGAGTGGATCCAGAGGCAAGGAGAGATGGGGAGCAACTCGGGGGAGTGGAGGGAGGGGAAACTATAATCAGGATATACTGTGTGAGAAGACTCTGTATTTAGTCTATATAATAATAGAAATGTGAGTTTGGTCTACTTGCACTGCACTCCAGTTACTTTTAATCTCAATGAACTTAGACTCAGATCTTTGTTCTCACTTCAAAGCAGAATTGTTACTTTCTTGATACCTGAGTTATTGCTGTGTTCTTACATTATGACATTTTATTGTTGTTCAACTTTCTATGTAGCTAGAGACAATCTAGAACTTCTGATCTTCATGCCTCTACCTCCCGAGTGCTGGGACTTCAGATATGCATCGCCTTACCTGTTTGTATGATGTTAGGGGTGGAGCCCAGAGCTCTGTGTATGCTGTATCAATCTACCTATTGGGCCACATACCCAGCCCTGTTAGGGCACTTTTTATACTGTAATAAAACTGATTGTTTATGTATCATCTCTTTCTTTTGCATACTTGCACATTCACATGTGTGAATGAATTCACACGTATGTACATAGACACTATGGTGGTTTGAAAGAAAATGGCCCCCATAGACTCATAGGGAGTGGCATTATTGGAGGTGTGGCTTTGTTGGAGTAGATGTGGCATCATTGATGGAAGAACATCACTGAGGGCGGGCTTTGAGGCCTCAGATGTTCAAGCTATGCCCAGTGTGGCATTCTCTTTCTGCTACCTGCTGATCCCGATGTAGAACTCTCAGCTCTGTCTCTAGCACCATGTCTACCTGAATGCTGCCAATGCTCCCCACCATGATGATAATGAAGTAAACCTTTGAACTGTAAGTCAGTTCCAACTAAATGTCTCTTTTATAAGAGTTGAGGTAGTAGTCATGGTGTCTCTTCACAGCAATAGAGTCCCTAACTAAGGCACACATCTTCTAAACCTTTGTTTACTGCTGTATTCCCACACAGCACCCACAATTTGATAAGGTGTCAATAAATGTGTGTTGGATGAAGGAATTGAGAGAGCTGACTTCTCTCTGCACATCAATAGTGGGTCTGACCCATTCTTTACCCATTCCTGTTTGGGAATTTTGTCTGGCTTGATCTAGTGCAGGTACAACTCCTGTGAGGTCATGGTTGTAATTTCCATGTCCTGTCCAGAAGGCAGGGTTTCACACACGCCTCCCTTTATGATGTTCCCTGAGCCTTGGTGAGCCTCACTGGCAAATTTGCTGCAAGTATCTGTCTTCTGGGGAAGAAGCTAGTGAATGTGATGAGAAACCCCTGTGCCTTCGCCAGCACCATACACTCATGAGCACTGTTTCTGCTCCCATGCACTTCTGTCTGTCTCTTAAATGATACGCCATGGTCAATTACCTATGCTGCTTCATGACAGCATAGGTTTGATTTTATGTTGTGTATGTGAATGAATGTAGCCTGACATGTTTGTGGAAGTCAGATGACCACTTGCTGGAGTCAGTTCTCTCCCATCCTGTAGGATCTGGGGATTGAACTTGGGTTGCTAGGCTTGGCAGCAAGCACCCTTACCTACCTAGGCGTCTTGCTAGCCCTTGACCTTGCTTTCTTTCAGCTTAGTGGTTAGAGGCAGGGATTCTCTTACTTTCTGAGTAACTTTTGATGTCTATGAGGGGGCTGGGAGAGAGGGGGAGCAGTGTATACTTGTACACATGTATCAGGCCTGAATTTATCGTGTTGTAAAAATTTAAACACGAGCCAGGGAGGAGGCTCAGCATACGGATAGCAACCTAAATAAAACCAACAGTTTTCTTCTAAAATGGCATCAACTCTAGTGTCTATCTGAAGCAAATTCATTTTGCAGATGTTTGTGGTCATCCAATTAACCAGCATTTTACCACCTGACAGCAGCCGACCCTGAATTTGCTGATTCAAGGATTGCTTGTGGCTACAGGAATTTAATCCACTCGTTGGCCATAAACAGCAGCTCCTTCGACTGCGTCTAATCCCCCACAGGAGCGATCAGCCCTACAAGTGCTGGGGCTTTAACAAGGCAGTTTTTGCTCATGCAGGATTAAATTATTTCACAGAGGAAGTAGGAATGGGAGCATTGCAGGCTCCAGGAAAGGGGAAAGTGAGGTCATAGCAAGTGCTTGTCTTTCCCAGGTGCTGCAGTAATCCTGGTGTGCTCCTGAGCTCAGAGAAGTACCTGATGTGTTTGATCATTTTCCCAAATTGCCTTGTTCAAAGCCCGCAGGCTGAATGTCGGAATCAACAGAGGGGCGAGGCGCTGGGGATGGGGATGGCTTCGTGAGCGGACTGCTTGTCTAACTAAGCACAAGGGCCCCATCTGGTCCCAGAGAACTCACATAAAAGCCCAGTGTGGTATCCCGGCACGGGGAAGGTGGGTCCAGGGTGACCCCTGGGCCTCGTGGCTGTCCTCCTTAGGCAGCCATTGAGTTACAGGTTCTCAAAACATAAGGTAGGGGGTGATGGAAGAAGCCACTTGGAGTTGATCTCTGGTCTCATCTGTGCTCCTGTGCACCCACACATGTGTGCACACACAGACATTTGAAAAAGATAAGGCATATACATATGTGAGGCTTCAGGTCACTGAAGCCCTGTGTACATCTCTCTGATGTCTCATGGCTCTTTCTTCACTCAAGTACTGAGCCTGAGATTATTTGACCTGTCTGCTTTGGTCTCTGAACTCTCCAGTTCCTGATAGAAATTCAGTGGTATCCCTTAGGTCAACTGTGTCCACATGAAGATGCCAGGGCCCCTAGTCAGGAGCACAGTGATGTCCTGTGCAGGTCCAGCTCTGCTCTCTGAAGACAAAAAAGACAGGTAACAGTCACAGGGGTGGGGGAGGGGTAGGCCAGTGAAAAGAGAAGGGAGTCAGGCTGGCCTGGGTATTTCCAGGTAAGTGGCTGAGGCCAGCACAGACCTGCAGGCCAGGCTGGAGAAGGGTCATGTCTCAGAACTTTTTTGAGTATGGGAGATCATCATCAAGCAATCTAGAACTCTGCATTTCAACAGGATGATTATTTTGGTGCATCGAACCTGATGTAGGTGTTTAAATATGTGGAACCTTGTTCACATGTATCCACTTGTGTGGCTGCTTTGAGATATCACCTTTCTTTTTTTTTTTTTTTTAAAAAAAAAACACGCTTATGTGTGTGTTTAGAACATTGCCATTGGTATTACCATTTCTGAGACATAATATTTATACATACTTTTATATGGTGTGTGAATACATGTGTATGCATGTCTATGTGTGTGTGCATGCATGTTGGGGCCAGAGAACTGCCTTGCATGCCATTCCTCAGGTGATGTCCATTTGTTTTTAAGGCAAGGTCTCCAACTGGCCATTTAGGCTAGGCTCGTGGGCCCAGCATTGATATATGTACACACATGTACACATACACACACACACACACACACACACACACACACACACACCACATTTAGAGAGAATATATTAATATTTTTATCACAGTAAATTATTTTTGTTGTTCTATTTTTATTAGTAGTTATTGTTGGCAACCTCTTACTATGCCAAATTCATAAATTAATTTGTATATGAAAAGCAGTAAATATACAGTTCAATACTGTCCACCATTTCAGGCATTGATTGGTGGTCTTCATGAATCTCTCCATAGGGGAACTATCATAATATAGTGTCTGTTGGCTGGGGAGATGACTCATTGGGTAAACACTTGCTACAGGAGAGTGGAGACCTGAGTTCAGATCCCCAGAACCCACATAAAAGTTGCATGTGGTAGCGTACTTTGTATGTTTAATCCCAGCACTCATTCAGTACCTTTGGAGGCAGCCGGCACAGGAAAATCCCCAGAAGGCCGTGGTGGGGTAGCCCAGTGTATAGTGGCAATCAAGAGACCCTGCTCAAACAAGGTGGCTGGTTAGGGATAACACCCAAGGTTGTTCTCTGACCTCTACACGCGCACAGTGGCATTTGAGTGCACACGCTCACACACGTGAATGAGCACACAGATTAAACAAATGTAGAGTTGGACTGTGCAATAAGCAGGCACAAGTTACATAAAAATTAAATACTTAAGGAAAAAGTAAGGCCATGAAAGGATTTATTTTGAGCATATTTCACTTTTATTGCCTTTCCCTCCAGGCTGGGTAGAACCATCACCCTTATCTGAGAAGTTGCTATGGAAACAGGCTTGTACTGTTCTGTCGTGCCCATAGTATTTTTCTCAGGCACTCGCTATCTCTCAAAAATCTTAACAGCAGTGAAACAGACATCAAACCCCAGAGGATTGAAAAATGGGATTTGTATTTCTTCTTCCCACCCTCGCCGTCCTTCCTTCAAAGGCAAGACTGTCGACAAATTGGTGGCTCATGAGTCCTGCCAAAGATGATCCATTTTGCTTGCAGACACAAGCTGACAGCGGGTGGCTGGGGGAGGCTGAGAATCCAGGCTGTGAGACACCAGCAGGGGATAGCCTCACCCTTTCTGTACACAGGTGCGCTGTCCTGCTATCCAGGATGAAAGCCTGTCATCACACATGAAACACAAGAAACAAGGAGTGACTGTCCATCATCGCATACTGAGCAGGGGTCGGAGGTAAAGGTGAAGAAAAGGCTTCTTTCAATTTTTTTTTTAAGGTTCTCAAGTCACTAACCCAATAGGGGCTAGGAAAGGAGGGGAGGGTTTGGAAGCATCGTCAGTATAGGTGTTAAGTATTGTAGGGGATTTGTGTTACATCTCAGGGGCATCTTGCCCCAGGAAGCCTCTTTTCCATCACTGGTCACCCAGTGTTCTGGAAAACTGGCAGACTTCTTTCTTATTATCTCAGGATGCCATCAAGAGCACTGAGGAAGGGCCAGAGAAATGGCTTGGCACATAAAGGTGCTTGCAGCCAAGTCGGACAACCCGAATTCCACTCCAGAGCCTACATGGTGGAAACAGAACACTGACTCTCACAAATTGTCCTCTGAGCTTCACAGGTACACTGAGGCATGTGTGCACACATCCAATAAACAAACAAACAAACGTAATCAAAAGAGGAGGAATATTGACGAATACTCTGCCGGCTTGGGAGGTGGCTCCGTTGGTCAAGCACTTGCTGTGCAAGGCGTGAAAACATGAGTTTGGTTCCGGGAACCTCTGTAAAACAGCTGGGCCTGGTAGCACCTGCCTGTAAACCTAGGGAGACAGAGATAGGAGAACTCCGAAGGCTCACAGGTCATCCAGGCTAGCATACATGATTAAGATCCAGAGCCATGAAGGACCATTTCTCCGGAAAACAATGCAGAGGGTGCCTGAGGACCGACGCCCAAGGTTGTCTGTCTCCTGCCCCCCCACACTCACACACACATACACACGTGCACCCCCACCCATGCTCCCATGCACACCAAGAGCACAGATGCAGTAGTGATCAGTGTTAGCTCCAGAAGACACGCAGTGGTGCTTTCTTTGGTTACTGAATCACATATTCTGTGCTAGGGCCCTTTGCCGAGGGCTCACTGTTTCAAATGCCTTGCATTTTTCTTCCCAATTATCTTTGATAATAGCCTGGCAGTAGCTGCATCTCAAAGGTAAGGAAGCTGAGCCTCTGAGATGGGTTACCCAGTCCCAGATAATAAGCTGGGTGTTTGATAGGAAGGCCCGGGTTTCTGACAGGGGAATGAGAGAGTTCTTTATTCTCTTCCGATGAGGCAGCAGGTTCTCTCCTGCCCAGCACCCCTCTTCTTGCTGTTTCTACTTTCTGTGGAGAAGTGGCCATTCCCCCTGCCCTTGGGACCACCATCCCCCCACCTCCAAAAAAGCTGGTGAACAATTTTCTGCTCTCTTCTTAATTTTTCTTGTACCTTTTATTGCAGTATCAAAGACAAACTCAGAATCCATTTCTTGCTTTAAAAGCTTTACTGCTGATCCCCAGTGAAAAGCTGAACAGAAGACAGAAGTTATTGGCATTGGGAGTTGCAAGCTTAATATACTCCCCACTTCCCGGGTATGCCTCATGGGACGAGAGGGAAAGGTCTTTGCCCTTCAGTGGGTAGCCAGGCTGTTCTGTGACAGATGGTGCCCTCAGCTGCCACCACATCTGAGGGATACTGAGCTGAGTGGGTCCTTGTTTTCTGGTGAACTTCTTTTATTCCACGAAAGGTGAAGGTGTTTGTGTGGCTTCTCCACTGTACAGCCAAGGCTTAGTTACCTTTAATAGCTGTGTGTGTGTGTGTGTGTGTGTGTGTGTGTGTGTGTGTGTGTGTGTGTGTGTATTGTATTTTTGTCTGTGTGTTTGTTACTTAAGATACTTTAGAAGGGTCCTAACTAGGAGCTCTCACCATAAGACACTCCTCTCAGAGGATCTTTAAACAGACTCCACTTTTCTATTGGACAGCAGGGTCCTTCTTGGCCTGGCTGCTGGCCTGGCTTATCAAGAAACCACTTGTCCACACTCAGAAGGGCTCCTCTTTGGTGTCTGACTTTAAAGTTCTTATTCCAATGATGCAGAAGACCAGAGAGCAGAGGACAGTTTTCCAATCCTTCAGTCTAAATCCCACTTAGGAGTCTTCGTTTCTTACCATAAAATTTGCATCATCTGAGGAAGACTGGTGGTAGGTTTACCCTCCTGCCCTGGGGAAGCCATGTCCATCCTCTGGTGTCTGGGTCATGTTGCTGTCTTTCCTGGATTACTTTTGACCTTTGAAGCTGTTTGGGGTCAAGTGATGCATACACTGTTGTGATAATGAACAGCGATTTCTTCTTTTTTAAAACTGTTTTGCGTGTGTGCTCCTGTGTGAGCAGGTACATATGTGTGACTGCCAGAGGACAGCTTCAGCTGGCGGCCGTTCTTCCATAGGTGCTATGTTGGTTACTTTGATGCTATGACAAAATACAATGACCAAAAGCTATTTAGGTAAGATTGGGTTTGCTTTGTCTTGCAGTTCCAGAGTCCATGATGATGGGGAAGAGACAGTAACAGGTCAGGAAGTCATGGCAGCAGAAGCCAGAAGCTGGCTGATCACAGTTTCACATTCCATGTGAAGCAAAGAGAAGGATCAGGAAGTGGGCCAGGCTACAAAGCCTCAGAGGCCACCCTCAGTGACTTGATTCCACGAGCAAGGCTCAATTTCCTAAGGATTCTGTAATCTGCCCAACCAAATGTTCAAATAAATGAACCTGTGTGAGACATTTCTCATTCAAGCTACCACAGGGGCTATGCTATCGACCTTGTTTCCGAGACAGTTTCTCAGTGGCCTAGAACTCTCAAGCAGGCTACAGTGGCTGGCCAGTGAACCTCAGGGATCCACCTCCTTGCCTCCTCAGCACTGAGATTATAAGTGTGTACTACCACTACCCCTGGGGACTAATTCACAGCCTCCTGCTTAAAGGCAAATGCTTTACTGATAACTATCTTCCCAACCTCAGATTTTTTTTTTTAAGAACTACTTTGCAATGAAAGATTGCAGGTCTCCTTGGAGAAATGGCTTATCCTGAAACTGGGGTAGAATTATATGAGACACTGTTTCTGGGGAGATGTGAACAGATGTCTACTTACCCCAGATAGGAAATCAATGACAGACCAAAGTCATGATATCACTAAAATTCAACTTTGTAAACCTACGAGTTTATTGGAATTGCTTACAGAAAATGGGTGGTAGGTGTTACTTATAACAGCAGAGACCACTGAAAGGTAGCTGCACAATTGACTGCCCACCCAGCATGGGTAATGACTCAGGAAAGCTGCAATTTTGCAGCCCTCTGCACAAGTTGCCAGCAATTCAACAGGTTGAAGAGTCTCTTCTATACAGCTTGTCTGGTCTTACTGCTTGTACAAACTTGGGGAGAGAGGGGCCTTGTGCATCTGGTCAGTTTCAGGGACTTCCTGAGAATTCTGAGTTGTTTACTGCGTGAATGTTAACAAGCCTCCCTTTAGAATTATATGAGTCATATTAAGGAGCTTCTATCAAGGTTAGAATGTTTAAACATGGAGAAGTTGCTATGAAATAGGCAGGAACTTTACAAGATCATCCTAGAACATCTTATAATACTCTAAGGTGAGGAAGGACCAAACAAACAAACACATATCCATATGTATGTGCATCAAAGAAAGAGCTCCCAGCAGCCAAAACCTAAATATGGAGAACAGAAATTATAATGACATAGCATTGGGTCATAAATTTAATATAAATATTCACAGTTATTTAGGTTATAAATAAGCACTTGAATATGCCAGTGTGTAACAAGAGATCACATTCCAAATGAAGGCTGATGTTCCACCCTGAAGATAGAGAGCCATCCCTTCTGAAGTGGGGTGGGCTGCACAAAGTGCCTTCCTTCAGGAAGAATGCTGAGCTGGTAAAGCGCCTGCTTCATATGCCGAAGGACCAGAGTTCAAGCCCCAGCATCCAATTAAAAATGAACGTGAAATGTGAATCTATGATCCCAGAACTGGGGAGGCAGAAACAGTGAATCTCTGAGTTCACTGTCCACATAGTCTAGATAAACTGATGAATTCTGGGTTGAGTGAGGGACTCTCTCTCAGAAAGACAAAGTGAAAGGCTGGAAGATGGCCCACAGTCAAGAGTGCATGCTGCTCTTTCAAATGCCCTAAGTTCAGTTCCAAACATCCGTGTTTGGAATTACCATTAATTACCATCAATAACTCCAGCTCCAGGGAATCCAACACCTTCTGGCCACTGTGTATACCTGAACTCATGTGCACATAACCACACACATGTGCACACACACGTGCACACACACACACACACACTTAAAAATCTTTAAAAAAATGAAGGTGGAGAGAGATCGAAGAAGACACCTGACATCAATTTCTAATCTCCACAGATGTGTAGGTACACATGCACATATGTACATGAACATTTATATATATCATACACAGTAAAGTATGAAAAGCAGATGAAACAGTAACGGTAGCTGGAAAAAATTGACAAGTACCATCCCAGCCAGATTTCAAAGTCAACGTCAGCCTCCACAAATCAGTTCAGTGGTCCTCAGATTCGCTATCATTGATAAAGATGGGACTTTACATTGGTCAACTTAAACACCTATCTGGTTGCAGGAATCCCATCAGGAAAACCTCATCTCAAGGTATCATAAATGACAAAGTCATTAAAAATATATGTGATATCCTGGGTGAAATTTGGAAATAGACAGGTGTTAGATACACACTAAGGTCTCAGAATGAAGTGTGAATACTAATCAATGACAGATTTGTTGATTCATTATTTTCAGCGAAGGTACCATACAGAGGTAATATATTAATACCAGGGGAGCTATGTGTGCCTGGGAGCTCTCTGCACTGTCTGCTTAATTTCTGTAAATCTAGCACTGTTCTAAGAAGTAAAGTCTATTGGTTAATAAATGAAGCTATGGATTTTATATCTATCCACATCTTAACTAGGATGAGAGAGACCTGGTCCAGATAGCTTTAAGTAGGAGACAAGTTCTCTGCTATTTATTCTTGTAAGATTTCATGGGTGAGACCTCAGCATAGCCATTAAATTTCCATAAGATGCCTAGGCTATCAGGTCCCAGATCTGCAGAGTAAGTCAGCAAGATCACCTGGGGATGCTGGAGGTAGGAGAAGCTCAGGACAATTCAGAATGAACCAGGAAGGGAGGTTCCCTCTGACCCGGGGAAGGGCCACGGCAAGCTCACCTGGGAATGCTCTCAGTTTATGTATTTGTCTGTTTGGCTTTTGGTCTGTTTGCTTATTTGTTTATGAGACATGGTCTCACTATGTAGCCTAAACTGGCCTTGAATTTACTATGCAGTCTAGGGTGGCCTCTGACACATGGTCCTCATGCCTCTGCCTCCTAAATGCTGTGATTATAGGTCTGGACCACCATGTCTGGAGAAACTCTCTCTCTCTCTCTCTCTCTCTCTCTCTCTCTCTCTCTCTCTCTCTCTCTCTCTCTCTCTCTCTCCCTCTTTCTTATGTCTATGGATTTTTCCCTGTATATGTATCTGCGCATCACATGCATCCAGTGCCCATGAGAGCTAGAAAAGGGCTTCGGAGCCCCTAGAACTGGAGCTGCAGACAATTATTAACTGCCAGGTGAGTT
Source organism: Peromyscus maniculatus bairdii (assembly GCF_049852395.1). Taxonomy (NCBI): domain Eukaryota; kingdom Metazoa; phylum Chordata; class Mammalia; order Rodentia; family Cricetidae; genus Peromyscus; species Peromyscus maniculatus. The sequence goes on along the minus strand of NC_134862.1, from coordinate 36,711,394 downwards.
CTGGGAATTGAAACTGGGTCCTTTGGAAAAGCAGACAGCAATTTTAACTGATGAACCATCTCTCCAACCCTCTAAATAGATTTTTTTTTTTTGGTCAACTCGCCAAAAGCTTAGAGTCATCTGGGAAGAGGGAACCTCAATTGAGAATGTGCCTCCATCAGAAATTGGCCTATAGACAAGTCTATTGGGTATTTTCTTGATCAAAGATGGAAATGGTGGTGGGGCAGCCCACTCTGGGCAGGGTCAGCCACAGACAAGTGGTCCTGGGTTATATTCCAAAGCAAACAGAGCAAGATAAAAGCAATCCAATTCCTCCTTGGTCTCTGCTTCAGTTCCTGCTTCCAGGTTCCTGTCTTGAGTTCCTGCCCTGACTCCCTTCATGATAGACTACAAGCTGTAAGGTGAAATAAAACCTTTCTTCCTCAAGTTGATGTTCTTGATCATGGTGTTTATCGCAGCAAACTAGGGCACTCTCTCTCTCTTCTCTCACTTTCCCCTCTCTTTTCTCCCCCTTCTTCCCCCTCCTTCTCATTATTTCTCCTTTTATTTCCTCTCCTAGTTCCCCCATCTCTTCCTCCATCTACCCATCCCTCCTTCACTTCTTCCTCTCTTCTTTCTTTCTGGTTTACACTTGAAACTTTGCTATTGAGTTCCTACAGACTCTTGAACTTGTAAGTTCTTGAAGCAGCTCACCCTCTTTGTGACCTTTCACCCCCTCCGTGAACTTCGTTTCTTTCTCTCCAGGGCCCCCTTGCCTCTTGCTCATTCTGAATTGATTTCTCAAGGACCAGTCTCTGATCAGCCCCATCCTGTCCTGGGCTTGGCAGATCTTCAGTCCATGAGTGCTCACCCTTGCCTGTTTTGCTTTGCCAGCAGCCTATGTCTCTTTCTATCTGAGGGCAGACAGGAGGAACAGGGTGACAGAAAGGGAGGCTTTGATAACTTGACAGCTGTTCAGTGCTGATGCTGGATATAGCAGCTTCCTTGTGCCCTAGGCACTTAGGAGCCCCTGTGTCTGAGCGCAGAGGGGATAGACTGAAGTTCTGGCTAGCACATAAGCAAGCGAGTGACCCAGCTGCATAGACAGTCTCAGACATCTGATGTGTGAGACTGCCTCACACATTCATTTTCTTGAAATGGCACCGAGAGGGCCCACATTTGTGACTGTCCCCTTTAGTGTGCACAAGAGTGTTCTGGGATGGGGAGATGGCTCAGTCAGTAAAGTGCTTACCACACAAGTGTGAAGACCCGAGTTTGATCCCAGAGAACCCACGTTAAAAGCCAGGCATGCTGGCACATGCTTTAAACTCAGCATTCCAGCTAGTTTTATCTCAATTTGACAGGGTCGTTTGGGAAGAGAGAACTTCCATTGAGAAAATACCCCCACCAGATTAGTCTGTGCGTTATTCTCTTGATTGATGATTGATGTGGGAAGGTCTCACTGTGGGCAGTGCTATTCCGGGGCTGCTGGTCTTGGGTGCTATAGGAAGGCGGACTGAGCAAGGCATGAGGAGCAAGCCAGTAAGCAGCACCCCTCCATGGCCTCTGCATCAGCTCCTGCCTCCAGGTTTTTGCTTGAGTTCCTAGGCTGCTATCCCTGGATAATGAACCATGATATAGAACTACAAGCTGATACTAACCCCTTCTTCCCCAAATTGCTCACAGTCATGTTGGTTTAATCACAGCAATACAGTCTAAGACAGTTGGTGCTGTTGCAGTGGAGACAGGCAGATCCATAGATCTAGCTAATCTTTAGCTCCAGGTTCAGTGAGATATCCCATCATGGCGGTGGTACATTTACCACCAGCTCTGGGCCACCGCCAGCTCTGGGAGCCATCAACTCTTAGAAACAGTGGTTCTATGCTTCTATCAAAGCAGCATGTAGCCCAGAAACATCTTTTTTTATACTAGCAAAGACTAAATCTACCACACAGTGTAATGTGCCACTTGTAGATGCCTCATTCCCACCACACTGCCAGTCAAACATGCACGCTAGGAACCTGCCATCGTAGCTCAAACTGGCAGGCTGCTGCTAACTTGAGAGAGACAACTAGGAAGCTGTTTTTCAGCTCTGTTTTAGAATCTTTTTTCTCAGGTTTTAGGTGGAAACTCTTACCAACCCGTCGGGCGCCATTTGTAGCTAGAGTTTTCCTGCCTGGTCCACAGTCAGGACAAATCTCTCTCACCCTCCAGTCCCAAGTCTGCTCACACCCAACCAAGTAAACACACAGAGACTTATATTACTTATAAACTGTATGGCCATGGCAGGCTTCTAGCTAGATGTTCTTATATCTTAAATTAACCCATTTCTATTAATCTATAAGTTGCCACGTGACTCATGGCTTACCGGTATCTTAACATCCTCTCACTCATTCAGCCTTCCTCTTCCCAGAATCCTCTTCTCTGCTTGTCCCACCTATACTTCCTGCCTGGCTACTGGCCAATCAGCATTTTATTTATTAACCAATCAGAGCAACACATTCACAGCATAGAGAACATCCCACAGCACCCGTGTCAAACAATAATGTAGAGGGGGCTAGGCCTGGGTTCAGTTCTCAGCACTCACAGCTCCTGTAAGCTCAGTTCAAGGGAATCTGATACCCTCTTCTGACCTTAGCCAGCACCAGACATGCCCATGCTTTATATACACACAGACACGTGTAAGCAAAACCTTCAGAAAATGAAATAAGCATATCTAGAAAACATAAGATGGAGAATGACTGAGAAAATGCTCAGCACTGACCTCTGGCCTCTATAGCCATGTTCACACAGATGTTTGCACATGCACAGAGGCACACACACTCCCATGCCAGCTTTCCTGGGTCTTAGCAGGATCCTGACCAAATGCCTCTGACTCTGGAGACACCAGAGACACCACACAATGGATGCTAGCATCTGCTAAGTGGCCAGCCTTCCTCAGTGAATCAGCCTCCTAGTTTCTTTGAAGTCAGGAGCCCTGGCTTGCTTTAGACCCCAGATGCCTTCTCATATGTCCCCTACCAGCTGTAAGACACATAAAGGGGGACTCTTTCATGAAAATAGGGTTGTTTGTTTTTGGCTAATATGGGTTCTTATTCAGGGAAAGAACATTATTGTATGTGAGTCTTCCCCATTTAAATCCCAGAGAGACATGGTTATGGCCTCAAAATAGCAGTAAGCCAGTGGTCTGTCCTTCTGCAAGGTCCTTTCCATGGGGATGGAAATTAGTCAAAGTGCAGAATGTCTAATGAGTCTTCTTGCCCTCAGAGACACGCTCTCAGCATCCTTATCAGCAGGGCAGCCAGTGGGAGCCTCAGATGTCTCTGATATCTTTGTCCCTGGAGATCTCCTTGAGGTGCCCATATTCATTAGCCTATTGCTAACATGCACATCAGATAAATACCAGATAAATATCAGGGAGAACACTGGGGTAAAAGGAAGGGTCTGGAACTATGCTGATGAATGAGGAAGTGAGCCTGACAACGCCTCCTCATGATTGTTTGTGGATGGAGCAAACTATGCAAAGAGGATTACAAGGATAACCACATTTTCTGCAGACTATCCCCCAGCTTAAGGCTAGATAGCAATTTGCAGGGATTTGAAAAATGTATGATTGCCACTAGTTTGTCAATTTGTTTTTCCTTTTTAGCTGTGCCTTCTGGAAGGATCATATCCCAGCTGAACCTGCAAAACAATTCATATTCAGGAATCTCCCTATCCCCACCATTCCAGTGGTTTTAGTCGTGAAAGTTATTGGGTCTTTTCTATTTTTTAAATTGTAGGGTTTTTTTTTTAAGATTTTTAATTTAAAATTTCATACAAATATATATTGTACCACGAGTACATTCTTTTTTTTTTTTTTTTTTTTCCACTTATAAACTGTGTGGCCGTGGCAGGCTTCTTGCTAACTGTTCTTATAGCTTAAATTAATCCATTTCCATAAATCTATACCTTGCCACATGGCTGGTGGCTTACCGGCATCTTCACATGCTGCTGGTCATGGCGGTGGCTGCAGTGTCTCTCTGCCTCCGCCTTCTGCTTCCCAGAATTCTCCTCTCTCCTTATCCCACCTACTTCCTGCCTGGCCACTGGCCAACCAGTGTTTTATTTATTGACCAATCAGAGCAATTTGACATATAGACCGTCCCACAGCACTTCCCCTTTCTTTTTTTTAAAAGGAAGGTTTTAACTTTTACACATCTCCAAAGTCAGCTTGGTATATTTGGGAATTTGGGCGTAGCTTCTCTTACTACTTCCTGCTGGAGGGGGGCGCTGTATCTTATGGGGACACAAAGAAAATTTTAGGATCATGGAGTAGTCCGTGAGACTGTATCGTCTGAGCCAGTTGCCTTGAAACGATTCTGGATGTTGGATCATCTGGGCCATGGTGTCATCAGAGACCTTTCAGGTGGTCTTGGCTGGTCAAACTTGATGTATCTTAATCTGGAACAAATCCATAGCCTCTGGCTTTCTGTGGAAACAAAAGCAGAGCCTCCTTTCCAAAGCAACATATCCTTACATCCAAATTTTGAAGTTAAGGTACCTTTAAAATACACATTTTGGCATAACTCAACAGCTTTTGCAATCAAATGTTTCTCTTCAGTTACGAATATCAAAGAGAACATAATCCAGATTCTCTGTGTGGTAGCCATCTTTATGTGGCTTATTTTTTAAATCAGCTTGAGCCTATTGCTTTTAATTGAGGCCTGTTGCAGCCTTTTAAGCCTGAAACGGCGCTGTGGCTGCTGACTCTGCCTACTTCAGCTTCCCAACATGGCGGTGGTACGTTTTCCGCCAGCTCTGGGAGCCATCAATTTTCAAAAATAGTGGGTCTATGCTTCTTATCAAAGCAGCGTGTAGCCCAGAAACCTCTTTTTGTTTTGTAATAGCAAAAGCTAAATCCACCATGCAGCTTAATGTGCCACTTGCAGAGGCCTCATTCCCGCCATACTGCAGATCGAGCTCACACGCCAGGAACCCGCCAGTAACTCAAACCGGCAGCTGCTGCTCATTTGAGAGAGACAATTAGGAAGCTGTTTTTAGCTCCGTTTTAGAATCTTTTCTCAGGTTTTAGGTGGAAACTCTTGCCCTCTCGTTGGGCGCCATTTGTAGCTAGAGTTTTCCTGCCTTGCCCACAGTCAGGACAAATCTTTGTCACCCGCCAGTCCCACAGCCGCTCAGACCCAACCAAGTAAACACAGAGACTTATATTGCATATAAACTGTATGGCCGTGGCAGGCTTCTTGCTAACTGTTCTTATAGCTTAAATTAATCCATTTCCATAAATCTATACCTTGCCACGTGTCTGGTGGCTTACCGGCATCTTCACATGCTGCTGGTCATGGCGGTGGCTGCAGTGTCTCTCTGCCTCCGCCCCACGAGTACATTCTTTCTCAGTCTTTCCTACTGTCTCTTTTCTCTCTCATCCTTTTAGTACTCTTTGTTCTCTAAATAGTTTCATATTTACTTTTAGAATAGATTTTAAATTAAAAAAGTTATGTGCATCTGTGTGGTAGGTATATGCACATGAGTGCAGTTGCCCATGGAGGCCAGAAGAGGGCATCAGCTCCCCTGGAGCTGAAGTTACAGATGTTAGTAAGCTGCCCAAAGTGGGTTTTGGGAATCAAACTCAGATCTTCCGTCAGAGCAGTACATACTCTTAACCACTGGACCAGCTCTCCTACCCCATCACTTCTATTCTCAGATTGTGCATGATTTTATGTGCCTTTATAGGATCTAGGTGCTACAAATGGGGAAAAACACACCATATTTATCTTTCTGAGATGGGCTTTATTTGCTTAATACTATATCTAGCTTATATCCATTTCCCTGAAAATGACATAGTTTTATTTATGTATGACTGAATATATATGTATATAAATACACACACACACACACACACACACACACACACACACACACACACATTAGATCCATACATGTATTTTTCTTTATTCCCATTCCTCTGTTGATGGGCACCTATGTTGGTTCCATTGCTTGGCTATTGTGAGGACTGCTACAATAAACACGGGTGTGCAAGGATCCCTATGATGTGTTGACCTAGAGTCCTTTGGTAGATTCCCACAAGTTCTATAGCTGAGTCATATGATACTACTGTTAGTTTCCTTGAGAAACAGCATCAGTGTGCCAGGTTTCCCTTTTGTCCATACCCTCCTCAGCATTTGTTAGCTCTTTAAAGATGAGACAAGTGGTCAATAAACATACAAAAAAAAGTGTTCCAATTCACCAGCCATCAGAGAAATGCAAATCAAGACTACAATGAGATTCCCTGTTACCCTAGTCAGAGTAGCAGCCGTGAAGGCTGTTTGAAAAACATAGCAACTGCCCTTATGTGGGGAACCATGTTGTATTAGTTTTCAAGTCACTGCCACGAGTCTCTGTTTGGCTGCTGCTGTTAGAAGCTACACATTACTGGGAACTACCTGCTCTTGGAGCATGGCCTTGGAGACAGCCTCTGGTTTGGACAAAGCAGAGATGCCAGTGAAGCTATCTCTCTAGGGGGAGGAAGTTTTAGGAGGAAGAAAGAGAATTTACACGAAGTTATGATGGCTATGCCCTTGGAATACCCTGACTCAAGATGCATCTTATAATATTATTGATATGATGGCCTTGCCCTTAGATAAACAGAATGAGGGTGGGACCAGGAGGGAGGCAGGCAGAGGGCAGGGTGCTGTCATCCAGCTCTGAACTGGACAGGCGGCTCCTGTCTCACATCTAAAATCCTTAGGAAGTGTATGAGGTAGAATTTTGGCCTCCTAGCCTTGGCTATAGTATATAAAGCAAGAGCTTGCCTGGCTGCCTTAATCCGGTAGAGAGAAGTGTTCATGGTAGGTGATTAATGAGAGCCTACTGATGCCAGTGCCCGGGGAACCTCAGCTCTCAATGGAGGTCAACAAGTTACAATCTCCTACTGCTTAAGTTCCGATAAAGTTCCATCCATTTACAAGTTATCAGCTAAGGCTTTGCTTCTAAGAGTGTAGTATGGGTTGTGTCTAGTCACTGTTCTATTGCTGTGAGGAGACACCAGGACCACGGCAACACTTATGAAGGAAAACATTTAATTGGGGCTAGCCTACAGTTTCAGAGGTTTCGTCCACTGTCCTCACGGTGGGGAGCGGGCATGTTGCTGGAGAAAGAACTGGGCTGGAGAGATGGCTTCGTGGTTAAGAGCACCGACTGCTCTTCTAGAGGTCCTGAGTTCAATTCCCAGCAACCACATGGTGGCTCACAACCACTTGCAATGAGATCTGGTGCCCTCTTCTGGCCTGCAGGGACACATGCAGGCAGAATACTGTATACATAATAAATTAATTAAAAAAAAAAAAAAGAAAGAAGAGAGTTCTACATCTGGATCTACCGGCAGCAGGAAGAGAGAGAGGCATGGCTCCTGGCTTGGGCTTTTGACACCCCAAAGCCCACCCCCAGTGACACACTTCTTCCAACAAGGCCACACTTCTTACTCCTTCCCTGGTAGTGCCACTCCCAGGTGACCAAGCATTCAAATATATGAGCCTATAGGGACCATTTTTATTCAAACCACCCCAGGCTGCAATCCACCTTTGCTGGTCTCCCACCATGCCACACAATTCCTGTACTTGCTTTCCTCTGTGAATCTTGGTGCAAGCCTCTGTACTCATAGAGTTGGGGGTATTCAGCATATGTACCTCAACAAGTTGGCAGAACCTAGGTTTGCTCTTTAAACACATGTCAAATTGCATACTTCATTAAGGGCATGCTGGGAAATCAACTGACTTATGTCTCTATCTGGCAGAGAGGCTACACCTGCCTAATGCTGTATTAGTTTCTATTGTTGTATCAGGCGTTGCTATGGTTTGGAGCTGAAGTGTCCACAAAGGCTCATGTGGAGACGGCTCGGTCCCCAGCTGTTGTATCTAGGCACTGAGAGATGATTAGAACATGAGGATTCTGATATCACCCTGAGTTAATCCTTTGATGGACTTGGTATGATGGCATTATTGGACAGCGGGGAAAGTAAGAAGAAGCACCCAGCTGGAGGACAGAAACAGTGAAGGATGTGTTCTGGAAAGATACACCTTGTCCCTGATCCAGTGATGTCTGTCTCTTTCTTTACTAGCTGCCCTGAGATGAGCAGCTCTCCTGCCTCATGTTTTACTGACAGGATGTGTAAATAGGGAGCTTAGGGAACTGACCTGGTGCATTGTAGACTTACCAGAGGCATTGGGGAGGACATGGTAATTGATAGGGCATCTGCCATGTTCCATCAGGGTGGACCCTTTCCTGGGTAAGATGAACCATGGGTCTGTTCCTTCCTTCCTTTCTTCCTTCCTTCTTCCTTCCTTTTTTTCTTCCTACCTTCCTTCCTTCATTCTTTACTGCCCACTTCCCATCCTCCTTCTCTCCCCATTCCTTTGTTACTATCTTTCCCACTTTGAAAAAGGGCTTACTATGCTACGCAGTCTTGTCTCTACCTCTGGAGCTCACAGGACCTCCTACTTCAGCCTCTGGAATGCTGGGAATACAGCCATGCAATGTCATTCTTTGCTTTCATTTCAGTAAACTGCATACATGCACTTCTGGGAGACGATGTGGGCTCCTGAATTCTTATGTGCCGACTAGCATGGAGTCACTTGGTGTTGGTCACCATCTTCACACATGCACCCCTACCCTCACCCCCCCCACACACACATACCCTAGTGGCTTGCTTGGGTCTCCTTTTCCATCTCCTTTGTAGAGATGCTGGAACAGTCCAGCTCCCAAGAACAGCAAAAACAAAGACGAAGAGAGAAACAGATGCCGATAGTCACTCTGGTTCCCCGTGAAGCATTGATGACATGTTGGGTGAGCTCATGTAGGACTATCTCTAAATGACCTTGACGTGACCCAGCTCTCTCCCCTTCGCTGCATGTAGTCCTCCAGAATAGCAAGAGTGTGCTGGGGAATGCAACCTCCTGAGATGGGGACAACCTGGAACAGCGCAGATTTGGGGCCTGTTGCTCCTGGGGAATGTAGCCTCTTGAGAAGAGAAGAAATGTCCAGGAGAGCAAGACTTTCTTTTTCCTCTCCCGCAGAGGCAGATTGTGATCAAAACTTTAGCCTAGTGATTAACCCCGAATTGTATAATCAATGTCTTTGTTACTCTTCTGGTTGTTATAACCGAATGCCTGGCAGAGTCACTCAAGGGAGGAAGGGCTTAGTTCAGCTTCAATTTCGAGGGGGATACATCCCATCACGACAGGAACTGGAGGCAGACGGGCACATCCCATTCACAGCCAGCAGCAAAGAGGTGAAGGTTGTGCTACACTCCGGCTCCCTTTCTCCTTTTTATTCTGTCCAGGACCCCAACCCATGGATGGTGTCACACACATGAGGGTGGGTCTTCTGCCTCAATTGACCCACACAAAAAAACTCCTCATAGATACAAGGAACAGGTATGTTTCCATGGTGATTCTCAATCTAGTCAAGTAAACAATGAAGATGAACGATGGCAACTGGGATGGGCTGTCTTTGAGGGTTGCTCAGCTGTGACGTAAATGCGGTACCCACACTTGAGCCTCTACTTGACCTGGAAGCCTTTTTGAGGCTTGGAGGAAGATCTTGGGCTCCTCTTGTGTGTGTGTGTGTGTGTGTGTGTGTGTGTGTGTGTGTGTATGAGTATTCATGTATAGGTGGATATGTGTGTGTATGAGTATTCATATATAGGTTGATATGTATGTGTGTGTGTATGAGTATTCATGTATAGGTGGATATGTGCATATGTGTGTGTACATGTTCACATGTGTGCACACATGTGAAGGCCATATGTCAACCTTAGATGTCATTCCTCAGAAGTATTACCCCAGGGATCCACATATATCTACTCCCTAGTACTTGGGCTGCAATCTTATTCTACCATGCTCGGGTTTTAAAATGTGGGTTCTGGGGCTCAAACTCAGGTCTTTGTGGTTACATGGCAAGCACTTTTCCCACTGAGCCATCTTGGCAGTCCTTTTTTTGACCTCTGCTGCCTAACTGTACGTAAAATATCTACTTGATGCAACTTGTTTATGAGTGTGTTCTGTCTCAACAGGCTGAGACATGCCACTCGATATACCACATGCCTGCTTTTCTGTGGCCTCTCTGAAGGCAGAGATGGGCCTGGCTTTTAGGTGAGTTGGTGAGCCGCCTTCTTCAAGTTTATCCTTGACCAGGCCCAATTTAAAGCTCCAAAAACCAACTCCAGCTCTGGAAAGCAGACATGAGTTTATTCTCTCCTCCAGTCTCTGAATTCATTGTTTTCCATCACTCCTGTCGCTGTCTGTGCTCAGATACTGTTCTGAACACCTGGAGTCTGCTAACTGCCGTGGCTGTTTTGGGGGTTGCTTATGCTGACAGCTGGAGCGATGGGATTGAGATTCTTTCCCCTTGGCTGTGAACTGGGTGGGGTGCCCCCCTGGGCTCTGGCCACAAGCTGGTCCTCCATTTCAAGATTACACGGATTTCTGTAAGGACATTTGCTGCTACCCTGTTCACACAGACTGGCATGAGCATGGGCAATTTGGAAGACTGGTAGAATTTCAATTTCCCACTTCTTAATGAAGTGGCGCAGCTGTGGGGTTAGATTAGCTATTGGAATTTTATGGTGTGTGAGGTTGGAGAAGTCAGGGGAATGGAATAGGAAACACAAAATAATGAGGCACAGATTCATCCTCCTAACCAAGCCCTGAGTGAGTATATATGAGGTAAGACCAGCAACTGTGTTGAACATCAGGGAAGCTTGGTCAAATCCCCCTGCTACTCCTGGCTTGAATTCTAATCAGAACACTCACCCACTCTCTCTGGGCCTCGGTTTCATTTACAGTCATTGGGCAGGTTGAGCTGGAACTCAGGGTTTTAGCTGGGGGAAATTATTGTCCAAGGACTCTATTAAACTTCTAAAATTGACCTTCATTGAATTCTCCAGGGTCTGTGTATAGAACTACTGGGCTGGATGGCTTCCATGGCCCCTTCCAGTCAGTGTCTCAAAATTCTAGAATATTCTATGCCAAAGAAAAGTTGACCTTAGACTCAGTTCATACCTACTGCCCCTTGCAGAAGTTGTTTACTGAATTATGCCAGTTCCTACAGACCTAAGCCTTCTCTAGTTTCTTATATGCTCTGATTAAACCATCCGATCATTCCTTCATTTATCCATCCACTCAATATTTTCCAGGAAGCCAGTAACCACATATAGACTAAGGACTTATTATGTGTCAGAGCACAAGGTTCAGCTCAGCCACACTCAATGAACCAGCAAGCAGTTTTTGAATCTCTGCTCTAATTACAGCATCACGAGGACCAGCAATTTTTAATTTTGGCTGTGTTTTTACAACCACCAGGAGTCACTAACACTCTCATGACATAGCCTGTGTTCATGGTGGTTGGGACTAGTATATGTTATAAAATCTTTCTCCTCATCTCCAAGCTGATTTCAAAATACAATGAAGGTTGTTGACTATAGTAATGATCCTGTCCCCAGAATTACAGGACTGGGTTAAGAACACTTTCTTTCTTTCTTTCTTTCTTTCTTTCTTTCTTTCTTTCTTTCTTTCTTTCTTTCTTTCTTTCTTTCTTTCTTTCTTTCTTTTTCTCTATCATCTATCTGTATATCATCTATCTATCTATCTATCTATCTATCTATCTATCTATCTGTCTGTCTGTCTGTCTATCTATCTATCTATCTATCTATCTATCCATCTCTATCTATTTATCTACCTCTCTATCTATCTATCTATCTATCTATCATCTATCTATTTATCATCAATCTATCTGTGTATCTATCCTATCTATCCTATCCTATCCTATCCTATCCTATCCTATCCTATCCTATCCTATCCTATCCTATCCTATCCTATCCTATCTATCTATCTATCTATCTATCTATCTATCTATCTATCTATCTATCTATCTTGGACAGGATCTTTCTGTGAGCTCAGACTGGCTTTAAGATTACTACATAAGCCAAATGGCCTTGAACTTGACATCCTTGTATCTTAGCCTTCTCCAATGCAACCATGCTAGTCTTTGAATTTATTTTTATTTTTTAATTTGTGTGTGTGTGTGTGTGTGTGTGTGTGTGTGTGTGTGTGCACATATGTATAAGTACTTGACCACTGAAAGTTCTAGTCCCCAAATCTTTATCCCAAATCTACAGGCAGATGCATTCTAGCTGAGCTGAGATCAGCAGAGCTGAAGGGAGTCAGGATCTGTTCATGGTCCTTAAACAGTGCAGGTGAGAAATAACCATCCATTGTAGTAAGCCACCAAGAGATGTGGTTGTCTGTTACTGAAGCAAAACTTGACTAATACAGTCTAGGAGCAACAAAAACATAGTAATTATAATGCCCCTGTGAACTGTTTAATATGATTAGAAGAATGAGTTATAGAGCCAGATATTTCAATTTTATTTACAAGATTTATTTTATTTTTACTTATGTGTATGTGTGTGTTTGGGAAAGTACATGTGAGTGCAGGTACCATTGGAGGCCAGACGTGTCAAATCACTGAATCTGGAGTTACAGGTGAGCTGCCTGATGGGGGTGTTGGGAATTGAACTCTGGTCCTCTGGAAGGGCATTATAGACTCTTAACAACCGAGCCATATTTCTAGCCTCTGTCTCCATTTTAAATTCCACTCACTATCTAGGAGAAAATGAGCACGTTACTCAATCTCTCTGAAATCCAATTTCTTTCTTTATATAATAGATACAATAGTAGCACATACCTTAAATGTTTTATGTGAGGGTTGCTTATATATGAAGTATTTGTATGCTAATGTACTTTTCCTTTGAACCATGTAACCACAGTACTTGCTAATGTTAATCTCCAATATATATCTTCATTTAATTTTGAAAGAACAAGTGACCTTTCTCACACACCTTTCGAATGTTTCTTCCTTTTATGTCTGTGGCGGTTTGAACGAGAATGACCCTGTAGGCTCATATGTTTGAATACTTGGTCCCCCGTGGGCAGAACTGTTTGGGAAGGACTGGGAGGTATAGCTTTGTTGGAGGAGATATATCACTGGGGTCAGGTATAAGGTTTCAAAAGCCTCCCACCACCCCCAGTGTGCTCTCCATTCCTGCTACTTCAGGTCAGGATGTGAGCTCTCGGCTGTCTCTGTCACCACGCCTTTGCTCTGCCATCATGGACTCCAGCCCTCTGAAACCGTAGGCCCAATTAAATGCTTACTTTTATAAGTTGCTTGTCACTTTGGTCATGGGGTTTTGTTACAGCAATAGAAAAGTAACAAAAACATCTTAAAGTGATTTTTTTTTTAACCAGCCACAGTTCATTTTGCTGAAAGAATCTTGTGTTGAGACTTAAAACTCTTAAACTGTAATTTGTTTTTCCTTATGTTCTATGGTCCTAGATAGGATGCCCATCTTCTGGGTCAAATATGAATATTTCAGGCAGAGCCGTACTTTTTAATATGTATCTGAATTTTATCTTGTAGCAAAGCACTTGGACTAAATGGAAAGTAATTTTTTTTTTATTTTTTTTTTTTTTTAAGGAGCAAGGAGTGACAGGAAACACCTAGCAATTAAACACATTCCCATGTTATTAGATGGAGGAAGAGACATTCACATTTAATAAAGGAACTGGGCAACTGTTTAAAACCAAGAAGCGGGACTGGCAAGATGGCTCCAATCGGGTAAAGACACTTGCTTCCACACCTGAGGGACTGAGTTTCCTTCCCAGGACGCACAGGCCGGAAGGAGAGAACCAACCCCCACCAACACGAAATAAGTAGGATAAATAATAAATAAATAAAACCATGAATCAAATATACTTTTTCATATTGGCAGAAACCCGAAGCTTTCAAATTCGATCTATCTGTTAGTACTAAATGCCGTCTTTATTTCCGGTGTTCCCGGTGCCGTTTCCTTTAAGCTTCTATTGGATAGTGCACACCTTTTCACAGCGTTTGTAGCCATCTCAATTAAGTTTTCACAGCCAACCCTAAAGCCTAACAGGAGGTACAGGTTTCCCTTTTACTCCTTTATCTTTACAGGGCACTGTATCTAAGCTCCTGTCGGTGTTTTATACACAGTCCTGAATAGAAATTTGTTTCCTGGAAAGTCTCCCCAGCTTCAGTGAGAAAGCATCCCTTGTCTCTTGAAATACTTTTAAATTAAAAATATAGACCTTTCAGCTGAGACAGATCCTGCCACGGCACTGTCGCGGATTGCCTATGTTTTTATTTCTGAAACATTATCTGACGGTGGATTTGAACAGGAACAGTAAACTCACCAGCTTAGCTCTGTGATGTTCTGTCATTTTAGGTTTGTTTATCAGCCCATGACTAACCATGGGCCACAGAAGCCCTGAGACCAGAGATGGAATCATGGTCAAAGACTTTTGATTACACCAGGTAAACCTTAACATTGGCTGGGCAGATGATAATATAGAAATAATAGCAAAGCTATAAATGAAACTCTCTCTCTCTCTCTCCTCTCTCTATGTGTGGGGTGGTGGTATATGTATGTGTGTTTGTGGGTACATGCCCACACATGCACACAGGGAGGACAGTAGATGCTGGGATTGCTGGATGTTTTCTTCTGTTGTCTGCCCAGGTTTTTGTTTTTGAGGCAGTGTATCTTGCTGAACTGGAGCTCGCTGATTCAGCCTGACTGGTTGTGTGGTTAGTCCCAGAGACCCGCCTCACTCTTGTGACTGAGGTTATAGACGTGCACCACCATGCCTGGGGGCTCTGGACATTGAAGGTGCTCATTCAGGTCCTCATAACCACCGAGCCGTTTCTCCAACCACTAGGCTTAAAACTTACAGTTGGCAGGTAGTATGGCTGGTTGGAAAGGTCAGAGCTGGAGAAGCAGTTCCACATGTTCACAGAAACAGCTGTCCCAAGGGATCCCTAGGGTGTTGGTTCTAAGATCCCCGTGGATATCAAAAAAGGGAAACATTTAAGTCCTTTCTATGTAATATAGTATCAGCATATAGCCAGCTAATGCAATCTGATGTACATGAAATCTTATTTAAATTCTTGTAATACGCATCCTACTGCAAATGCCATATAAATCAGCTGTGTAATGTTCAGAGGATAATTACAAGAAAAAGTCTGTTCGTGGTCAGTACAGAAACAGTCTTTGATTACAGAATAATCAGATGTGGAACCCACTGAGTGCAGGGGATCATCTATCTTTGGGGAGAATTCTAGGTCTCATTTTCCTTACTTCTAAACACTCCCAAGGGAGAGGGTAGGGCTAGGGGGATGATGCAGGGATATGGAACATATACTGCTCTTACAGAAGACGTGAGTTTAGTTCCCAGTGTACACCTCACAACCACTTGTAACTCCAGCTCCAGAGGATCTGACACCCTCTTCTGGCCTCTGTGGGTACCTGCATTCACATGCACACATACCCCCACACAGACACAAATACACATAATTAAAAATAAAAGAAATCATCATAATAAAACATCCCAAGTGTTCTTTAAGCATACAGGTCTATTTTTCTTTTTCCAGGATTCAAGGTCACCTCTCATTAGTTCAGTTAACATAGACATTTATCACATTTTTTTTCCTTGACTTTCATGACTACGACAATTTGAGGAGTCTCAGGAATTTGATTCACAGACAGTCCTTCAATTCATTCCTAACATTTTCTCAGGTTTTACATCTTTTTGTGGGGTAATGGCAGAGGGATGTTCTGGTTTTGGTGGATCACATCAGGGAGTATGTGTGGCAGCTGTGTCCTGGGGTGTCGTCTTAGTTCCTGTTCTGTTTTTATGAAGAGACACCATGACCAAGGCAGCATATAAAATAAAGCATTTAATGGGGGCTGGCTTCTAGTTTCAGGGGTTAGTCCCTTATCATCATGGTGGGGAGTGTGTGGCAGATAGTCATGGTGCTGGAGCAGTAGCTGAGAGCTCACATCTGATCTGCAGGCAGTGGCGGGGGGAGAGGGAGGGAGGGAGGGAGTTTTTTTACAAGGCCACACATCCTAATATTTCCTTAAGCATCCACCAACTAGGGATCAAGCATTCAATATGAGTCTATGGGAGCCATTCACAGCCTAATCACTACAGGTGATACACTGACTTCCATCACTTGAGTAAAGGGAAGGGGGTCCAGGCTTCCCTGGAGTCCTAGGACTGTTTTTGTCCTTTCCAGTTAAAAAGCATTACACACGGGAGGGCACACCCAGAGACTGTAAATACCCTACCTCTCGTGAGACTTTTATTCATTAATTTGTAGCATCTATATACATCATGTGAGCCCTCTGTATTTTACCTTTTCATACACTTGTTCATTACCTGTATTGTGTTCACATGCTACAACCAGAGGCTGATTTGGAGGAGTCAGCTCTCTCCTTCTACTAAGTAAGTACAGTCTGTGGATCGAGCTCAGGTCGTCGGGCTTGGTAGCAAACCCTTTACCTGCTGAACAATCTTGTTAGCCCTGATTTCACTTCTGCGTTTTCTTTCACAATTCATCCTTCGACGGTTTTCATATATGTGTGTAGTGTGTTTTTGTATTACTTTCTCATTATTCTATCGTATCCCCCTCCTACTCGATCTGAATCCATTCTCCTTCCCAACAAGTTGCCCCCCACCAACTATCAAGTCTTTAAAAAAATCACAACACACTGAGTCTAACTGAAGTTGCTTGCATGAGTATGGAATGGAGGTTATCTACTAGATTATGGGCAACTTCCCAGTGGCTACAGCAGTAAAGAAAGAAAGAAAGAAAGAAAAAGAACGACTCTCCCTTCCCCAGCAACTCTTCATCGCCAGTAGCTCCTCAGTTAGAGCTGAGGTCTCACGAGCCCAATCCTGAGCCCGTGACGGAAAGTTGACTGGTCCAGTCTTGTACAGGTCTTGTGCACACAGCCCCAGCTGCTGTGAGTTCACTAGTGGGAAAGGCCACGTGCCATGTTCAGAGACAGCAGCTCATGGCACTCCACCCTGCCCTTTCTCTTACGTTCTTTCCACCGTTTTCTAGAACGTTCCCCCATTGATTTTATTTTATTTTATTTGTTTTCTGGCCAACACCAACAGTCATTTGTGTTTGGCAACCTGTGAGCTCTTTCTGAGGGAAGAAATTATCTTTTTAATTTTTCTGTCCACAATGATTTCAGTGCCCAGCAAACGCAGTGGGTATTCAATAACTGGGTGTTAAGTGAATGCCCACAACTACAAAATTGATTCGGATCAAAGGATTATTTTTTGCTGATAAATAAAAATCCATTGTGTTTGGCTCAAGTTCAGAGATACTTTGTACACATGCTGCAGTCTCACGGGAGCTCACATTATCTGCTCAGACAGGTTCTGGCTGGGCTTGCTGGGAGAGAAGTGCTCTAAGCCCCGGGCAGCATCGAGACCACACACTTGCTCTGCTCTCCACGCCTCTCTGTAGCCATTCTTACTCCATGCCCTGCGGCTGCCTCTAATATGATTTGCACCGGAAACTGAATGTCGCCCCCCCCCCCAAGAAGCCCCGTTATTGCTATCTAGCCAACCTCAGTTCCTAAGAGTTGGGTTGCCTGAGTGTTGGGACTTGGTCCTGGCTGACAAGGGGACAAGCAAGACTGCAGTAGACTATGTTCAGTCATGTGACCACATTGAGCTCAATCAGCTGTGGTTAGTGTGAGCAGAAAACACACAGCAGGAAGTGTGGTTCTTTGGAGGGTGGGAGAGGGTGGGAGAGGGTGGGAGAGGGTGGGAGAGGGTGGGAGAGGGTGGGAGAGGGTGGGAGAGGGTGGGACAGAATCCACTTTTAAAAGATGAGCTTTTAAAACAATTTATCACCCAAGGAAAGCATGACCAGGGGACCGAGGGACGATGGACATGTAAAGGGACACCACAAGGTGGATAGTCACATAGGACAGAACTAGGAAGCCTGCAGGGGAGGGTCAGGACACAGCGGTTACAGACTGCATCCTCAGGGGCAATGCTGCTGTTTGGAAAAGCCAGGGTACCGGTAGCGACCCTGCCGTCGCTCCCTTCCGCACTCCGGGTAGCTCCATCAAACCGGAAGTAAGGAGACTGGCCAGACTAGAGAGCCGCCTTCAGGACAAGGAGAAGGACCTCTGAAGGGCAGGTGAGGGAGGTGGCCAGCAGAGGGCGTGGCCAGCAGAGGGCAGGACAGGAGGCCAAGGCAAAGGACGCACAGTCACCAGGTGGGACTCACTCCAGAAACCGAGTCTGAGGTTAGACCGGTCTCCTCAGAGAGCAATACAAAGAGTATTTCAGGGAGGATCAGTCTCCGCTGTCTGCGTGTTAAAGGCTGGTCCTCAGTCTGATTACCATAGATGTAACTGAGTAGTTTCAAGAAATGGGGAGTAGCCAAGTGTTAAATGGGTTCTCAGAGGCCGTTTTATCTTTAATTGTTGTGCTCAGAGCAACCCGGGGCTGCTACCGCTGGAGTCGTACTTCTGATCAAAAGCCCAAATAAATCCTTTATATTCAAAAAAGCATATGTCTTTGTGTGGGCATGTGGATATGTTTATGGGTATGTACATATTTATGTATATGTGTTATTTGCACATGCATATGTTTATGCATGTGTGTTCGTGAATGTATGTTTATGTATGTGTGCATGTGTGTGTGTGTGTGTCTGCATGCATGTGTTTGAACTTGTGGGGTTGTGGTTGGTTCCAACGAACCCACAGATACAAATTGATCATGTATATATGCATGTGTTTGAATGTAGAAATACACACAATAAACATAGATATATGTGTCATGTGGATGCACACCTTAGCAAACTGTAATTCTGCAATTAAATGAGACCTCGAGGAGCCAACAGATGGCAGCGAAGACTGTCTCCTTGCTCCTTCAGAGGGTGTGTTCGTTACTTCCCCTTTTTTTTTGCAACAAAGCACACTGTGGAAGCGTTTATTTGGCTCACGGTTTGAGGGGACGGTCCATCATGATGGGGAAGTCATGGCAGCAGAGTGTGAGGCGGCCGGGCACAAGGCATCCACAGTCAGGAAGCAGAGAGATGGAGGCCGGTGCTCAGCTCGCTTTCCGCTTTTCAGTCACTCCAGGCTCTGAGGCTCCATAGTTCAGCCCACACTTAGGGTCGGTCTTCCCATCCCAGTTACCATAATCTAGAAACTCCTCACAGACATGCCGACAGGTTTCCTGCCAATGGGAGTCTAGATCCAGTCAAGTTGGCAATGTTGTCCATCACCTGGGAGGATCCCAGTAGAGAGGAGGGCAGTAGGGAAGGCCGCGGGGGTGACGCCTGCCACTTATAACTCTCCTCAGGGTTGTTTCTTGGAGGAAATTTATAAAAAGTCAGCCAAGCATCGGTCCGTAAACCCATGCGGTTGTTCTTCTCATCTAAAAACAGCACCAGTTTCCTTTATTTCCAGATCCTGCTCATGCTGTGGGCACAAGTCAGAGCCATGCCAAGGCTCCCACCACTCCAGCTCCCCACGTCCTGCCAAGCCCCACCCCCAAATTCTACCAAGCCCCACCCCCAGATCCTGCCAAGCCCCACCCCCAAATTCTACCAAGCCCCACCCCATGTCCTGCCAAGCCCCACCCCCAGATCCTGCCAAGCCCCACCCCCAGGTCCCGCCAAGCCCCACCCCCAAATTCTACCAAGCCCCACCCCCAGATCCTGCCAAGCCCCACCCCCAAATTCTACCAAGCCCCACCCCATGTCCTGCCAAGCCCCACCCCCACATCCTGCCAAGCCCCATCCCATGTCCTGCCAAGCCCCACCCCCAGATCCTCAGTTCCTCAAGCGCGGCTCTGTTTCAGTGGGCAGCAAGTGCAGCAGGCACCGTGCTGAATGCGTTGCGAGCATCATCCCAAAATCCCCATGGACTCAGCGCTCTGTGGCTTAGAAAAGGACAGCGAGACAGACAAGCTACAGCCAGAAAGTGGGGGAGTGATGCTATGTGCGGGGCAGTGCACAGAGCATCACTCCCCGGTTTTCCTTTCGATGCTGCAGGACTTCACAATGTGTCTGCAAAGGGAGCTCTTGCCCTTCTTTTTGTGTGTATATGTGTGCTTGTGTGTGTGTGTGTGTGTGTGTGTGTGTGGTGCGCATACGTGAGTGTAGAAGCGGCTTCTCCTCAAGCACCTTGCTCTTTTTGAGAGAGGGTCTCTTATTGTTTGGAGCTCCCCAAATAAGCTAAACTGGATCCGTCTGTTTCCGTTTCCCCAGTGCTAGGATTATACGCACAGGTCATCATGCCTGATGACATTTTAAGCCCAGGTCCTGGTATGGAATTCGAATTCTCACGCTTGCAGGGCAGGTACTTTGGTACTTTACCAACTGAGTTATCTTCCCGGCCGTGTTCTTCACTTGTCCGGTAAAGTCTGGCTGTGTGAGCTTAGGCTCACCTTGAATTCCTGACCCTTCCTCTTTAGCAGGTGCATCTCAGTGTAGGAGATTCTCCAAGCGCTTCTGCTTCCCTGGGTGAGCCGCAGACACTAGCTCTGGGCTCCTGGCCCACCCACTGCTACAGCTAGATGGCGCTGCATCCATAGTTTTAGATATTCGGTCATGGGTTTTCAGAGCACAGCTCACAAAACACGTAAAAAGGAAGTTTCTCCATAGGATTACTTGGTGTGAAAAGGTACCCCCCAGGATTAAAATCAGGGCTTCTAGGAGCCATTGGTGGATGGCACAATTTAAACATCCCCATGTTTTCTTAATTCCCGGTAAGAGATTAGGCTGCAAGTAGAAAATTGATGAAATTCCACCCAAGAGCGCAGTTGCTTCGTCAGCTTTTTTTTTTTTTTTTTCCCCCATACTCTGCTTCTCCCTGTCTTTCAATCCTGAAATGCAACCTTTCCACCTGGGCAAATGAAAATCGTATTTTATTTTTAAAGCTGATGAGTGGCATCACCAGGAGAGTGTGGATTAGGTTGATAACCAAATAGCTAAGAGGGGTGAGCAAGTCAAGAAGCTTTGTGTGGTTTCTTCTTGAATACAGAGGTTTGACTCAGAAAGAGCACCCACAGTTTGTGAAACAGTGGATCAGATCTGTTAAAGAGATTTTATAAATAGAAGTGGGGGCTGGAAACCATGGCTCAGTGGGCAAAGGTGCTTACTGCTAAGCCAGAGGACCTAAGTTCGATCCCAGGGATCCTTAAGGTGGAAAGAGAGAGCTGATTTGTGTTCTAACCTCTGTATGAGAGCTACAGCATGTGTGTGTCCTCCCAGTAAATGCATCCATAGTTTTAGATATTAAAAAATAAGCACATTTTTTAGAAGAATGCGTTGCATGTATTGAAATATACAATTAATACCCATGAACACAAATTTTAAAGATAGGAAACACAGTTAAGGTATACATGCTGTTTTTATATTTATATTATAGCCTCTGTGATTTTAATGATAACCAGATAAAGTTGCACTTAAAGGGCAAAACTATAATGAGACAGTTTGATGAGGGGGAAAAGAGGGAGGGAGAGGGAGAGAGAAGGGGGAGAGAGAGGAATAAATATGAAACCCAACAGTATCTCCAAAGGAGTGACCCTGTGGAGCGGAGAAACGGGAAGGCTGGTGGGTTTGGAATGCCCTGCCCTGAGAGTTTGCAGTGTTAACAGAGACAGAGGATAATGCCGCCTCACGGAGGAGTTTGGAAAAACATACGAGGCAAATGTCAACCAACGGAGAGCCTAGTACGGCAGGCCTGTGGTGGGTGGGTTGGGTGCTGTCTCAATTCAGAGGGGACATGGGAAGTTTCAGAAGATGAGTGGACTGCAAGTGTGGTAAAAAAGAGCCAAGGTAGGTTTTGGTGACACCTAGGCAGACGACATTTGGGGGAATTTAGGTGTGGGGAGAGACGTGATCCCTCTGCACAGTGGTGATGGAGGGAGAGCACAGCCAATGGTACTTCCTCTTCAAAGCTTTGGGTCTCATGGCAGACACTAACTTGTGGGAGAAAACCATCTCTTCTTCAGGGCATCAGTTCAGCTCTGGAGTAGGAACACTGCTCTCTCATCTTGAGGACATTGGGTTTCAGTTCTCTTGTCTCGTCCTCCATCCTAACTTCTCATTTCATCAGCTTAATGCCTGGAATGGAGGATCACGAACGTAAAAGGAGTTGCTAGCTGTCCACTGACCCAGTGAAACAAGGTTTTTCTAGGGCAGGAAAGATGGCTCCGTGGTTAAGAGTGAGTACTGCTCTTGCGAAGGACCCCAGTTCAGTTCCCAGCACCCACATCATGTGACTCACAACTACCTGCAACCCCAGAAGCAGGGGATCTGATGCCCTCTTCTGGACTCCATGGGACCTGCATTCACAGATGCATACAAACACACATAATTGAAGTAAACCTTTAAAAATGGGGATTTTTTTTTCTTCAGAAAGAAGATGCTGCACCATTTCTGCCCACCACTTCCTCTTCCTTTCCATGGTTTCAACTTAGTGTCTCCACACTATCCAGAACCGGGAATCCAGTCATGCTTGTCACTGGAAATAGAAGGCAAGAGAGGGGCCAACAGAGAATCATGGGATCCTTTCGACTGGTTACAAAACCATGGTGCACCGTCTCCTCTGGGCTATCTTTGAAAGAGGAATGACAGTATGATCACTGAGTGGTTCATACAGAAGCAGAAAGTCTTGAGAAGTCAAGGAGAGAATACACAAAGGTGAGTGCTGTCTGTGGGGGTCACTGTGTTCAAAAGCAGCACCGGAAAGGACGGAGGTTGTTTTGGCTCGCAGTTAGAAGGGAAACATCCTGTTAGGACAAGGACAGCATGGCAACAGGAACACAGGACAGGTGGTCGTCTTGCTTCCACCGTCTGGACATGAGGCAGATGGGCACTGGCACTCAGCTTCCTTTCTCTTTTAAATTCAGCCCAGGGTCTCAGGCCATGGAACGGTGCCACCCACATTTAACATGTGTCTTCCCACCTCAGCTGGTTGAATCTAAAGATCCCTTCAGAGACAGTCCCAGGAGCCTGTGCCTTCTCTGGTTCTCCATCTTCTTGAGTCAACAGTCAATATTAACATCACACGCTCTGTAGGGCAGATATGAGCAATATCTCTGTTTAAATTCCTCCCCATAGCCATAGGGAATTCCACATTTCAGTACCAGACCAAATGTGTTTTTAAGGAATTTACACCCATAACTTTACAAAACTAGTTTATTGGGCATTTACGAGCCAGGTGCTATTTGAGACTACTTTCTTTTACTAAAGAGCAATAACTATTTGGATAGCTGGATACTGCCTCCTTTATTATTATATATGTATTTCCTGTGGGCGCGTGTGTGCATGTGTGCTGTGTGTGTGTGTGTGTGTGTGTGTGTGTGTGTGTGTGGTTTGTGTATGCAGGGTGCATATGGAGGTCAGAGGTCAACCTGAGCCTTCCACCTTGTTTGAGACAGGGTCTCTTTGTTGTCCTCTGCTGTATATGCTCGTCTCGTTGGCCTGAAGGCGTCTAGAGCTTCTCCTCTCTCTGCCTCTCAGATCCATGCAGGCATGCTGGGATTTCAGAGGTCCTCAACTCCATTTGGCTTTAAATAGGTTCTGAGGATCCAAACTCAGGTCTTCATACTTCTGCAATCAAACAATTCCCACTGATCCATCTCCCCAGCCTTTCCCCACTTTTTAGCTATTGAAAAAAAAATTAACAAAACCCATGCTGATGAGAGCAGGGATGAAATTTAAAATGAGGTTCATGCGGATGCTTATGAAAGTCTCCAGCCCCATCATCACCTAACAAGTCGGCCTATTTCTATGTGATGTCTCCTGCCGTACCTGGGGGGCTGCAGACACGGGTCGCCAGTGGCCTCCTGGGTGCTGTCTGGGCTCGCTCTCTCTCTCTCTCTCTCTCTCTCTCTCTCTCTCTCTCTCTCTCTCTCTCTCTCTCTTGGAGCTGTTGGTGTGCACTGGAATAGTTGAAGGCAGCGGAGGCACAGTTGGCTGCAGCTTTGAAACTGGCTGCGGCTGGATTTGAAGTATTCTAATTAATTCCAGTTTTTAATCATGCAGTTTCTCCGGGGTTTCTAAAGGAAAGGGCACTGGTGTGGGAAAAGAGAAGTCAATTGCCAGCTGTTCATGTCTGTGTGGATTTCTTTTTCCTTCTCGGAGTCCTGTGCCATTGTTTGCAGGAAGTGCTGAGGAGGGATTTGGCTCCTGACTTCTGAGCCACCGAGTGAAGGTTATCAGGCATGTGCTTGCTATAGTCCAAGGTCAGCATCCACATGCTCACAAGGGTATGCAGTCTAGCAGCAGGACATGGGGGATAGGAACATTCGAATCAGCGATTGCAGTGAAGGTTCCTGATATCTGGATATCCCGGTGACTTTGAGTAAGGTTAGGCTATCTGGAAGCCAGTACCCAGAATACCCATGGGTCGCCCAGCACTGGCCCCAAGAAGGAGGACAAGGAGGTAGAAAGATGGCTTGGTGGCTAACAGTTCTTGCTGCTTTTGCAGAGGAACGGTGTTCAGTTCCCAGCACCCACATGGGGGAAGCTTACAACCATCTGTAACTCCATTGGCAGGGGATCCAATACCCTCTTCTGGACTCTGGGGGTACCTGCACACACAGTGTGCATATACGCAGACAAGCAGGCACATAAAATATGAGAAACTCTAAAAGAAATAACAAAAGAATCAGGATGATGTTGGGGCCCCAAATAGAATCAAGAGAGAGAGAGAGAGAGAGAGAGAGAGAGAGAGAGAGAGAGAGAGAGAGTCCCTGTGCCCCTTGAAACTTGCTGGGACTCTCCCTGTGAATTTCCATTTTTGTCATCCTGCCTGTCTACCACGGGTTTCACACACAGGTAAGCAAAGGCTCACAGACATCGACTGGCCTGATCGAGGCTTCTGTGCTGGTTAGTATTCATCACTAACCTGACAAGGTCTGGACTCCCCCCCTGAGGCCAGCTTCTAGGCACACCTGTGAGGGAATGTCTTGGTTACACTCACTGATGTAGGAAGATCCACTCCTGCATGTGGGCAGCACCCCGTCCATAAAGGAGGTTCCGGGGAGAAGTTTTGCTTCTGCATGCCTACCCTCGCATCTTGGTTGTAAGTTCAGATGCCCTGCTTGTTTGTTCAAAGCCCGTCGTTACCGGTGCTGTGGCTACTCCTCCTCCTGCCTTCATTGACAGCTTCCTTAGCCTCCAAGATGGCCTGAAAGCCAGAAGCTCTTCAGGAATGCTCCAGGCCTTCAGTGCCAAATGGGGAAGCTGTGACACCCAGTTTCATGGATTGAGCAACCTAGGTAGGACCTGGGACTGGAGCCCATCCTTGCTTATAAAGTTCTGACATTTGTGAAATGTCAGCCCACACTGTTGGCAATAGTTTTCCCAGCGTACATTACAGAGACAAATTAGACAACAAAGGTCCCCCAGAGAATACTCAACTTGCACAGAGTTTATGCTCAACACCTGGATATAGGGCCCTGTTGTCTCCACAGTGCCAAACCTCCCTATCTCCTGCTGGTTCTCCCCTTAAAACATCCCCTGCCCTTGGTACTGGTACAACCACCCTGGCCTAATCACCACCCCTGTTGATCTCTTTCTTGCTCTTGGTTCCCTTCAGCCCATAGGCCTCCATCCTTTCTCCAAACGCCCCAGCCCCCTTTGCTCCACGTGACCTCAACTCTCTGTAGGACCCTGAGTCTATATGTGTGTGGCGGATTTTAATCTTTGACAGAATATTAAAGATTATTAAGGTGATAAAATGAATACCAACCAGGGGCTTCAGGAAATTAAATTTTGAGGCACGAGTGGCAGATTTCTCCAAAGAATAAGTTTGTGATGGAGGATACTTTTGGTATCTTCTTTGGATGACTGGGTCTTGACATTTTACTTAATTAAAAATTATTTGTTGTGTGACTGTAACTTCCGTTTCAAATTAAACCATCAGACTTTCTAATTTTTTGGTCCGTTAGTTACTTTGCATCCCTCTTTTCTAACTCGTCCTTATTTTCCTTCCTGGGATAGTGTTGGTAGGTCAGTGCCTTCTGTGAAAATCAGGGGCTCAGTGACCAGTTTGGGGAGTACAATTGTGCTTATTTCTTGCTCACACATCCCCAAGTGTAAGAAACACCCCCCCTTTACGGGAGACTGAAGGGAATGAGCGTGCCCTCTTAGCTCCAACCCTGCTTCTGTGAGCTCCCAGCTCGGTCACTTTGAATAAGCATGGCTTTTCTCTTTCACTTACATTTTTCAAGTATGAAAGAGGGAGTCTGGGCTAGAGAGATAGCTCTGTTGGTGAATTACCTGCCTTGCAAACACAGATCGACTCCCAGAAGCCATGTTTGAACACTGGGCCTGGTGATGAACTCTTCTGACCCTAGTGTTGGGGAGGCGAGACAGATGGATCCTCGGGGTTCTCTGGCCAGCCAGTTTAGCCTCCTGATGTGTTTTAGGTCTGTGACTCTGTTTTTTTTTTTTTTTTTTTTTTTTTTAATGGAAGATACATAAGGAATAACACCCACAATTGTCTTCTGGCCTCCATGTAAAGCGCATACCCTTCAATTTACAAAAGGGAATGATGATATTTTTCATACTCTGTCCATTCAAGGTTATCAGGGGGAGTCGGGCCCAAGTCAGCACTGTATCAGGGTGTCTGTTGCAGAGCCTGCATCAGTGGAGATGTTGACAGGTCCGCCAGCAGTCACTGCTCTCTTCTCTTACATTCAGGTCCATTGTACCACGGCAGTCTTTTCTGTGGGGGCTTCAGATGCCCCATGGAGCCCAGGGCAAGTCATCCAGACTGTAGAATGCTCCAGATCTCAGAGTAACCATATGTGGGGCACAGATGTATACAGTTAACAGCTACACCATGTCTCTCACCCCCTTAAATTGGGTGAACTTAACCCTCAGCATTGAGCCACGGCATTCAGAGTCCTTCTGTGGCTTTGACGGCTCTAAAAACACAGTAGAGCAGGCTGCGAGCCAGATCTTGGGCAGTGTCTGCCAGGATTGTCTGAAAGCCAAATACACGTCTCTGAGCCAAGAGTGGTTGTTGGCCTAGAGAGACCGCAGGGCCTCCTAACCAATGGGGAGGGGAATCACCGCCCATAGTGTTTAATAGAAGAGAACAAAAAGAGACATTGAAGTCAGCATAATTCACGGGGAGTTTCAGTGAAGTCTGGCAGATAAAGGTTCTGGAATCTTAGGTCAGGTTGCTGCCTCCGAGCACAGGGGTGACACTCCCAGGGATGCAGTGACCTCATTTTGCTTTGCATAGACATGGATAGGAATCACAGGACTCTCATCTGACCAGGTCTGAAAGGCAACCTCTGTTTACAGACAGCTGTCTGCCAGGGACAGCCAACACGATGCAGGATGTCAAGAGCTCCCAGACAAGGGCAGGGGGAGTCGCTCCCACAGGGCCCTCCTCTGTCATAGTTGGAACCAATCTGCTGTGCTCCAAGGCTCCAGGGGTCCTGTTACAAACTTCTTGTTGCCCCTTCCCTGCCTCAAGGCAAAATGATGTCATTGTGCCAGCTGAGGCACACATCCTTACCTGCTTCGGTACTGGTACTTGTATTTGGTTTGGAATCCTATCATCACATACCATGTCTAGTTCATGCTGGGACTAAGTTCTTTTGTTTTACTTTAAAATTTTTTTTAAAATAATTTTTCAGTTTAGTATTTGAACATTCCACACACAAATACAATGGATTGTATTGAGGCCTTTCTTTTTTTTTAATTCTTTGACAATTTCATCCGTGTTTATAATAGGTTTTGGTTCTTCCCTCCCCCTCCCAGCCCCCTCTCTCTCCCCCATTGAAATGCTTCTTCCCAATAAGCTTTATCCCTACTTTGATGTCTTTTTATTTATTTATTTTCGTGACCCACCAAGTTTAATTAGGGTTGCGTGTGTGAGCACAGATGAGGATTATTTACTGAAGCATGGGCAACCAACGCCACTGTAGGAAACGACTTCCCCTCTTCCCAGCAACCATAATGGTCCCTCAGGGAGGGGTGTCACCTCCTGTGTCCCCTGCTGTGCATGACGAAGCTCCGATGGTCCTAGTCTTGGGTAGGTCACCACAGCCGCCGTGAGTTCACAGCTCAGCCGAGTTCTTGACTTGCAGTGTTCTTGGTGAATTATGTTGGTTGGAGATGTAAGGTATGGTGGACAGGCAGTCAGCTGGATGACAGAGGTGAGGTGCTCCCATGGATCCTGAGTGAAAACAAGATGGCTAATATTTTACCAAGTGTTCCTACTGACACTCATCACTGAAAAAGCAGCTGTCGGGGTTACTGCCAGAATCCCTGCATATTTCCTGCCGTGGGACGTTCTGTATGTCCTGTGGGAGCTCGTTCTTGGGTTCCTCGTGGCTTTACCCAGCAGGTCCGCATAGAGGATGATTAGGACCACGGGCCTGAGTGCAGGTGTCTGAGATGATCTGCACTTGGCTGTGCTGGGGGATGGTCTATGTGTCAAGTTGCTCTGATTGGTCAATAAATAAAACACTGATTGGCCGTGGCTAGGCAGGAAGTATAGGCAGGACTAACAGAGAGGAGAAATAAAAGAACAGGAAGGCAGAAGGAGTCACTGCTGGAGCTGCCGCCAGGACAAGGAAGATGTAAAGTACCTGTAAGCCATGAGCCACGTGGCAAGGTATAGATTTATGGAAATGGATTAATTTAAGATATAAGAACAGTTAGTAAAAAGCCTGCCACGGCCATACAGTTTGTAAGCAAAATAAGTCTCTGTGTTTACTTGGTTGGGTCTGAGCGGCTGTGGGACTGGCAGGTGACAAAGATTTGTCTTGACTGTGGGTAAGGCAGGAAAACTCTAACTACAATTTCCCATGTCTTCTCACAGGGACTTGTTTGTAAAGTTATGCGGGGGGAATGTTCTAGAGCAGTGGTTCTCAACCTGTGGGTTGAGACCATCAGAAAACACATGTTTCCCATGGTCTTAGGGATCCTCAGCCACAAATTTGTTTTTGCAGCTACTTCACAACTGTAATTTTGCTACTGAGTGGTGTCTCGGTTCCTAAGACCATCGGAAATATGTTGAGAACCACTGTTCTAGAGTGTTCTAACCATGTCCCACTCTCGTTCTTTTGTATGAGGAACCATATCAGTCTGAGCAGAAAAATAATTGTATTTCCCCACATGACTTAGGATATTTATTCTTTATATGCCACCTTTGGATTACAGTTGACCCCTTTTTTTTTCCATCTAGAAATAAACTCAGGCCAGGAGCCATCCGTCAGAAAGATGTTTCCAGTATTATTTCTCAGGTTCAGTTTATCTGTGTAGATGGAAGAGAGTGAGTTAGGGCTGCTGAGCCAGTGTTCTTTGAGATATCATTAAATCTAACTTACTGTGAGTGGGTTGACTATACGACATAGCTATGGTCGTCTCATTAAACGTTGGAGAGGGTGAGTTCAGGGCGCAGCTCATTGGTAGGCACTTACCTATCATTCATGAAGCCCTGGGTGCCATTCCCAGTGCTGCTTAAACTGAGCACACTAGTGCAGGCCTGAAATCCTAGAACTCAGGAGAGGCAGGAGGTCAAGGCCATCCTTGTTGGCAGAGAGAATTTGAGGACAGTTTGGGATACATGAGATCCTGCGTGTTAGCTGTTTTTATATTGTTCTGGTAAAACACCATGACCAAAGAAGCTTTTAGAAGAAAGGATTTATTTGGGGATAAGAGCCTATGGCCATCATGGTGGTGAAGTGTGGCGGCAGGCATGCCAGGCGGCGTGAACAGCCGATAGCTCACGTCTCAAACCACACACAGAAACAGAAAGAGTGCATGGAGAATACTGTGAGCCTCCTGAAACCTCAAAGCCTGCCCCTGGTGACGCACGTCCTCCAGTAAGGCCACACTCCCTAATCCTCCCCAAACAGCTCCATTTACTGGGGGTGAAATAGTCAAACATCTGAGCCTGTGGGGGACGTTCTCATTCCACCTACCACATCCTGTCTCAAAAAAATGGACATAGGGTAGAAAATTCTTAAATATGGTAAAAACTGTATATATATATATATATATATATATATATCACACACTCACACATACATACACACACACACACACACACACACACACATATATATATATTAGTGTCACACTCCAGAACCCCAGGGAGCAATTGCTGCCTGATTCTCCTCACCACTACAGAGTTTATGTACATATAAATCATTGAAATACAAGCTTCATGTCTGACATTTTATTTTTCTCTGCTCTGCATCTCCAGCTTCCACAACAGTGTAAGGCATGCAGAAGGGGCACAATAAAGATTCTTAAATGAATGCATAGGTACATGCATGCACACAATCCTATACTAGATGTGCTGATCCATGTCTTCATTCATACGATACATTTTATAGCTGTGCCTAGGGATCTGCCCACTTCTACCAGCAACTGATTGAAAGTCTGCTGTAGGCATGCATACCATCTATTTCTTCTAACACAGTGATGACTGACATTTAGTTAGAGCTGTCTGTCATTGGAAAGAAGTTGCAACAATGTTTGTGCCTGCATTTTTTTTGCATGCCATTAAGGTCAATTTCTGGTTAGATTAGGAAATTATGTATGAGTTACATCCTGGGAATTACTTGGTCAAAACATATGTACATGATAAAACTACTTTCTATGCAGCTAGTCGTAGAAAACTCTAAGGCCAGTCTTTAACTTCTGCTGGTAATGAAAACCCTTTCTCAGCTATTGGTTTGGATTGGCACCCCTTCCAATCTTCATTTAAAGAATTTCATCTGGGGCTGGAGAGATGGCTCAGTGGTTAAGAACATGTATCACTCTTGCAGAAGATCCCAGGTAAGCTCCCAGAAGCCAACTGCCTGTACCTCCAGTTCCAAGGAGTTGACACCCCCTTCCGGCTTCTTTGGAGACACACACACACACACACACACACACACACACACACACACACACACACACACACACACACACATTTTTAATAAAGTAAAAACAAAGCACTGGAAAATTGGGTGGGTATAGAATCTGTCCGGGCCACAGCAGCATGTGGACTGTTAGCTCAGTTGGGGAATTGGAGTCAAGTACACAGGTGTAAGTTGATTCAAGTTTGACAACTGGTCTAGAACCTAGTGGATGTAGATACAAAAAAAAAAAAAAAAATGGAGAAGGCAAGTCCTACCTAGGTGGTTCTTTAAGCCAAAGTGATGGGATGAAAATGGTTAGGAATTAAGGTCAGTCTGCACTCCACAGGCATTTCTGAGGGCTGAGTGTAGTGACTTGGGTGCAGGTCTCTTCTACAATTCGGGAGACACAAAGGCGTACTCTAGATTGTTTAACGCAGCAGGTGGCTGGTGAAAGGAAATCTGAAATTATGTGATTATGCTTCTTACCCAGGAGGTAAGAAACACATGTTCGCTCTCTACTGCTGTGTAACAAGTCGCTTCCACCCCCCAGTATTTAAAACAGTCGCTATTGCCTCAGAGTTTGTGTGAGTTAGAAATCACCTATCAGTTTGGGGGGTTGTACCTGTCTCTCACTCCATGGTTGTCTTCAGGACGAGCTGGTGGCATTTATGTCCCACTTCCTCACGGCTTGTTCGCTGAAAGCCTTTTCTCCTGAGGTACAGTTCTCTGTAGCCTTATCCAAATGTTTTCATGACATGGTGGCAGCTTATCATCTCAGGAATGAGGGACCCAGAAGAGTGACCCCAAGACAGGAACCAACCTTCGGTAAACTAATCTCTCAGGTGACCTGCCATCACCTCCAACTCCACGAATGTGTACAGAGGTCTGGTCATGGGCTT
Source organism: Peromyscus maniculatus bairdii (assembly GCF_049852395.1). Classification (NCBI taxonomy): domain Eukaryota; kingdom Metazoa; phylum Chordata; class Mammalia; order Rodentia; family Cricetidae; genus Peromyscus; species Peromyscus maniculatus. The sequence goes on along the minus strand of NC_134862.1, from coordinate 36,679,731 downwards.
TCTCAACCCATCTGAATAGAACTGTAAGACAGAAGGGGCCCAATCCGCTCTCTCTGACTCCTTGAGGGATCATCCATCCTTTTGCTAGAGCCAGGGATGCCAGTTTCTGCACATCTGCTCCGCCTTCCTCTAGATCAAATCATCGACTTGCCCTGGTCTGTCGAGTGGCTCGGATATGTCTTCTGAGACTCTCTAGTCCAACTCCTCTCCCGGTCATCAATGACCTCAGCCTCTCTTCCTGCCTCAGGTCTCACTTATGCAGCTCTCAGTTTCCACAGGAGAAACTGAATTGTTTTGACTGTTGTATTTTAATTTGTAGTATGTGTGTGTGTGTGTGTGTGTGTGTGTGTGTATGTGTGTGTGTGTGTATGTGTGTGTGTGTATGTGTGTGTGTGTATGTGTGTGTATGTGTGTGTGTGTGTATGTGTGTGTGTGTGTGTGTGTGTAGGGGGTGTCTGATTTTATACAGGCACCTGTGTGCAGTACCCTCAGAGGCCAGTAGAGGGTGTCAGATCCCTCGGGGCTGATTTATAGGTGTTGGTGAGTCACCCGACAAGGCTCTTAATCATTGCGTCATCGAGAACTATGCAGTCATAGGTAGAAAGTTAGAAATCAGACTTGAGTAGAGAAAAATTTATGTTAAATGCCTTTTTGGGGACCAGCAGTCATAACAAGAGACTGTAATTCAGTAGCCCCCAATAGAAACCCTTGCACATGAATGCAGTCAAGTCTCCTAAGAGCCTTGCAACATGGAAAATAATAGCCCATGTTGTTAGTGATTATTATAGACTCTAGAGCCTGTCAGTTCGGGCCTGAACATTGGCCTCCATTTTTCTCGCCATGTTTCCTTAGGCAAAGTGCATGTCTACATAAGGGGAGGGTCTTGAAAGCATAGTTCTTTTCTTCTCTTTCTTTTTTTCTTTTCTTTTCTTTCTATTATTATTATTGTTGTTGTTGTTGTTATTTGGTTTTTCAAGACAGGATTTCTCTATACAGCCCTGACTGTCCTGGAACTCACTCTGTAGACCAGGCTGGCCTTGAACTCACAGACATATGCATACCTCTGCCTCCCAAGTGCTGGGATTAAAGGCATGTGCCACCACACTAGGCTCAGTATAGTTCTTTTATAAGATTTATTTGTATTATTTTTGTGCATCTGTGTGGGGATATATGCACCTGTATACAGTGCTCCTGGAGGCCAGAAGAGGGCATCAGATCTCCTGAAGCTACAGTGACAGGTTTGGGAGTCTCCCGACGACATGAGTGCTGGAACTGAACTTGAGTCCTCTGCGAGAGCAGCAAGCGCTCTTGACTTCTGCACCATCTCTCTAGCCCCAGTGGTATAGTTCTTGGTACACTGTCACGGAAGTGAAGTGATGCTGTGCATGTACTCTGTCGCGATGCTGGGCACAGAAAGAGCTGATGCTACTGGGTATTGTAGGTGACATGCCAAAGGTTTGCTTTATCCATTTATTCATTCAGTTCATTCACTTAACTACTAGTGTGTGTGTGTGTGTGTGTGTGTGTGTGTGTGTACATGTATACAAAATATGTATCCATGAGTGTGAATTGAGATCCATATTGGTATCTACCTCAATCTCTGTCTGCCTTTATTTGTTTGTTTGCTTGCTTGCTAATTGTTTAATTTATTGACGGGTTGATTGATTTTTGAGGTATTTTTTCACAGAACCAAAAGCTCGTCTATTCAGCTAGGCTTGGGGTTGGGGGGGGGCCACATGAGCTCCAGGCATCCACCCGTTGCTTCTCCTCCCTCCCCTAAGACTTGTGTTACATGTGTACACCTTCATGCTGATTGTGTTAAGCATGGGTTTTGGGGATCTGAACTCTGGACCTTTTGCCAATACAGCAACATTTTCCTCATGGAGCCATGTTCCCAGCCCTCAATGGACATTTCCTAATCGTTTTCTTCTCTGTTATTGTTTGCTTGTTGGTGAGAGTTGCTGTGTTGAAAGCGTATCATTTTACATATGTCTACTTATTTATGCTGTGTGGGGTGGGGTGGTCAGAGGAAACTTGGGGGAGTCAGTTCTCTCCTTCCCCTACTGGATCTCTGGGATTGAGTTCGGGTCATCAGGCTTGGTGGCTGAGTCTCTCAGGGGCCCCATGTTTATTTTCAAAATTTCTCCCTGGAATCGTCTCTCACTTTTCCCAGATACCGTCTTTGTGATCTTCTTCATACCAAGAAGGGTGATAAGACGCAATGGAGCATCCTGGACTTGGCCTGGAAATGTATGGATTTGAAGCTTGGCTCTGCCTCTGACTGGGTAGCAAGCCATTTGCCTTCAGAGCTGGTTTGCTCCTCTATAAAATGGTGTCATAAAACTTGTCTTACTTCATTCTCCCAAGAGGCCATGGGGTGTGGCAAAGCACACAGGCTATGAAGCCAGAACACTGGGTTCAAATGCTGGGTCTGCCTTTCACAAACCAGCCTTGCATGAATTCCCTAGTCTCTCAGTGCCTCGATTTCTTTTAGGTGAGGCCAGCACACCCGTGCACCCATGGTTCTGTCTTGGGAGGACTCCATGGCCTGCTGTAAGTAGAACACAGAACAGCTTGACACTTCAAACCAGAATATAACTGTTCTATACTGTTATATAGTTTTTCTCTCAGCTCTAGGGACCAATAATGTTTTATGAACTCCATCAGAAGTAGGAGAAAAGCAGGAAACAGATAATCAGAAGCTGGGCTCTCAAGTTCCACATTCTCACTCGGCCTCCCAGGAGCGTTTTCTGTTACAGCACCCTCTTTCAAAATGCCAGGGGACATGTTCGGTGCAGCCACGCCTGCCGCTCCTCCACTGGCTCCAAGGAAGGCAGCAAACATTTTTCCCAATTACTTCTGACTCCACTGATTCTCAAGTCCAGCCTCCAGCCTGTGATCACCACCCTGCCCTCGCTGGAACCTTTTTCATCAGGTGTGGAGGGCCTCCTTTCTAGCCCAGTGTGGTCCACCTGCTGGATTTGGCTTTCCCAAGCAGCTACCTGGAACTGTTCTATACCACACTCCTTTGTAGAAACACTTGGTTCTCTTCTTCTTCCTCCTCCCCCTTTCTCCTCCCCATCCTCTCTTCCTCCCCCTTTTCTTCCTTTCCTTCCTGCTTCCACTCCTCTCTTCTCCCTCCTTCCTCACCCCCTTTTGCACTTTCCTCCTTCTCTTCCCCTTCACCCTTCCTCTTCTCCTTTCTCTCCCTCCTCCTCTTCATCGCTGCCTCTATCCTCCTCCATCTGTCTCTCTCAACACGCTTCTAGTCTGCCTTCCTAGTTCCCGAGTGCCATGTTATTTTCATTGGCTGTTCCTCCCCCTTACGGGTCCATTCTCGCCAGTGGCTCTAATTTGTGGTGAAGGAAACTTCCAAATGTGTAGTTCTGGGTCTAACTTTTCCAAGATTCAATATTGGAGTCCTTTGAGATTTAATACTCAATATATCGAAATTATCGCACAAAATCTCCTTTCATTCTAAACCGTACTCTGTAAGTAGCACTCACCTGCCCAGGGCACCCGAATTTCAGAATTATCTATGCCCTTCACTTGGCCATTTCAGCATCCATTGTATGACAAGTATTGTGCAAGACACAGAGACTATAGACACGTCTCCCACACAGACCCTGAGGTTAAAGATGAGGGGAAGAAAAACAGATGTGCCATGCCTAGAGAGAGGGTCTCTCAGGAAAGGTTACAGTCGGGAATGAATCTAGACCAGAATGCTAAAGGTGTGAAGGTTTTCCAAAGGAGATGAGTGCATTCAAACAGAGGGGGGCTGGAGCCAATGCAGGAGAAGAGAAACAGCCAAGAACTGTAAGACCTGAGTTCCTCCCCAGCCAGGAGCTCCGCCAGGGCCGGCTCCCTGGCAGCCTGTTCAGATGGGCCTGGCATTTGTCCTTGCCAAGTCCCTGCCCTGTCCTCTTTTATTTTATTATTGTTTGGGTTTTATTATCAGCTTTTAATTATGCAATATTTCAAACATGTAGAGAGGTGTGTACCATCATGACATGCCAACCACAGGTTTAATGATAATTCTACACCACCATCCAGGTCTCCCTGGCAGTATTGTATTGTGTCAAATAACATACAGCATTTTGTTCATATAAATTTTTAAAAGGGAAGAAACTTTTACGAAACATAACCAGAATGGATTCTCTCATATCTTAACGGGAAATCAAGAATAATTTCTTAGTAGTACCGTATCTCCAAACCTCGTTATGGGCAGTGTTTGTTTTTAGTAAAATAAAATAACATCCATGTTTGTGAGTAGTTGACATGGCCTCTGTTTATTTCTGTCTTTATCTAGCGCCTCCATTGGTATCTCTGTCACATCTCTATCATTTGTATCTCTGTCTCTATCATCTATACCTATCATCTCTCTAGCTCTATCATCTGCACCATAGCTGTTTCCATCATCTCTATCTCTAACATCTATCTCTTTTTTACATTGTCTCCTCCACCCCTATCTCTATATCTCTGTCTCTCTATCACCTCTACCTCTGATTTCTATCGCTTCTTGATCTCTGTCTCTATCATCTTATGTCTTTATATTCTCCACTTCCATCTCTGTCTCTGTCATCACTGTGTGACACTATTCCTGGGGAGGTACAAACAAACATCCAGTCATATTAGACAGGGAACCAACGATAGACCCAAGTGAAGATGTCACCAAAGTCCAGCATGGGGAGCCAGGGAGCATTACGGGGGTTACCTACAGGGCTATGAGTGATGGGGTTACTACAGGAACAGAAATGACTCAAAGCCAGCTGTGTCAGAAGCAGGCCACCGCAGTACGGGGGACAGTCACTAAAAGATGGAAAGCTGGAGTTTATTGCAGCTCAGCAGGTTGGAGAGTAGCCTTCCCAGGTACCTCAGCTGATCTGTGTCTGTTCCAGGTAGCTCATTTTGTCTGAGAGGGTCTTTCCACCACCCTTGTGGCTTATGTAGGCTTGGGAAGGGAAGAGCTTAGTAATTCCTAGACGATTCCTCAACCGCAACTCCCTTTCAAGGTCATTCTAGATTGTGGCAAGTGGACGATTACAAAGCAGTCGTCACATATCCTAAACTTGACTAATAACTATCCTTTACCTGTCTCTTTGTTTTTATTATTGATGTCTATCCTCATCCATTCACAGGGAGGCACAGGCTTGTGACGTTCCAGATTCAGCATTCCCTGAGGGGCTCTCTAACAGACCACGCATTGCAAACACGGCGTCCACAGGTCTTGCTCCCACCACACCTCCCACCCTATCCAGTCACTCCTCTCCCTCGCTAAACCATTAGATTACATTCTTAAAGCCAGCCACCAAATGTCTGTTCCCTTATTTGGCCACTTCCTATACCTGACTAATAAAATTCCAAGGTCCATCAATCAAACTTCATTATTTGACTACACTGACAGGTCCAAGCAAACTTACCAACTAACTCATCCTAGCATAGATTTCCCATTTTTCTCCTTCTGCTATCTTTGTCTGATCAAGAGGCAGCACCCCGCCCCCATCTGCCTGTCCCCCTGGGTAATACATCTCCTTTGTGTAGAGAATTTGGGGTCGAGGTGTATCCTATGCCAACTCTGAGGTCCCCTTCATTCCCTATTCATTTTCCAGCAGTGATACTTCTGAGAAGCATAAGCACATTCGTCTTCAGGCCTTTGGGCTCCAACTGGTGCATTCACATAAGAAGAGACAAAACACATGCCCATCGCTTTCCTTATCAATTGGTTCTCTCACATCTTCCAATGGTGATGACTCGTGGATGTCTGCCTAATGTCAATGTGATACTGTGAGTGGCTTGCGCGTACGATGCATGCTGAGTCACTGCCATCTTTACTGAAACTCCATGCTGAAATTAGCCAGTGTTTGGCCAGTGCTAGCATCCCCGAGTTGATCCTGAGTTTGGTCCTACAGCCCAGTCAGTCTCTAATAGCTTCTTCTTGTTGGATATAACAAAACATCCCAGTATCCAGCCCCCTTCCAGCCCCCTTCTTGTCCATTTTCTGGAACAGACTTGAAGCCAGCCAAGGCTCCTAGAACTTTTGATTTCTTCAACAGAAAGTATCATCTAGGATCACAGTTGAGATGTAAAAGTTCTCAGGCACTTTGAACATTGACTGTTACACAATTTGGCCCAGCAGCTTCTGATTCCTACAATGCTAATATGTGCTGCTTAACAGTGAGAATGCATATTCTCAGAAACATAACATATTAATTAGATCATATCCTTGTGCAAGCATCAGAGTACACTCTCAGAATTAAGATGGCTGCTGCACCACTAGATATTATCATCTTATGGGACTGTCCTTGTAATAAAATACCCTGACCAAAAGCAACATGGAGGAAGGTGTTTGTTTGTTTGTTTGTTTGTTTCTACTTACAGTTTCAGGTCATGACCATCGTTTTGGCGAAAGTCAAATCAGGAACAGAAAGTAGCTCGTCACATCACACCCACAGCCAAGAACAGAGAGAGAATAAACACATTTTGATTGCTGCTACTTGCACTTAGCCAGCTTTCTTCATGCTCATACAGTTCAGGGCCCTGCCTAGGGAATGTTGCCATCCATAGTGGACTGGGTCAGTTAACAGGACAATACCCCACAGATATGCCCACAGGCCAAACTCATCTAGATAATTCCTCCACCAAGTCTCTCTTCCCAGGTGATTCTAGATTGTGGCAAGTTGACAATTACAAAGTAATCATCACATATATAAACCTGACTAATGACTGTCCATTACGAGCTACCTTTGGTGGCCAGGCTGTCATGACTCCAGTAACTGGTCACATCCAGCTTGCAAGTAGCTAGCTTCCCTGATCTTTGATCCCATCCTTCCCAACCTGCTCCAAGCTGAAGTCTAGCTGCGAGTCCTCTTCTCTCCGCATGCCTGGCATGGTTCCCCATCCCGACTTCTTACAACTGCTTTACGACTGTCTCCAATTTTCCTACCTCTGGGCTCGGGCCCATTTGTCTCCACCTGGAACACATTTCCTCTGTACCTCTGCTTTTAGATGTCCTTAGAGACATTTCTGATTCCACGTCTGGGTCAGGAAATGTAAAGCCCTTCCTTAAATACCCTCTCTGCTTTAGAGGCCAGCTAGTCACCTTGTAATGAGAAGGTCCCTTTTCTGTGAACTTCAGCATCCTTGTCTGATGACATACACATACCCCTATTTCCAACAGGGCCGTGAATTCCTAGAAGACTGAGATCCTATCTTATTTATTCTTTACACTCCCAATGCTAACCGCATCTTGACACATAGAAGAAAAATGCCAGTAAATGTCAGCAGAAGGGGAGAATGCACAAATGTCTACGTGAGTGACGTGTCTGCTTGGTATCAGGCTTAGCGAGTGTCCGTCCTTGGTGTCTGGTCACAATCTCCCTGAAGTAGAAACAAGGCTTCCCCAACCTGTGCATCCCTTAACACAATGCTCACTTTAGCTCAGCGTAGCCTCGTGCTACACACTGGATAGCTGAATTTACAAGGAAGAGATTTTTAAATCCAGAGCCTCTTGCCTGGACTGACAAAGATCTGAGCTCTTGACCTGCTCTGTTCAACTTCAGAGCCAGAAGATTCAGAAACCAAGGGAAGCCATGATTCTATTTTTCCACCCTTTCCTGTTGTATAGTTTGGAATGTTCACTTAGAACAGCATCTTTTCCTCCTTGACTTCCTCTCTTTCTCTCTCTCTCTCTCATGCATCCTGTGTGATAGAGGCTCACTGATTGCAAAGACTCAGCATGGCAAGGGAATAAAGCTTCCCAGAACACAGTCCAAGAACAAACAGCCCGTGACCCCGGGGATGAGAGCACCAAAATGCTATTGACAAAAGATGGCCAGAGGACAGCTGCCTTTATTTGGACAGAGTGAGGAGAGAACTCTGAGGGAGTCTGTTAGCCAAGCACACCCTGGGTGTTCTATTGCTCTTTTGGGGAGTGTCACGTGCCTGGAATAGTTGGAGCCAGGGAAGAGATCCAGAAGTCTCTGAGGCTGCAGAGGGGACTTTTGATCACAGACTTGCAAATGAGTGACGTTATATGGACCAATTCTCTCATGGTGGCGGCCAGATGAGGGTTTGGTCTTGAGGCTGGGGCGCCATTTGCCATGCTAACCTCCTTTTTTTCCTACTTAGGAAGGTGAGGATTGCATTTTGTCAATTTCCCCAGGAAGTGAAGTAAGGCAGGACACGATAGGACCCGGGTGAGCTGGATCCTGCTTGCAAGTTCTCAGTCTTTGTCTAAGTAGTTGTGGGCACTGAACTGTCTCCCTCACCTCCATTCTTCAGTCTTGTTACACATAGGGCCTTAGTCAACCCTGGGCTCCTTTATTCTATTTTTCTTTCTTCGTATTGTGTATATGTGCGTGGTGTATGCATGCACATACTCGTGTTTGTGTGTGTGTGTGTGTGTGTGTGTGTGTGTGTGTGTGTGTGTGTGTCTATGTGTATTTGTATACTTGGTAGTGCATGTGCATGTGTGGAAGCCACAGGTTGGACAGTGAGTGTCTTCCTCTATTACTCTTCACTTATTATTATTATTACTGTTATTACTATTATTATCATTATTGAAATAGGGCTATCTCACACAACCTAGAACTCATCATTTTGCCTAAATTGGCTGGTTGGCAAATGCCAGGGATCTGCCAGTCTCCTTCTGTCCAGGGCTGGACCACTGGACACAGTCCTTACATAGGTGTTGGGATCCCAAATCGGGTCCCCATGCTTGTACAACAAGCAGTCTACCCACTGAGCCACCCCCAGTCTTTAAAGTCCGTTCTACCCTTAAATATTTGTTAATGATTTTCCTGCTGTCGGAAATACGGCCAACTAAAGTGCTTCCTATAGGAAGTCACCCATAGAACCTGTCACTAGTGAGTTTTAAAGAATCACTGGGCCTGGCAAGATGCTCAGTAGATAAAAGCATTTTCTCTGCAAGCCCAAAGACCTGAGCTTGAGTCCTAGGACTGAAGGAGAGAAGCCCCTCTTGCTAGTTTTACCCTGACCTCCACACAGCTGCAGTGGCATGCGTGTGCGCACACACACACACACACACACACACACACACAGAGAGAGAGAGAGAGAGAGAGAGAGAGAGAGAGAGAGAGAGAGAGAGAGAGAGAGAGAGATGTTTTTTAAAGAAAGCTTCAACTCTGGAATCTCAGCCCAGATCCATAACACTTGTAGGATTTGAACAAGAAAAAAAAAGGTTTCCCAGACAACTCATGCACTAAGTTATTGCTTTTAAATTGATCTGTCTGTCTGTTGATCTCTCTCTGGTCTTGAATCCACGATCCCCAGCCTTCCTATGGTTGGGATTACAGGGGTGTGCCGCTTTGTTCTCTTCAGTCTGTGGAGGACCAGTGCCAACAGCTTCTTCTAACTCTTCCAGATTAAGAGAACCTAACGGATGCTGAAGATACTAAATAGAGAGAGGCTGAGTGAATAGGAGAATTAAGTTCTTTTTTGGATTCCTGGGTGTTCAGTTCCCCTGGCCGGGGCTGTGACTTTGCAAAGAACTTTGGGGGTTTCCATTAGCTGTGAGGCTGGATACACAATCGAGTCCCTCATTCAATCTCACAGTAGTTTTCACAGGACTTACTATTTCCTTTAATCAATTAGTTGATTATTTAATATTTTGAGGCAGGGTCTCACTATGTAGGCCTGGCTGGCCTGGAACTTGCCACATAGACCAGGCTGGCCTCACAGAGCTCTGCCTGCTTCGGCCTCCTGAATACTGGGATTGAAGGTGTGTGCTAACACACCTGGTTACTTCTCCTAAATTATGTATGAGCAAAATAGTGAAATGTTCAGTAAAATATGACTGTGAAAGAATATACAGAGGAAGGGGAGGAGAGAAGAGAAAGTCTTTGGCTCAAGACCCATATAATATTATGCTTTGAAACCAGTTGATCTATTCCAACCTGTGTCTTTTATTTCCTCCTAATTATTATGTTCACAAAGCCTGTGGCTATTTCTCTCCCCATAGGGCTGTGTAAATAATGGTGGCATTTCCCAGGAGTGCAATGAGGGAAGGCTAGCTCTGTCTTCCCCATCTCACTAAAGAATGTTTCGTCAGGGTTGGTCCTGCCTTCCAGGCAGGTCTGAGGCAAAATCAACCAGAGGAGGCAAATTTTAAGAAGGAAGCAGAAGGCCGGGCGGTGGTGGCGCACGCCTTTAATCCCAGCACTCGGGAGGCAGAGGCAGGCGGATCTTTGTGAGTTCGAGGCCAGCCTGGGCTACCAAGTGAGTTCCAGGAAAGGCGCAAATCTACACAGAGAAACCCTGTCTCGAAAAACCAAAAAAAAAAAAAAAAAAAAAAAAGAAGGAAGCAGAAGAAAGGCAAGCAGACCCGGAAGTTGGAGAGGCACTCCTTAAGGAAAGTGGCTTGGAAAAAGTGTGGACAGTCCCATGGCCATGGCTTGCGATATACCAGTCCTGGAGTGTTTATAAGCTGAACGCCATTGCAGGATAAAACTATTAGAGAAGTGTGTGTGTGTGTGTGTGTGTGTGTGTGTGTGTGTGTGTGTGTGTACCTGTGTTGTGCAGGGGTACTGTATGCATGGTTGTGTGTGCACATATGCAGAAGCCAGAGGAAAACCTCAGGTATAATTTCTCAGTTACCATTGCCTTTTGTTATTTATTGCTGGTTTTGAGACAAGTAGCTCTCATTGGCCTACAACTAACCAAGTAAACCAGGCTTGCTGGCCAGTGAGCCCTAGGGATCTTCCTGGCTCCACATCCTCAGTTCTGGGATTACAAGAGTACAATGCCTGGCTTCTTTTATGTGGGTTCTGGAAATCAAACTCAGGTCTTAATGCTTGCAAGGCAAGTCTTTTACTGACTGAGCTGTCTCTCCAGTCCCAGATGTGTGTTTTTGATGAACACAGCTGGACTTTGCTTTAGGAGTTCTTGCCACTCTATTTATTGCTGCCAATAAAAAACTTATCTTGCCTAGTGTTCAAATCTTGCCTCGGAAGAGAGGAGGCTGCACATTCTATTACCGGCCATAGAGGGGAAATAACATGCACATTAAACAAGCATCCTTATCCGTGGTTGCTCTGTGGTACGGGCAGAGTTTGTGGGCTTAGCTTCAGTCTTAATTGGCCAGCATTTGGGACTCAAGGATATATACATCTAAGCCCACTTTCTAATTTATTTATTTCTTTTAGTATTGTTGTATGTGCTCATTGTGGCACATAAGGACGTTTCCCTATAGTGAATATTGTGTGTAGAGTGTAGCCTCTTCCCGCATGTCCTCTACCCTTCAGGGCTATATTTTCAAACCGCTGTCAACTTGAAAACACAGGCCAGTGTACAAGGGTCTGAATGCAAATGACCCCAGAGGAGCTCTATCTGTGTGGGTGACGTCAGTTTTTTCACACGCTCCCCGGACAGAGCCTCTCCACCCCACATTCCTTCTGCACTGATTGACATCCAAAAAGGAAATGCTTTCTTTCTAAAGAGAACACTGAGAAAGTGAAGGGAACCGGTCAGTGCAGTAGAGGGGCTGCCAGGCCACATGGCCATTGCTCTGCTTTCCCCTACCGCCTCCTCCTTGGCATGGACCTGAGCAGAATTGAGAGGGTGATAATCGTCATTTCTGAGGACACTGGCAAGGGGCAGAGACAGGCAGATCTCTGAATCTGGGGACAGCCTGGTCTAGGTACTGAGTCCCAGGACAACCAGGAATTCTGTCTGGGGGTAGCATGAGCAGCAGCACACTGGGCCCAGTATGAACCAACCCATTTCACCAGGTGTGACCAACTCACAGCCTGGAGGTCATATGTGACCTGCAGGAGATCTATTAATGCACCCAAACCAAAATCATAAACTCAAAACAATTTCTTTTGTAAATTGAGTGAATGGTTCTTGTTTTGTTTTGATGTGAAAACAAAGAGTATCTGTGTGTATGTATCTGTATGGAGGTATGCACACATGCATGTGTGTCTCCTTGGAAGCAAGAAGAGGACAATGGATCCCCTCCAGCTGGAATCACAGGCCATTGTGAGCTGCCAGATCTGGCTTCTGGGAACTAACTTTTGTTCCTCTGTAAGAGCAGCTCGGACCTTTGACTGTGGAGCCATTTTTCTAGCCCTGAAGGAACAACTCGAGAGGATGAACTGTAAATGACAATGTCTGCAATGTCCCAAGGTCAGGCAGACCCACAACCTTTCCACATAGCTGGAATAAGAGGTTTTCCTCTCTTAGAATAGAAGACAGAGCGTGGCCAAGGGCGTTTACATCCTGCTCCGATCTGTTTGCTATTGCACCGAACACTCCCAGACTCACCTGGTTAGAAATCGGGACACTGGAAAGGGACCTACTTCTGCAGCTCTGGCTAAGCCTGCACTCTGTCCAGCTGAAGCCTCTCTTCTGACCTCGCTGATGTTCAATCTAGTCTTAAAAGTCTCATCTGCCCCAGTACAGTGGAGAGGAAGGTGGAGCTGAGGTCCATAAGGCCCTTAGGAGAGGCTGCAAAATCAGCGTATGAAAAAGAGGGTTCACAAAGGGAGAGCTGGGAAACTCCCCTGGCTGAGGCTGACAAAGCCTGGCCTCTGAGACAGCCACAAAGGCATGCTAGAGTGTTCTAAATTGACTCATGCCACTAAGGCACACAGCCCTGGATGGAGAGTTGAGATGCCGAGATAAGTGATGCTTGGGGGTGGGTGTAGAAGTACAGTAAAAGATAACGCCAAGGAGAAAGCTAAACTATATAAGTGAACCCCAAACACTACACTGAATAACATAAAAGCCGCCACTCTGTGCAGTAGGACTTTACTCTAGCCTCATTCCTCCTGTAGAAATGTATCCTTTTCTATCAAGCCACCCCTGCTTCTGCAACAGCCATGTGTCTCTGCTCGACCCCTTGTTCAGGGACACAAGACTCCGGGACCCCTTCAGAGGCACCCACATGTCTAACCTCCTGAAGAGGACTTCCACCCCTCCTGGTGTCCCTTCCTCATGGCCTGACTGGAAGGGATGAATACACCTTGAAGAGACACCTGTGACCCCCTCTTCGGCTACCAGAAGAGTGAAACAGTGGACAGCAGGAAGTTGGAGTTTCCTGCTGTAGGAAGAAAAGATTGACGTCCTGAGGAGAGCCAGGGAGGAGCTTGACCGCTGGAGAAGATTTACAGCTTGCCAGTTGACCTGACAGGAGTGACTGACTTTGCTAGAAGAACTTAGAGTTGAAGCGACAGTGGCTCCTTCATCGATACCAAACCCCGCCAGACCGCTGCTTTAGCCACATTCCTCAGTTACTCGTGTCTCTTTAAACTTCCGCTCACACTGAATGCTGAAGATGGGTGTAGGGGGTCCCGGATCTCTTCCCAATGTGACCGTATCAAACACACCTCCTTCGTTTGCTCTTGATCATTCATTTGGCTTTTATGGTCGTCTTTTTTGAAAAGAGGTAGCTGAACCTGACTTGATGGGGTGCAGACTGTGACGCCTCCACTCTACAGCAGCTCTGGGCATTGACACGAACCGTCGCTAATCCCTGTGCTCGTCTGTATTTAGACATCTTGTCCCTCTACTATCTCCAAGGGAATCTGGGTGCTACTGGCCTGACTGGTCTAACTCTAGTTCTGGGTTGAAAACTAAGAATGTGCCTTTAGTCATTGGTAATATGAGCAGAGTTTTTGGGTAAAAGCCAGGCTCTCGCAGCCCTCACAGGCGTGTCGGCAACCCCCACCCCCAAGATCTAACATGCCACAGGGAGCGACAGGGGAAAGGTTCATCTGGGCTCTTTGGGGAGACCGGATGAAAGTGTCCAGTGAAGCACCAAGTCTGTTTTTGGGGGTACCGACATGAGTTTTATCCTTAAATAGTGGAGGAATTGGGACAGGGGACAAGAAGTGTGGAGCACTGACCAGTTTGGGCTGAGATGTGGTCTGCTGAACGCTGTCTCAGCTCTAGTTCCGTAAGGTGGCCTGTCCACATCTTTATTGCTTGAAGGGACAATCTAGTTCTCAGGAAATGACTGTCTCTCGGGGCTGCAGCCTCCCGATCACGGCTTGTAGTTCTTATCTACAGATGGTCTGTCCTGTTAGTTCTGCTACCCTTGGAATCCAAAGTGACGGCCGGCCAGTGTAGGAGACTGAAGACCTTCAGGTCCCTCTGAGTGTCTGGAATAGGACACCATAAAAAGCCAACAGTAAAGTCCTTCCTTCCTTCCTTCCTTCCTTCCTTCCTTCCTTCCTTCCTTCCTTCCTTCCTTCCTTCCTCCCTCCCTCCCTCCCTCCCTCCCTCCCTCCCTCCCTCCCTCCCTCCTTCCTTCCTTCCTTCCTTCCTTTCTTTCTTTCTTTCCTTATTTCTTTTTTTTTTTTTTTTTTTTTTTTTTTTTGGTTTTTCGAGACAGGGTTTCTCTGCGTAGTTTTGCGCCTTTCCTGGAGCTCACTTGGTAGCCCAGGCTGGCCTCGAACTCACAGCGATCCGCCTGGCTCTGCCTCCCGAGTGCTGGGATTAAAGGCGTGCGCCACCACCGCCCGGCTCTTTCCTTATTTCTATTTTAAGGCTCAGTGATTTTTTTTTTCATTTTTCGACAGTTTCATGTATTTGTATGATGAATTTTCGTCATTTTCAGGCCCCTCCCCCTCCCTCCTCCTCCTCCCTTCCCCACTAACCTCATCTCCTCAGTGCGCCCCCTCTTCCTTTCATACCTTGTTTGTGTGTGTAGCTCTCACTGAGTTAATTAGAGCTCTTTTCCTGAGCGTGGGCGGGGAGTTATCAGTGGAGCAGGCAGCTTATCAGTAGTCCACCCCCAACATCCTTGACTGCAGACGACCTCTCTCGAGAGGGGTAGGGCCTCGTGGCCCCTCCTTCACCAATGATGAAACACTGATGGATCCAACCCAAGGCAAGTCTTGTGCAGGTAACCATAGCTGCAGTGGGTTCATGGCGGCAAATGGCTATGCCACACTTCCCTTCTCTTCTTATCACCCCCTGCCCTCTTTTCTAGGATTTCCTCTGAGCCTGGGTGATGGTACTGTAGCCATCTCAGGCGGAGGACCCCGACATCATTAATTCTCAGCACTTTGGCTACACTACGACGCTTCTCTGATGAAGCTTATGCGGAACTAATCTCTAATGGGAAGCCAGAGCTGAGGCCGGAGCCCACTGGAGACTCTCATTACTCTTACTATCATGCTTTCAGAGGAATAAAGCTGGCGAGGTACCCTGGTTTCTAGATCCATGCTTCCGTGGCTGCATGCAGCAGTAAGCAGGTGACCCAAATTCAAAGAGACAGGTGCAAAATGAAGGTCAACATTCATTCTGCTGTGAGGAGTCAATGCTTTTCAGGAAAAATAAAAAGACTCGAAATGCCTGCTGTAGCAGCGTGGAGGGTTAAAGGATAAGGGTTAGAACCAAAGCTCCGAGTGTGATCAGATACAATATGGACTTCAGCAACAGGGCTCATTGTCAGTGTGTGTTAGTGAATAGTCATTGGCACAGCCCCTGAGCTGTGCATATCCCTTCAGCCTTAGATCCTTCATACAGTCTGTGTAGATAGAGCAGATCCATTCATGAAGTCCCGGGGTAGAGGAGTCAACAGCAGCTATTCCTGTCTGCCTCTGGGTCAGGCCACTGCGGGCCTTGGCTTTAACATTGTGGTTTAGTAAGTAGAAGAGCAGGGGCTGGAGAGATGGCTCAGCAGTTCAGAAACCGTGCTGCTCTTGCCGAACATCTAAGTTTGCTTCAGCTCCCACACTGGCCCGCTCACAGCCGTCTGTAACTTCAGCTCCGGAGGATCCGACGACCTCTTGTGGACTCCACGGGCACTGCACTCAAGTGAGCAGATACGTACATGGACACACAATTAAAAATAAAATAAACCTTAAAATCAATCAAAAGAGTGAGAGCGCAACAGAAGGATAGACAACCTTCCAGAACATCAATTTTTCTTTTATCCTGATATTCTCAAAGAACCGGATGAGAAAAAGTAGCATCACTTCCATTTCTAGGAGCCCAAAGTCTGGCTCCAGTTTTCTTTAGCAGCTGGCTTTGTCAGGCTTACTCCAATAGAACAGCCTTTTGTGTATTTTTTCCCTGCCAAATCCCCTTGGCCTCTGAACTAAAGCAAACTCCAGTGAATGTTATTGTTGAATAACTCCCTGCGTGTTTACGATACGTATGGCTTTCTCTGGCTGACCTCTCGGAGGAGACTGCTGCCCAGCCAGGGACTCATTTCGAGTGGCAGGGGATGAGGACTGATAGACCATCCAGCCTAGCAGAGCAGGGCCGGTCTGAGAGACACAAGGAAGGAATATGATCACAAAACATCTGGAGAAACGGGAGCTGACGGAAACCAGCCACGGCCGTTTCGAGAGGGGCAGATTTTGTTTGACAAATGCCATGGGGAGCAAACCGAGAGAGAGAGGAAGGAAGAAGAGGGCTAAGAGACAGCGGACATAAATGAGCAGCGTTTCCAGAAGGCCTTTGACGAAGTGTTGCTCAACTGGCCCACAGGTTGGGTAATACTTCTGGGCTGCCCTCAAGGGTGAGCCTTAGCCACTGCAATAAAGAGCTGGAGTCAAGTGGTAATTATCCCTTTTCTTTTCCTAAGGGCATACTCTTAAATCTTCAGTTATTACACACTTGGGTAGCACAAGCAGAGCCAGGCACCAAGCTCCTGGCTTTCTCGACAAGGGGTTGAGTGTGACACAGTGACTGTCTTAGAAAGGTAGCCTTGGTGCTTGACCAGGACCACTGGCATTGATGAAAGAGATTTCCAGTTAATGGCCAGCCATCTATGGCCCATAGGCCAATTCCACCAGGGTTGGTAGATAAAATTTTATTGAACTGCAGCTATACCCATTTGGTGACATGTTGCCTGTGGTTCAGTTGTCACTGAGATCGTAGAACTGAATGGCTGTAATGATGCCCACAAAGCCAGAAATATTTAGTATTCATTTGCATGGAAAGTTTGCCAATCCTGGCCCGGAGAGATGGCTCAGTGGATAAATCGCTTGCCTCTCAAGCGTGAGGACCTGAGTTTAAGTTCTGGAACCTACGTAAAAAAAGCCAGGCATGGAGGTACACACTTGTAGTCTTAGCTCTGGGTAAACAGAGGCAAAGTGACCCCTGGGGCTTATGGACCAGCCGTCCTGGCCTAATTGCTGAGCTTCAAGCCAGTGAGAGATCTAGGCTCAAGGAGGTTGACGAAGATGATACCTAAGGTCATCTGGTTTACACACACACATACACACACACACACACACACACACACACACACACACACACACACACACACGGCCCAGGGTCACCTGACTAGGTCTAGCGCCCCCCACAGTGGGCTTGGCCCTCGTCTTTCAATCAGCGATTAAGATGATCCCTTACAGCCATGCTATGTCTGACTTGGACTGCCTTTAGCTCCAGAGCAATGCCACTTGACCTGCATTCACCAGTGACACTCGGGGGCCCTCCTGCCAGTTGAATTTGTCACTTAGAGAGGACTTTGAAAATTAAACAGCTAGATCTGACTTTTTTTTAATTTTCTGTTTCTCTACTCGAAGAATGACCTCAACATGTCATACGATCACTTGGCTTCATTTCTTTGGTTTAACTTACCCCTTTAAATAAAAAAGGAGATGACTTACAAAGTCCAAGGAGGGTAATTCCCTGTCATTTATCAAGAACTTTTTCTTTCGTCAAAACAAACCATTAACATTCCGAGCTGGTCACTAATTTATATTCCAAGAACCAATAGTCAGAAGAAGCCACTGCTAACACATTCGGGGTCTGCCGTGTGGCGTCTTAAGTAACTCTTGAAAAAAAGAACTCAGAGTTGGAATTCTTCCTCCAAATTAGCCTTGTTAAGCTCCCACAACTGAGGCAGACAGAAAGTAAATCTAGAGAGCACTCCTAAATAGAAATGGCTGTTAAGCCTTTCAGCGGGGGCGATTTCGAGTTAAAGATGTGAGATATTAGCACAAAGACTTGGGCAACCTCACCACACTGTGTCATGACTTTAATTTAGCAAGAATTAATTGTGGGTTTAAGATGTTTTATACTTTAATGAGCAAATGGAACATAGCCTTGGGTGTGTTTTATTAACCTGCTTGTGCTTTGTATTTCAACACAGTCTTGGAAAATGTAGGAGACAAGCTATGCATTTTTACAAGTGTGTGTCTCACCCGGAGCCAACAAGTACTAGAATGGACATTGAGGGATGTGGTATTTTGATGCAGTCATTTTCAAAATGACATGTTTAAATCATAGGGTAAGGGGTTGGAGAAATGGCTTAGCAGCTAATTAAGAGTACTGGCCACTCTTCCTGAGTGCCAGGGTTCAATTCTCAGCACCCATATGATGGTTCACAACTGTCTAAATCTTCAGTCCCATGGGATCAACAATCTTCTTCTGGCCTCCACTGGTACCAGGCATACATGTGGTCCACAAACATACATGAAGGCAAAACACCCATACCCATAAAAATGCATTTAAAAATTATAGAGCAAATGAATATTGGATTAGTGTTTTCTCACTTTCCTCTCCTCCCATTTTTTTTTTTTAGGTCTCTTATAGCCTAGACTGGACTCAAATTCACTATGTAGTTGAGGATGGCCTTGAACTTCCTATCTTGTCTCTGCCTCCCAAGAAGTGGGATTACAGGTGTGTACCACCGTGCCCCTTCTTTTCTTATAAGTAAAACTAAGGAGCTACGAACCAAAAGCAATTGCTTTGGGAATGAGAAGGTTTTGTCAGGTGACTGGGAGGTTTTCATTTATACTGTACTATGGTCTGTTTGTATCCCACCCCACACCACAGATTCATGGGTTGAAAGATGGACTCTTGGACTGTGGTGGCACACACATTTAATCCTAGCACTTGGGAGGCAGTGACAGGTAGATCTGGTCTACAGAGTGAGTTCCATGATAGCCAGGGCCACACAAAGAAACCTTGTCTTGAAAAAAACAAAACAAAACAAAACAAAAAAGGAAGACTGAATCATGATTTTCATTGAGACATGAAGAGGTGGGGCCTTTGGAAGGGGGTCAGATGATGGATGGAATTAGTACCTGGATTAGTTATTTTTCTCAATCCTGTGACAAAATTCCTGACCCAGGCAACTTATGGTAGGAAGGATTTTCTTTGTCTCACAGTTTGAGTATAGTGCATTTGCGGGGCGGGAAGGCATGAGGCAGCTGTTCTCATAGAATCTGAAGTCAGGGAGCAGAGAGACGGACGCTGGTGCTCAGCTCACTTTCTCCTTTTTATTCAGCGCAGGACCCCGACCCATGGGATGCTGCTGCCTGTGGTTACAGAGGGACTTCTCTGATTCATTAAAGCTTTCTGGAAACAGCCTCATAGACACACCTAGAGGTGTGTTTCCATGGTGACTCCAAGTCCCATCAAGTCGATATTCAAGATTAGCCATCATAATATCCTCATACAAGGTCCCAGAGAGCTCTCCAGCCATCTCTGTTCTGAAAAGATAATGAGAAAGTGTTGTCTATGAATGACCAAGTGGGCCCTCTCCAGACACCAAATCTGCTGGAGCCTTGATCCTAAACTTCCCAACCTTCAGAACCATGAAACATGGGTCTAGTGTCTACAAGCCTCCTCACCTGTGGTGCTGAGATCAAGGGCCAGTGGGAGGGCACTGGTGAACAGCAGCTTTGATTCTGAGAACTGAAGGGCACAGGCTGGCTTCCAGAGACTCAGACGTCTGTGGCACCTCAGTGAGGAACTGTTGTGCTCAAACACTGGGGTTTCCACATCTCTCTGGAAGCTCCCAGGCAAAGGTCTCACCTCTGCACTCACATCCATCCCTGAATCAGCATGAGGGAGCTGTCCTGGTCTCAGCAGCACTGGGGGATTTCTGACTCACTTGCCAGCTTGAGCCTGGATTCCCAGAAGAGAGGAGCATTGTCGTAGTTTCATTTCTGAGGCTGTGATAAGAGACTCTGACAAAAATCAATTTGGGGGAGAAAGGGGTTTATTTCAGCTACAGACCACCATGGTGGGAAATGGAGACAAGAACTTGAAATGCCAGTCCCATCACATCCCCAGCAAGATCAGAGAGAGGTGAATGCGGTGTGTGCTCTCTCGCTCTCTTACTTGGTTATCACTGGTCTTCTCCACTCACATAGTCAGAACTCTCTTGGGAATGGTGCTGCCAGCCACGGGCTGGGTCTTTCCATATTAATTAATGTCATTAAGACAATCCCCTTCAGACATTCCCATAGGCAACACAGAGTAGCCTGTCTTTAATTGGAACTCCTTTCCCAGGTGATTCCATCTTGTCTCAAGTTGACTATGAAATCATCTCAAGCGTCGGTTACGGCAGCGGCAGTCATGGTAGCTGAGACGAACAGAGAGTAACAAGGTACCAGGCAACACACAAAGCCCTTGACTTCAGCCTACGGAGCGGAGCCTATGGGGCACATCCAACCACCATCCCTTCCATCGTGCAGGCAGGCCAATCAAAGCTGAGAAGGGCCACAGCCCGAGCTCAGAGACCTGCGTGGCAGAGCTGGGCTGGAAGTTCAGACACCTGGCTCGCAAGTGTCGCAGGTTTCTGGAGACCAGAGGACTCTCCTGGGCTGCCTGCTTCCTCAGATATGTGAGTTATGGAGAGTTTCCAACTGCTGGAAATCATACAACTCTTTCAATTGTCTAAGATACAAAGGGACATTTCTAAATCCTTTGAAAAAATTGAGATAGAATGTGGTCCTTCAGATTTAGGCTTTTTTTAAAAAAAAATAGCAGCAGTCATAATGCTTACTATAAAAATGTAAACTTAAATAATTATAGTAAGTGAACTTTCTCTTTCTTACTTTGTTTTTTTTCACTTCCTTACAGTGCTTCTTTTCACCTAATCCATCTAAGCCCAATTCCATTCCTCAGGTTTTAACATAGATCAATTTTGAATCTACCTCTTTATCTACATACACATGTATCTACATGTACACACATGAATATATGCACAGCAAACACAGGCACACACTTATATTCATACTGCATGTCACACACATTCTTATGCATGCATATATATGCACATACTTATGATATACATGCATGTATACCATGCACATTTGCACAGACACATTAATGTTATACACATATGTAACAGGGTCTTTCTTTGTACCACAAGCTCCCAAATAATGACACAGAGACTTCCTGTTAATTATGAAAGCTTGGCCTTAGCTTAGGCTTGTTCCCAACTAGCTCTTGAAAGATAAATTAAACCATTTATACTAATCTACAGTCTGCCACGTGGCTCGTTACCTCTGCTCAGTACCATATGTCCCATTTCCTCCAGGTCTGGCTGATGCATCCCTACCTCTCAGAGTCTTTCCCCCAGTTCTTCCATCTCCCTGGAAGTCCTGCCTACCTCTGCTGCCCAGCTATTAGTCATTCAGCTCTTTATTAAACCAATCAGAAGATTCCTTAGACAGGTGAGGTAAAACACAGACACATCTTCACAGTGTACAAAAAGATTATCCCACAACACACATATGTACATGTGGAAACATTTCCTGTGCTCACACAGTGGTGTGATTTAACATCCATACATACTAGTACACCTCTGAGCAGTGGTAAATGGACAGCCTTTGAGGAAGATCTTCTGGAATCCAACCATGTCTCTTCCATTTATGAACCATATGGTTTTGTGGTAGTGATTTCTCCATGCCATCTAATCCTTCTTGGTGAACTAGAGATAACGACGTTACAGATTAGGTCCAGTTTATATAAGATAACAACTAGAGCAGTTAGAACAGAAAGGTGCATGGGAACCCTTCATGTGAGGTATTTTTGCATGTGTGTATGTACATGCTGTATTCGTTACTTTTCTCCCCGCCGTCCTTGACAGGATGGAGGGATCTGCTTTGCTCACGGCTTCGGCGGGTTTACTCCATCACCACGGAGCCGCCCACACTGTGATGGGACGGAAGGAAATGAAAGGGAAAGCAGGCACTCTGTCTCATTTCCTCCACTTGATTCCCAAAGGTCCCACAGCCTGCTGGATGGTGCCTCTCACATCCAGGGTGGCTTCCCCTGTCCGGAAGCTCCCTCACAGACGCACTCACACACCAGTCTCCTAGGCTGCTCCATCCTGTCCAACTGACCATGAATATTAACTGTTACACACATATCAATGCAATGCAAGTTGCTGTATAAATCCTTTCGTGCCTTTGAACAATGTACTACTTCAGTAATACAAAGCTGCTTTTAAAAAGTACCCCACATTACATCACCCCCACATCACCTGCTGACAGGTTTTTATGTGGGTTTATTTTTCACGCATATAAGCAATGCTACCATAAATTGCTGGGTATGTAAATCTGTATGCATTTGTCTGAGCATTGCTATGGGTAAATTTCGGAACCCAGAATAGCTGATGACAATGTATGCACACTTAACATGTCAGTGGAAACTCCCGAAGGGCCCTCCCCATGGGCCACATGAATTATAATTAAGAATGCCAAGACTGAATGTGTCTACTTCTCCAGAATCTTGTCAACACTAATTACAAAGACATTTTAAAATCCTTATCAGATTGTGAAGGGAGAAACCTCTTACTATTGTTTTAATTACAGTTCTTTTATTCAAAGTAAACTTAAGCTTATTTAATGAATGGAATGATGATTCCTGTTCTCTGAATTAGTCCTAATCTTTCACCTATCTTTTCACATGAGTATTTTTTAAAAGCCAATTGTTTCTCTTTTTTTTTCTTTTTAGAGGATATTCTAGTTTCCTTTCTGTTGCTATGATAAAAAGCAAAAAGCAACTTGTGGTAAGATGGGCTTTACTTCAGTTTACAATTCCAGGTTATCACCCACCATTATTAGGAAGTCAAGGCAGGAACTGGAAACAGCTGTCCCTCACATCTACAGTCCAGAGCAGAGAGGAAGTGAGTGCACATGTGTGTGCTTGCTTGTTCTCAGCATTTCTTCATCTTTATAAAAGCCTGGGACCCTCTGCCTAGGGATTGGTGTCGCCCACAGTAGGCTGGGTGTTCCCACATCAATTAACTTAATTAAGTCAATCTGTTGTTAGGGACACACCAATGGGACAGCTCGATCTAGACAATCTTTCATCAAGGCTTTCTTCTCAGGTGGTTATAGATTGTTTCAAATGGACAAATCTAACAATCACGGGGGGCTTGTTTCTCGGGCTAGGAAGAGGACCCACAGTGCTAGGAAGCCCTGTACCACTGAGTTACATCCTTGGTCTCATATCGATTTCACTTATTTTAAACATATTTCTTTATTGATTCTTTGGAAATTTCACATCATGCACCCCAATCCCACTCACCTCCCAGTCCCTCCATATCTGCCTCTCACCCTTGCAGTGTGCTCCCCCCCAATTAATTAAAAACAAAATAAAACAACCAAAAAACCCCACCTCACTCCTGCATCTTTCCAACACCTCTTCATTCATCCTAGTGGCATCTGGAGCTATGGTGTCACCCAGTACAACCCTTTTGTCCTATCAGCCTCACCTGCAAAATGTTCATTACAATAGTCGCTGGTCTAGTTTAAGGCCTCCGGTTTCTGGTCCACCATCGTCACTGGGTTGGGCCCTCATGTCCTGTTGTTGCCCCGAGTCATGGAGATTCTGCAGTTATCAACCTGTGGGACCAGTCAGTCCCTTTGCACACTCCAGCAGGTCAAAGATGGGGCGGGATATTTTTATATAGTGAGGATTTTACCAGCTAAGTATAATGGCACACACCTTCAATCCAGCACCCAAGAGGCATAGAGATAGGTGTATCTCTGCCAAGCCTGGTCTACAAGGGAATTCTAGGCCATCTGGAACTACATAGTGAGATCTTGTCTAAAAAGTAATTTTTTAGTGAAAATAAAAAGAAAAAAAATTTTACTTCCTTACTAGTCATGTGTGCTAAGCAATTTCTCAATTTTGTTGATATTTTACTATTTGTCTTTCAGGAATTTGAAATTCTTGCACAGTAAACCTATGAATCTTTTCCTTTTTATGCTGTAAATTCTCTCATCTCAAATTTATAGAGTATCATTTTTCTCCTTAGTAGTTTTTGTTTTTATGTTAAAGTGTATGCATGCCAAATGTAAGAGTGCTGTGTAGACTGGGATAGGAAGCAGGAAATTTAATTTTACTTAATCTTAATTCAATAGGAAGTTGTTAGAGAAGTCAAAGAAAGACAAGAGGAAAATACGTTTGGGGAAATTGTGCAAATTTGTTCTTCCGGTTAGTCAAATAGTAAAGAATTTCCTGAGAGTTTATTGTATGACATGGGGCATACAGGCCACCATTGGCCAGCAGAATGTCCTGTGATGGTAAACATGTCCAATATGTGCTGTTATGGCAGGAGCAGGTGTCACCATGGGGCTGTTAAAATGTGGCTCATGTGCTCAAGGCATGGAATTGTAACTTGTTTAATTGATCTAAAGTACCTGTCAGGGATTGTAACGACAGCAGAGGTAGAGTGGGAAGTGGCACAGCAGAGGAGTGTGTGTGTGTGTGTGTGTGTGTGTGTGTGTGTGTATGTGGTTGTTTGCATGCATATATGCATATTTAATTTGAGTGCATGGACACATGTGGACATGTGGCCTGTATGTGTAAGAACAAGTATGTGTGCATCTGCTGTGCCCATGTAGGAATGTAGCTTGTATGCATATGTAAACATATAGCATAAATGTATGCATGCACACATTTGTATATGTGATTTGCATGTGTGTTTATATTTATGTGTACATGCATACACATATGTTCACATGTGGGCATGAAGCTTTCATAAATTTTTGTATATGTGATATGTGTCTTGCATGTGTGTACATATATGTATGTATGAATATCATGGGCTCACCTGTAGGCAAATAGGTTACATGTATGCCTGAACACTTTGATATTTATTCTGTATGTGTATGCATGTGTCTGAATATATATATTAACAATATATTTGTGCATGTATATATGAACATGTAGTTTATATACATGTTAGCATTTTGGTCAGATGTTTGTGTGTGCTTTCACATATGTGTGTGTGCACGTATGAGTAGCATGTAAGTGCAATGTGTAGGCTTGTAATGTCCATGTATGTGCACACACACATAGGCATTGTGATAAAGACCATGTAGGTGCAAATGAGACGGTGTAGCCAGATACTTTCCTTCAGAATTTTTTGGCCAAGTTTTAAAAAAGTCTGTCTTGAGGGCAGTTTGATAGAAGACAGGAAGCGTTTTGCCCTTGGGAGTCTTGGTTCTGCAGAGGGGAAGAGCACGTCTGTCCGTCAGCATGTCTGTCAGTCAGCAGTTCCCCCTTGCTCAGCCTTTGTGGCATCTCTGTCCTCTGCACAGTCTTTTCTGCACAGTCCCTGACTTTGTTCATGGGAAGGCTGCTCCATGTTTACAAACCCCATGGCCTCCCCTATATTAATCCCGGCCTCATGCAGAAGATGATGCTCTTCCTTTAAGAAACAAGCCAAACAGATGCCTGTACAGCATGCCAGGGCGCTCACTCCGCAGGGCTAATTTTTTCTGTAGGGTCCCATTAATGTTTTAGGAGTTTGTAGTCATGGCCGCTTGTGGTATGGATACTGAATGGTGCAGTGGGGTCTGGGGCATGCTTGTGGGATGATGGTAACATGCACATGTATTTTCATGGTATGAAGCCTTGAGGGCTCTGGGAGGAAAACGTACATTTTCATTTCCCAGAGAAAATGGGCCTGTTACACTGCCCTGAAACATATAATCCCAAAATGGCTGGAGTTGAGGAAAGGCTTTTCTTGTGGTGAGGGGTGAGGGGAGAGGGAGGGGGGAGGGGAGATGGCTGACTGTGGGGAAGGTGCCTGTGTGAGAACAGTCGGGGGGGGACATAGTAACTTGGTCCAGCAGTAGATTATACAGGTTACTGGAGCCATGGGTAGGTTGTCAGGCTTACAGCCACCAGATTTATTACTGAGGCGAAAGGGACGCATTCTAAGGCAGAGCCACCTGGCTGCCTGTCAGGTGGAGGCCTGGGACTTGGAAGCAGACTCTTCAGCACCCAGCAGATAACAGCTTCCCCAGGAATTGGTAATGGGATGCCTATAGGAGAAACCTCACAATGAAAGGTGTGCTAGTTTGTGATAAAATTGCAAGATGAAAAGACAAAATGCGAGCCATGGACATATGAGACCCGAGGTTTAGAGAAGGCACAATGTGGCAGCTCATGAAACTTTAATCAAGAACTTCATTCAAATGCATTGAGATAAGTGGGATGATAGGAGCTGACAAGCGACAGGAGCTGTCTCTGCTCAGGGTGGTGATTTATGGACGGGCAGAGAGCAGGATGCCTCTGGCTCCCCCTTCCAACCTCACTTAACAACTTCATTAATAACCCAGATAAACAAGCCATCTAGTTCATGAACAGCATCTGATATTAAATGGAGAGGGGCTGGGAATGAAAAAGAAATCCCAGCAGACAATGGGCCCACGTGGAGGCAAACAGGAGGTGGTGACCTGGAGTAAATAAGATTCTGTTACATACAGAATAATTACATTATTAGGCTAGGGAGATGGCTCAGTGGGTAAGGTGTTTGCCACATAAGCACAAGGATCTGAGTTCAATCCCCAGCACCTGCATGAGAAGCCAGGCACAGTGGCATGTGCCTGTGACCCCAGTGCTGGGGGGACAGAGCAGGCAGGTACTGTAGGCTTCCCAGCCAGCCAGTTTAGCTAAAGTGGTGAGCTCCAGGTTTAGCAAAAGATCCTGCTTCAAAAATAAGGCAAAGAGGGAATGAGGAAGACACTTGATGCCAATCTCCGGTCTGCACACACACACACACACACACACACACACACACACACACACACACCTGCACATATGCTCCTATGCACACATGCTCAAATGTGCAAACACAGCATTGCGGGAGGGAGAGAGGGGGAGATGGAGAGGGGAAGGAAAGAGAGAAGTAGAAATATTTCAAGAAGTCTCCAAACACATTCGGAGCGAGAGTGGAAATCCAGCGCGTAGTCATTAGCATTATGAGTAGAGTGCAGACGCTTCCCTTCAGTCCTTACAGCACAAGGAGGGCTGTGTGCCCTTCACTGCAGACACCGCACACTGCGGAGCAGGAAGCCAAAGGAATTCATCAAGAACCCACAGGTGGGAACTGCTAGGATCTGGGCAGGGTCTCGTTGCCAGTCTGTGAAACCCAGTGTATGTATGGGGTTTACTGTCCGTCAACACTGCCTCTAACTGGGAAGTGAGAAATGCAGAAGCTTGGGCTTCTACCCCAGTCCCACCGAACTGAAGCCTGCATTTGTATAGGATTTCCGTACGCTCATGTGCATGCGAAGAGAGGGAGGTGTGACTGCCTGGTCTGTCCTCGTGCATGGGGACATAAGACTTGAACGAATGGGGTAGAGGAGATGGCTCAGTCAGGAGAGTGCTTGTCTTGCCAACAGGATGATCTGAGTTCAAGTCCCAGAATCCACAAAAAACAAAGAGAAAAAGCTGGGTGTGCTGTATGCTTGCAGTCCTAGTGCTGAGAATATAGAGACAAGGTATTCCTGGGATTCTCTGGCCAACCAGCCTAGACTACTGTAGGTCCTAGTGAAGGAGATCATTTTTCTAAAAGAGAAAAAAAAAAAAAGATGGACAGTGCTTGATGAACGACACCAAAGGTTGCCCACTGGTCTCCTTACACACACACACACACACACACACACACACACACACACACACACACACAAATTCTAACTGATGTAGAAACCTTCCTGTGACCTTGTTTCCTGGCCTGGGTTCAGCATTCCAATTCTCCCACAGTACCAGTGCCATGCTTCTTTCAGCCAGTCACATAACCACGTAACTATACACCATGAATTAAAGAGCCTTTGTAGCAACGGCTCTGGCCTTTGCCTTTCTCACAGTCTCTGCTCCCTTAGCAACTGTCTCACAACATTGGAATAGGTGGTCAACTGTGGTCAATTACCCATTAGGATCTGAGATCCTAGAGGACAGTTTGTCTGTTATTCACCATTATTTCCTGCCAGCCAGCACTGGAGATCTACTCAGCCCAGGAATGATGCACAACACAAGCTTGTGGAATGACCATGAGCATGAATGAATGAATGAATGACCATATGGATAAGTACATGTATGCATGAATAAATGACAGTGTGGATGAAGGACTGGCCATGAGAATGAGTAAATGAATGAATGACTGTGTGAATTAAATGCACAACCATGTGAAAAATGAATGGATGATGAGAATAATGAATGCATGAATGACCATGTGAACAAATGCATGCATGACCATGACAATGAATGAACAAGTTAACACTAGGGAGGGGTTCGTGCTACCTGGGCTACACCTCCATGATGGCTTTCCCACAAGACCTTTAAAGATCTGAGGTTTGCTGGAAACATCTGGAAAGCTTTTTGCCTTTTCCTCTATCCTTAACGATAGGTATGTTTTCTTTTTTGGCCCAAGCAGATGTTTTCTTTTGGCACAAAACAAAGAAAAGAAATCTATAGTTTCTTTTTGACAGCAAATTTAAAGATGAAAAAGTTGTAAATAAAGAACATGGCTTTTACAGATGGGATTATTTTTCTGTCCTCATTTCTGTAGTGTGTTGTAATCTGAATGGAAAGTTGGGGTCACAGCACCTTCATTCACTCATTCAACAAGTATTTATAAGGTCCCTGATGCACCAAATGTTAGGGGCTGAGATGATTGATACACACCAAACCCACCCTTGTGAATCAGAGAGACTGAAGTGGGATAGAGTAAATAAATTGGAATAACTAATGCCAAGTATTTTATGGAGTGTAGCAACACTGATTGAGTCCCAACTCTATGCCACAAACAGAGCTAGCTGCTGGGGCAGATAGTTACGACAAATCCCTGACCCAGCGCAGATCATACCTCAGCAAGGCCAACATACCAAATCATCTCAATGCTTTGGCAAAGACAGGGGCAGGTGCCCTGAACAGTAAAAGCACATGTTAGGGGCATGCTGAGCAGGATGGGGCAAAATGAAAGGAGGTCCATCTCTGGGATTTTCAGAGATGATGATGTGTCTAAAGTGTAAGCAGGACTTTGTGGGTTGTGATGGTTCATCTTCACCGACAACTGGATTTAGAATCACCATGGAAACAAACCTCTAGCCATGCCTGCAAGGGACTTTATGTTAATTGATGGGGAGGAGATCAACCCTGAATGTGGGTGGCACCATTGCATGATCTGGGGTTCCAGACTGAAGAAAAAGGAAAAAGTGAGCTGAGCACCAGCATCGTTTCTTTCTCTTTCCTGACCCTGGGTGCTAAGTGACCAGCTGATTCATACTCTTGCCACCACACTTCCAACTGTCCCCTCAAACTGTGAGATAGAATCAGTGTTTCTTTACCTGGCCAAAGGATCAAAATAGCCAACATCGAGAAGGGTGGCGCCATGTGCTATGGGAACTTGAGAGGAAGAGAGGAAACGCGTGTCTCAGAGGGGTGAGAGGGAAGGGCAGGGGAAGGCTAACTTAGTGGCCTAGATAGGGAAATGATTTTCTCTACCATGTGTACGGTGGTTAGCTTTAATTGTCAACTTGATGCAATCTAGGGCCACCCGGTCAAGTATCAACAAGGGGTTGTCTATATCGGTTTGGACTGAGGGCATATCGATGGAGCATTGTCTTGATTGAGTTAAATGACACCTGGAGATCCACATCACAGCCAGTGGCACCGTTTGCTAAGTAGGGGGCCCTGAACTGTATCAGAGTGGAGAAATTAGAACAGAGCACAAGCAAGCAAGTGAACAAGCATGCATGCATTTCCCTGTACTCTCCACTGTGCATGTGATGGGAGCAGCTCCTTCAGACTCCTGCCTTGACTTCCCCACAATGATGGATTATAATTTGGAGGCTAAAAGCTGAAATAAGGCCTTTTCTCCTGTCCCCTATAGTTGCTTTTTTCCAGGATGTGTTATCCCAACAACAGAAAGGACACTAGAACCCCTTGAAAAGTGTCTGGGTAGACATGTAAGTTCTTCCCTTTTCTCCTTTTTATTTTCATTTTTTCTTTTACAACTTTTCAACATTTAAATCTCCTAGTGCACTGAAAATGATTATATATGGCATATTTACAACGGTTTAAAATGAAAAATGAATATTTAAGCACAGACATTTAGTCATATATAGATTTAAACATAAATACATAATTTGTAAAGGCAAATGAGAGTCACAAGATTTACTTTATGCATCAATATGTTGTTCTGTAATGAATGCTCTTATGGTCTGTCTGATAGAAAAGAATGAAAGATGTCTGCTGTCTTGGCTTTTTGATTCTATTAGTTTATTTCTACAATTTGTTACCTGTACAATATTTTATATAGCTTTGAAAGTCAAAATTTGAAAGCTACAAGAGGCTATGGAGATGGATCAGTCAGTAAAGTACTTGCCCTGCAAGTTTGAAGACCTGTGTTCAAGTCCCAGGACCCACAAAAAACCCAATGTGGTCATACCTTGTAATCGCAACAATAGGAACGTAGAAGCACAAGGATCCCTGGGAATCTCTGTGAAGCTAGCCTGGGCTACTTGGAGAGTTCCAGATTCAGTGACAGACTTTTTCTCAAAAAGCAAGGTGGAGAATGATAGAGGAATACATCTCATGTCAACCCCCAGACTCCAGGTTCAGGCACCTATAAATACACACACACACACACACACACACACACACACACACACACACACACACACACGAGGGAATGGTGTCAAAAAAGTCACTTGAGCACTAAGCCCAGACCCACTTGTTTTCCTGGTCCAGCTCTGTGCAGAAGTGTCTGTTTACATTTATTTTTCACTTTGTGTAATTTGAGAACATGTATACATGGAGAACACCAGGGTTGTACCCCATACTGTGGTGTAGACAGGACCTCCCAGCTTTCGCTCACAAACTTATCCTTTGTTGTTTACTAACATGTTCTATCACATTAGATTTCCAAGTGGGGATGGATCTAAGCTTACAAACCTCCAACAGCCTCCCCGGCTCTGAATGATAGCAAAATGTTCTTAGCCCCAGGCCCTGGGACCAAATGTGGATCTCACAAACCAATGACGGAATACTAGAGAAATGTTTGGTGCTCTTCTCATACTGATGGAGAGACGTGGATGCAAAGGCCAAGGCACTGTAGGGCAGAGCGGGATGATGGGACTTGGGAGCACCAGTGGCTTGTCTGTCTCCCTTGTGTCTTCTGACTTTAGACATGGCAGAACTGTCATATCAAGATTCCTCTTAGTTTTATTTTGTGTGTGTCCATTTTTGTGCAGGTGCATTGTATATATAGGCTGCAGGCCAATGTTCGGTGTCTTCCTCAATTACTCTCCACTTTATTTTTTGAGACTGAGTCTGTCGATGACCTGGAGATTACTGATTTGGTTAGACCAGCTGGCCAATGAGTCCTAAGGATCCTCCTGCCTCTGCCTTCCTGGTGCTGGGATTACAGGCACGTGCTACCACACCTAGCTTTTCTGTGTGGGTTCTGGGGATTGAAGAGAGTCCATGCTGGCATGCCGGCATGCTGGCACAGCAAGTGTGTCACCAAGTCACCAATGGAGCCACCACTCCAGCACCTTGGTTAATTTTTGTTTTGCTTTTTTGAAATAGAACTTTCTATGCTCTGAGGCTCTCCTCCTTGGAGTCTAAGATGAGACACACAAGCAACACAGAAGACTTCAGAAGTTTCATGTTCATGTGATGAACTACTCATGAAGGCAGAAAGGATCAGAAACATCTGTGACCTTCTGGTGTGGCGTCTCTCTACATCACAGCCATGCTGGGGACTGATCCCAGGACCTCAGCATGGTAGGCAAGCACTCTACCATGAGTGACATGTTCATCCCACTGCCAAATTCTTTAAAGATTTTTTATTTAATTTTTTTTTTTTTTTTTTTTTTTTTTTGGTTTTTCGAGACAGGGTTTCTCTGTGTAGCTTTGCGCCTTTTCCTGGAACTCACTTGGTAGTCCAGGCTGGCCTCGAACTCACAGAGATCCGCCTGCCTCTGCCTCCCGAGTGCTGGGATTAAAGGCGTGCGCCACCACCGCCGGGCTTTATTTAATTTTTATACCATATATTTTGTATATTTTGATCATAGTCTTCCCCCTCCTCCAGCTCCTCCCAGATCTGCCCCACTTCCCTCCCCACCCAATTTCTCTCTATCTCAAAAACAAAACAAGGAACAACCAAAACAAAATATCTAAAGAGACAACAACAAAATCGGTGATTTAAAAAAATAACAGAACAAAAAGTGCACAAAATACATGGAGTCCATTTTGTACTGGCCAGCTACTCCTGGGCACCACACGGATTCTGCCCTGCGGTGGTGTTGATATCCCAGTGACACTCCGTTGAAGAAAACTGATTTTCCCTTTCACAGCAGGTATGTATTACAAAAAGCTTCTTGTTAGGGGGGTGGAGTGGGGTGAGGTGGGGTAGGGGCTTTGTTTCTACTTCTTCTTCATGCTTGGATTTCGTCTGGTTTGAACCTGTACGGGTCTTGCAGCCAAATTCTCAATATTATTTTTTTTTAAACATTTTATGCATATGGGTATTTGCTTGCATGTATGTATATACATCATGTGTGTGCCTCTTGCCTGTGGAAGCCAGCAGAGGGCACGAGATATCCTGGAACTGGAGTTAAAGATGGTTCTGACCTGCAATGTGGGTGCCGGGAACTGAGCCTGGGTCCTCTGTAAGAGCAGCCGCTGCTCTTCATGACTGTGTTACCTTTCCAGAATCTCAACACACCCAAATTCTTTCTTTTTCCTTTTCTGTTTTTGTCTTTTCAAGACAAGTTTTCTCTGTGTAACAATCCTAGGTGTCCTGAAACTCACTCTGTAGATCTGGCTGGCCTAGACGACACAGAGAGCCACCTGCCTCTGCCTCCTGAGTGCTGGGTTAAAAACCATGCACCACTACTCCTGGCCACACCCAAAATTCTTCATGTGAGAATTTTCAGGAAAGCCAGAAAGCTGTGTCTCTGATTCTTTGATTAGTATGGCCCTGCTATATTTGACCCCAAGACTGCTTTCCCTCATAGTTGGGGGCAAGTCAGGTCTGTGGTCCTACTGAGATTTTAATTACTTCAAATCCCATTCTTTCTTTTTCTTAACCCCCCAAAAACGTGTGTATATACACATGCACACACATGACCATTGATAAATACAGATAGATAGATAGATAGATAGATAGATAGATAGATAGATAGATAGATAGATAGATAGGACTTTCCTGTAAGAGTCAATGATTTCTTTTAGAAGTAGGAACAGTATTGATATAAGAAGTTGTGATTACTTATAACTGATATTTGTTGGGTGTGGGGCATGTCACATCACATATAGAGGTCAGAAGACAGCTTGGGAGAGTTGGGTCTCTTTCTACCACCACATGGGTTCCCAGAATTGAATTAAGGTCATCAAGCTTGGCTCACTGAGCCATCTCACCTGTCTAAAACTGAACAATTCTTTCTGTTAAAAAAACCTGTACTTTATGATGATGGTTTTTAAAGAAAGCTCTTGCTCTTGCGGTAACATTTTTTTTCTACACAACTCTAATTCCACACTGCAGCATTTCTCACATTCAGCTCAAATGACCTACAGTGGGGGTGTGTTAGTTGATTTACTTCCTAAAAATCAAGTGTAGTTTAGTTGACAGTAGTGATGATGGTCACAGAAGTGGGAGCCGTGCTTTCTAATGGAGTGGGATATGGATAATTTTCACATCACTCCTATATGCAACCCATAACTCTTCGGACAAAACCCATTTACAAGTATCTTTAATAGCAAAAACTTGAGCACATTTCCAAAGTTAGGTCTCATGTGACCTAGCTGTCATGAATTGGACGTATTTACTACTCAGCAATACCATAAATACTTAAAACTACAACTGCTAAGATGCATACAATAAGCTTTATGACCCGAAGTCTATCCTTTTATATTATTTGGTAGCTACTCATCTCTCAATTTCATTAACCCATAAAACACTTCTTATTCAATAATACAAAATGAGAACAGGAAGGAATTTAGTTTTTTGTGTAAAAAGTTTAAAGAGAAACCGTATGTGCATACTTGCTCTGGGAAGGGAGAGAAGGATGATACTGCCCTTCCTGGTTGGAGAGTAAAATGGTACCTAGCGAAGACTCCTAGTAAGTGTCTTGGGCTTTGGATATGGGCTGTGTTCTCAAGAATAGGGTATTCAGCTGACTCTTGCATACTCAAATGTAGGCTAAAATTTCAACTGTAATCTTAACTAGTCACAGGAATAATTTAACCTATCTTAACTCAACTTTGGAGTCAAAGACAGGGCTCAAAACACACATTCATGTTGATTTAAGGATCAGAAATGTTGCAGTCATGGTCAGTATAGAGCCTAGCACCACACTAGTTAGTACTCAATAAATATACTTCCTGCAAACTAAATAAATATATTCATTGTCTGACAAATAGGTGCATAGTATAAATGTCAAATGAATTGATATATGTTAGATACTGAAATATCAACTAGAAATTAAAAAAAAAATAAAGCCAGGTATGATAATGAATATCTGTAATGTAAACATTCGGAAAGCTGAGGCAGGAGGATCATGACTTTGAGGCCATCTTGGGTTACACAACAAGACCGTGTTTACAAAACAGATGGATGAATGAGTTAATGAATGAAGCAAATATGAAAAGAGAAAATTATGATTGTTTTTCTCCCAAAAAGATAGAAATCAATACATAGGTAGGTAGGTAGATGATAGATAGATAGATAGATAGATAGATAGATAGATACATACATACATACATACATACATACATACATACATAGTTATAGATTTAAAAAAACCTGAACAAAAAATATCTAAATGAGAAATTCAAAATGAACCTCTGATGTAATGAGTTGGGAAGATACAAACTTTCTGAGATAAATGAATATACATATAGAAATAATTGCACATTAATTTTCACCTACCAATGCAGATATCTTTTGAAGATGCCATTTGAAACTCTAGTGGTTTTCAATATTCGATGAAACTTAGAACTTAATACTTTTTGTAAGTTTGTGAAATAGTATGACCTTATTGACTGTTTAAGTTCATATGTCTTTTAACCAAGTGATCCCATTCTAGTTACAAATCTACAAAGAGTTTAATATCAAATGTATTCATGCACATAAGATTGTTTGAACACTATTTTGGAAACAACCATGAGGATGTGTTTTGGGTACATTTTGTGATGGTCTGCTTTGATTGTCAACTCCAAACAACTCAGAATCATCTAGAAGGAAAGTCTCAATAAGGGATTGTCTACCTTGGGCTGACCTGTGGGCTGTCTGTGGAGGATTGTCTTAACTATGTTCATTGATGTGGAAAGGCTCAGCTCACAGTAGGTGGCACCATTCCCTAGACAGGAAATCCGAACTGCATAAAAGTGGAGAATTGAGCAGAGCACAAGCGAGCAAGTAAGCAACTGAGCATGTATGTATTTGTTTCACTCTGTTCTCACCTGTTTCACACTTCTGTCTTGTTTTGCCAAAATGGTGGGCTCAAACTTAGAATTGTAAGCTGAAATCAACTCCCTTTTGTCAGGGTATTCCATCAACAGAAACAAAACTGGGACAAGCTTATTACCGAAATCAGTGGACATCGAATAAGACAAACTGCCTTCCATAGAGTGAGTGGGTCTCACCCCAACCAAAGGTCTGGATGGAACAACAACTGATCCACAGTGCCAGAAGAAGCTCTGCTAGCAGAGCTGTGGACCTGGACCACACCTTCAGCTCTGTGGAGTCTACAGCTTGCTGTCCTACTCTGCAGATATTAGACTTGTCAGCCTTCAGAATAGTGTCAGGCAATTCCTTAACACGGATGAACCTTGCTGGGTGCACATAGTCAGCCCTCCCTATTGTAGCATTCTATGTCCATGTATCCAACCAACTACAGATAGGAAGCAGGACTAGGAGAAGAAAATGTGCTGGTACTGCATATGTATTTTTCTTGTCGTTCTATACACAATTCATTTCACAAGTATCAAAATAGCATTTGCATTTTATTAAGTGTTAAAATAACGTAGAGATGATTTAGAGTCTGCAAGAGCATTTGCATAAATCCTGCGTAAAACCGTGTCACTTTATTAAAGGGACTCAAGCTCTATAGACTTAGGTATCTGCAGAAGCTGTCACAGGTTACTGTGGAACGGCTCTGCATGTGAACCAATCTACTGATTCCGTTTCTCTGAAGAATCCTAGTGAACACAGGAGGAAATTCAGAAGAATTTAACTAAAATTGAGAAGGCTCATTCTCACTTAGATAAGAATTACAGATATACTTAGAATTATGGTTATAGAAGCTCGAGAGATTACTTAGCTTTAAGAGCATGTACTGCTATTCCAGAGTACTGGGGTTCAGTCCATAGCACCCACATCAGACAGCTCACAACTGCCTGCAACTTCACTTCTAGGAGACCTAGTGAGCTCTTCTGCCCTCTATGGGAAACCCCATACACATGATATATATCCACACAAACACATACAAACTAAAAAAAAATATGCTTATTATAATAAATAGGTTTGCTGTTAGTTTCTAAAAGGAGACATAACTCCACTATGGGGTGGGGAGACAGATCACTTACTAATAAGTGATGGATCACTTGTCATACAAGGGAAGAGTACTTGAGTTTCATCTCTAGTACCCACATGAAGAACAGGTGTGGTGGCATATACCTACTCCAGTGTTTGGGGGAGCAGAGACAGGAGTACCCCTAGATCTTACTAGCCTGCCAATCTAGGTGAATCATTAACTCCAGAATGAGTGTGAGACTAAGAGTGATTGGGGAAGATAGGCAATATCCTCTTCTGGCTTCTACCATACCTGCATGCACACGGGTGTGCACACACATACACAGGCTTAATTTCACTATTGGTTCTTCCCTCTGTTTTTGCCAACTCACTGCTTGTTGATTATTTTTCATCCATATTCCTTCTTCACCGCCCCTCACACAGGTGATGCTTTGTATGTGATGGATTTAAAGTACTTGGACTTGGTACCTTGCTCCAAAGCTGCCTGGAATGATTGCATTTGTTGGCCTCTGGCTTCGCCTTCCCGCTCCAGGAACCAGGAAGAATAAGGTGTGTGTTATCTTGTCGTGTCTGCTCCACGGCTGTCTGCATTCCTTAACACCAAGATGCATGCTACCAGATTCCAGGGTTGGCAGCTACTTGAGCTGAACAAGTCTTGAATGAAAACAGTAAAATTGTAACATCGTCTCCTGTCCTTCAAATGATGAGCTATGCTGAATAAAAAAAAGTCAGGTGGAACCTGTCTTCACAGACACAGCTTTTCTAATCATCATAATGGCATCGCATGGTGACAGCTTCATTCGCTTTTAGAGACATCACCTCATTTGATCCTAGCACTATCAGATAGGGTAGAAATCCTTTCTCTATTTTTAAATGTTGAAATAGTAACCCACTGAGTCCAATTAGTGCATTGGCGTGGGGTCCGTCACCCACTGAGTCATGGGCAATCTACCGGTAGCCACCTCCCAAAGAAAAGTGACTCTCCCTTCTCCAGCAGCCATCAGCAGGCAGTAGCGCCTCGGCCAAGCGTGGGGCCTTGTAAGTCCCTCCCTCGTTTATGCCAGACCTTTGATTAATGTAGTCTCTGACTTTTGTGTAAGTAACTAGAGCTTTAAGAGTTTGTGGGAGCAACATCCTGTGTCGTGCAGAAGACACTGTCTCCCAGCAGTCCTCCTGGCCTTCTGGCTCTTACAGTCTTCCTCCCCTTCTTCCATGATGTGTCCTGAGCCGTGGGTGTATGGGTTGGTTGTGTTATAGATGTCCCGTTTGGGCTTAAGAATAAGTTATTCCACAGAAACTTATTCTCTGCATTTTGACCAGTTGTGGTAATAATAGGAGAGGGTTTCCTAGCCTAGTTTCATCTACATCTAAATGGAAACAGAGCCCTGAGAAATAAGTTTGGCATGGAAGGAAGCCCAGCCAGTAGTAATTTGGGGAGAGGGGTGTGTAACTTATCCCTATCTTCTGACTCTAAAGCCCATGCTTTTCTTCTTCTTCTTTCCTTTCTCCACTTGTCTTTATTCTTCCAGTTCTATCCTTTAACAAGGTTTACTTATTAAATTCTATGTCTGGGCGTTGTTCTAGGTTGTGTGGATGCAGTGAGCAACGGAAGAGGCTTCCTCATGGGCTATCTCCTTCCACAGACTATCCCCACGGAGCCAAGTGTAGTAAGGGTATAAAAGTTTAAAATAAAAAATCATCAGAGATGGCACTGAGGCAAAAATAAGAGAGGTGTGTGTGTGTGTGTGTGTGTGTGTGTGTGTGTGTGTGTGTGTCACACACACACGTATGTGCAGATGTTCACACTTATGTATGCAGAGGCTGGAGGAGGAGAACTTTGGATACTCTGCTGTGTCACTCATCACCTTATTCTCTTGAGACAGGGTCTCTCCTTGAACCTGGTGCCAGCAGACAGCAAGGCCCAGGGAGCCTCCTGTCTCTTCCTCTTCCCCCATACACCGCGGACACAAGTGCGCATACAACCATAACTCCTTTGTTTGGCTGTTTGTTTCTAATGTGAGAATTGGGGATTTGAACCCAGGTCTTCATCAGCCTTCCTGAACAGCCATCTTACAAAAGCTACAAATCAACTCATTTGTTTAGACTTATCTCAGAACAAAATATTGCACATTGATGAATAGAGCAGGTAACTGACTCTCATCCCTTCAAACACAGTAATTCTGTGTTTAAATAGAGATCCTTTGAAAGATCACTAGAAACTTCCTTGCTTCATCTGCAGTAGTAGTGACACAGATGACCTTCCTCTGGGCCACTCTGACACATTCGGTGTTGGTCTACGTCATAACACTGCGTAGGGTTCAAGCCTCCATCCGTTTCTCAACAGGAACCAGACAGCACCTTCGAGGGGGTAGAGAATTAGACAAAGGGAGACTTGACGGAGGTGTAGGCCAGTGTGTGGGGACATGCGGCGAACCGCTACCAGGCCTCAGATTGCAAAGCTGTAGGAAGGGACACCAGACAGGACCTTGGGCCACCAGTGAGCCTGCAGTGACAGGGCAGGGAGGAAGCTAGGTGATGCATCCCTGCAGCATCTTCCTCTGCAGTCTGCTCCACTGAGTCCAGCAGGGGCAGAGGGCAGAGGAGGCCGGGGATGGTTCCAGTGCAAGCACACTGTGCACAGAGAGCAGGGTGAGAACGGAACGAAAAGTACAGTTTCTAGGGTCTGCCACGGAACCTGCTCCTAACAGGCCTTCCTGGCTCGATCTGGAACTCTGATAATCTTCATGAATGTCCTCCACCTTTCCGTGCACTGTTACTCCTTACAACGTGACCCCCTTTGTCCTGCAGCAACCAAATAAGTTTAGAAACATCAGAAGATGTACCCCACCTCTACTGCTTAAAATTTAACCAATACCTTCCCATTGCTCTTTAGTTAAAATCTATACTCCCGGGGCTGGATGATTAAGAGTGCTTGCTGCTCTTCCAGGGGACCAGAATGCAGTCCCCAGCACCCATGTCAGGCAGCTCAAAAGATCTATGCTCGTAGGGTTAGAGAGATGGCTCAAGGGTTAAGCATGTTTGCTGCTCTCTCAGAGGACCTGAGTTCATTTCTCAACCCTCATGTCGACAGCTCACAAATGCCCATAACTCCAACTCTATAAGATCTGATACCCTCTTCTGGCTTCTGTGGGCACTCAAAACTACATGCCATTTGTGATGGTTTGAAAGAAAATGGCCCCCATGGGGGAGTGTCACTATTAGGAGCAGTGGCTTTGTAGGAGTAGGTGTAGCCTTGTTGGAGGAAGCGTGTCACTGTGGGGATGGACTTTGAGGTCACCTGTGTTCAAGCTATGCTCAGTGTGACACAGAGTTTCCTTCTGCTGCCTGTGGATCAAGATGTAGAACTCTCAACCCCTTCTCCAGCATCATGTCTGCCTGCATGCCGCCATGTCCCACCATGATGATATGGACTAGACCTCTGAAACTCTAAGCCAGCCCCAATTAAATGTTTTCCTTCATAAGAGTTTCTGTGGTCATGGTGTCTCTTCACAGCAATAGAAACCTTAAAACAATGCACACACACACACACACACACACACACACACACACACACACAAAGTGCATGCATACACATACACTTGCACACAAATCTATTCTCTTTCATGACCTGTTAACTTCTCTTTGAGTATTACTGTCCCATTTTCCAGCCTCCACAGTGTAAGGATTTGGTCCTTAATTACATCATCAGCCTTCACTGGCTTCCCAGCCTAAAAAGTGGGTGGGCCCTCTGTGGGTTCTCTGTCCCCTCTCCTCTCTGCTCCTTCCTCCCATCGGCTCCCCTCTCTCTCTCCCTCCCCCTTCTGTGTCTCTCTGTCTCTCTTTCTCTCTGTCTCTGTCTATCTCTGTCTTTCTCTCCCCCCTCCCCCAATAAAGCTCTAAAAAGGTAACCATGGCTATGATTCTTTCAATCAGCACACTCCTCCGCCGGCATGGCTGCCATGGGCGGTGACCAGCCACGAGGGGCAGCAGCGTGGCATAACCAACACACAGGTGCCTTTCATGACAGTCAATTTGATTGTAATGACAAACATCTATAGGGTTAGTAAGGTGCACTTTGGGACTTGTCTGTGATGGGCTTCCCAGATTCTGCTCAAATGAATGGAATAGTGTCCCTTGAGGTGTTGATAATATTATGGAATTATTGGGAGGTGCTAAAAGGGAGGAGGCGGGAACTCAGAGGATGTTGTCACTGGCTGTGTGTCCTTGGAAGCTGTGTCTTGCCATGGCCTCTTCCTGTTCCCTCTCTGCTTCCTGTCAATTAGGATGTGAGTAGCTCTCCTCTGCCATGCCCTCTCCAGCGATGGTCAGAAACCTGTGAAACTGTGAGTGGTAGTATGTCTTTTCTCTCTAAACTTGTTCTTAGGTATTCACTCCCAGGAATAAACTGACTCACATTCACATTGCCCATCCTATTGCTGTGTATACCAAAGTTCTTCTTCTCGTAGCTATTTGGTACTTTCTCTTTACTCTGCCTGAATTCTTTCCCTGAAGTTGCTTTCTCTGGGACTACTACTCAGTGATTTGACTGGAGGCTGGTCCCCATGATGCACCTGCACATCAGCATTACCTGGTCCAAGCCTCCTACAGTGTCAGTGATGAAGAACAGGTGCTTGGAAAGCTATTTGGTCCTCTACTGGATTCGCATTCATCTTCCATCTAGTGTGAACTTCCCATGTAACGTGAACTTCTCCATTTCTTGAGGTCATGTTGAGCAAGGTTAAACCTTCAGACATTCTTGGATCTAGAGAAGGACTATAGAAAAGCTGTTAGTATTGTGTATCTAAGGTATACGAGAATGTGTGTACACACATTTGTAAACTCATATATATATATATATATATATGCACATTTATATATAAGCACTGAGATGTGTACATGTATATCAAGCTAACAAGGTATAGAATAAGATGCATCCTATCTCTATACCTTGCAGAAAAGCAAGGTCTGAATTTAGGACCTGCTTGATTTCCTGCCCTTTTTGCTTGGGTCTCATGTCTTGCTCACTCTTCTATTCTGAATGATTAGCTCAAGAATGATGAAACACTTCTGGGATTATTACAAATATTTATAGATTATTTGGAAGCTTTCTATATCAGAACACAGCAACACAGGATGTTCTAGTTAGCATTAACGGTCATCACCTGAAAAGAGTCACAATTGGATAATTGTCTTTATCAGGCTGGCCTATGGACATATCTGTGAGGAATTGCATTGACTGTTAATCAATGTAGGAGGGTTCAGCATCTTTCCCTGGACAGGTGGTCCTG
Source organism: Peromyscus maniculatus bairdii (assembly GCF_049852395.1). Lineage (NCBI taxonomy): Eukaryota > Metazoa > Chordata > Mammalia > Rodentia > Cricetidae > Peromyscus > Peromyscus maniculatus. The sequence goes on along the minus strand of NC_134862.1, from coordinate 36,637,935 downwards.
TATAAGAAAGCTACTTAAATATGAGCCTATTACCAAGCCAGCAAGCAGCATTCTTTATGGTTCCTGCTTGATTTCCTGCCCTTTTTGCTTGGGTCTCATGTCTTGCTCACTCTTCTATTCTGAATGATTAGCTCAAGAATGATGAAACACTTCTGGGATTATTACAAATATTTATCAAATGACTATGTACATGTTGGGAGAAAGAACCTGATATAGGAATTATAGTTAAGGAAACCAATGACTCTCATAAAAATTACTTTTAGGATGTTGTAAATTTCTTTAAATGCTTCTAGGCCATTTGAGATTCTTTTGTTAAGAATTCTCTGTTCAGATCTGTACCCATTTTTAAACTAGATTATTTGGTTTGTTGGTGTCTAGTTTGTTTTAGTTCTCTATATATTTTGGAAATCAGTCCTCTGTCATATGTGGGGTTGGTGAAGATCTTTTTCCATTCTACAGGCTGCCATTTTGTCCTATTGACTGTGTTCTTTGCCTTACAGAAGCTTTTCAGTTTTATGAGGTCCCATTCGTTAATTGCTGATCTTAGTGCCTATACCATTGGTGTTCTGCTCAAGAAGTTGTCTCCTATACTAATGTGTTCAAGGCTGTTCCTTACTTTATCTTCTACCAGGTTCAGTGTCTCTGGTTTTGTGTTGAGGTCTCTGATTGACTTGGACTTGAGTTTTATGCAGGGTGATAGATATGGATCTATTTGCATTCTCCTACATGTCGACATCCAGTTAGACCAGCACCATTTGTTGAAGATGTTTTCTTTTTCCAGTTGTACAATTTTGGCTTCTTGGTCAAAAATCAGGTGTCCATGGGTGTGTGAATTCCTGTCTGAGCCATTGATCAGCCTGTCTCTTTTAGCTATCAGGAAAATGCAAATCAAAACAACTCTGAGATTCCATCTTATACCTGTCAGAATGGCTAAGATCTAAAATACAAGTGACAGCTCATGCTGTCGAGGATGTGGAGCAAGGGGTACACTCCTCCACTGCTGGTGGGAGTGCAAACTTATATGGTCACTTTGGAAACTAATATTGTGGTTTCTTAGAAAATTGGAAATTTACTTACCTCAAAACCTAGCTATACCACACCTGGACATATACCCAAAGGATGATCCATTCTACCACAAGGACACTTGTTCAACTATGTTCATAGCTGCTTTATTCATAATAGCCAGAACCTGGAAAGAACTAGGGTAAAAAAAATGTGGTACATTTACACAATGGAGTATTACTCAGCTGTTAAAAAAATCATGAAATTTGCAGACAAATGGATGGAACTAGGAAAAAATCATCCTGTGTGAGGTAACCCAGAACCAGATTTTGCTTGCCTCTTGATTTTGTCCCAGAAGCTTGGAATGGTAGGGCAACTAACTGAACCTTGCAATTTCCTAGTTTTAGCATTTAGCATCCTGAGCAAATGGGGACAGTGACAAGCATGTTCAGAAAGCACACTAAGGGGCAGAAGAATTTTTATGATGGTTGAAGGGCTATTCCTGAGCCTTTTACACTTAACCTGATTAAAGAAACGTGTTTCTCAGATTTTTAGACTGACTGATTTGTGCTTTGTCCTCAAGATATCAGGACCATATGAAACATCCTGAGAAGAATTGATTTTTTCATGGTCTGTCATGCTGAGGTTGCAGTGTAAGACTTGATAAGGATGACATAACAGGATGGGCCCTCATATTCTGCAATGTCACCTTCACTGCATCCCAAACATGGCACTTTTCACACACACACACACACACCCCAATGACTTGAAGATTTTATGAAAACATACGAATTATTGACATTCCATACACCACTAACTTCTTGTCCCTTGTGCCCGATGGAAGCAGACAGACGTAGTCTGGAGAAGGGTTGGCAGTCACAGCAGCAGTCGGAGATTCCGGTGAGGGAAGTAGATGTCAGGGACACTTGAATCACAGCTATTGCTACAGAGTGAGAAGCCACCTTCCAAGAAGCCTTGTGCTGAGTCAGAGCTCCTGCCTGCCAGGAACCCTTCCAGGAGCCCACCCAGTGGGCATGGGCCATGAGTGCTTTTTGCTGAGGGCTGTAGGAATCTGACCAAGGATTGTTAAACTTTGTGGTGAGGGTGTCATTTTTGCCATGCAGAGTGAGTTTGGGAGGTAGCCAGTCGTAGTTACAGTTCCATTATGCCATTAGGGAACAGCCCCTCTCTACCATTGTTCTTGTCCTTAAAGTTTCTGTTCTTGATTCCAACAGAATGACTACACAGCCTGCATGTGTCTCCTTCTCCTGCCAGAAGTAAGGGGAACAGCTTGCATCTGGCTAGTGCATCTGCTTAGATGGAGGAAGTGTAGACCCTGTGAGCTCCAGGCTAGCTGTCTCACAGGCCCCTGGTTGAGATGAAATGTTCAGTGACTAAAAAATAGGTGGGAGGAGGAACTTAATCTGAGGATAAGGAAAGTGGAACAGCAAGAGAAGATGAGCGCAAATGTGTAGGAGAAAGATGGCCAATAGGCCCAACTGGGCTATAGCCAGTCAAGCTTGATTGAGCATATGCTATAGTAACTTCCCCCTTGGGCCAACCTGGAGTCTGCTGCAGAGGCTAGAGACTGCTGACATGGAGGCTCAAGGTCGACAGAGCCAATGGAGAAAGGACAACACGTCTCTAGAGGCCTAGAGGACCAATGGGGTGCTGGGAGGGGGATATAAGGGCAAGTCCTATTTCTGCAATAAATGAGTCTGCAACATGCTCTGTTACACGTCTGACTCCCGGAGTCCGTGTTGTTGACTCCATGCTTCCTCACCCCCTTCCCCAGTGGGTGTCCATATCAGGCTGTCTGCAATACCACAACACAAATGTATTTAGAAGAAATGAATTAGAAATATTTTATAATTAATTGGGTGTGTAGTTCATACAGTGGTTAAATTGTGCTTCTAGCAAAAGAGTGCTGTTGATTTGGAGAGAGTCACGATCTACTATTTTTGTAATCCAGACATACATGAATTTCCCTGGTGATGCAGGACTGAAAACAAAGAGTCACATAACCAACTGAATAAATCCCCTTGAGGACCAGAGAAGGGCTGTTACCCTGGTCTCCACTAGCCAGGCTCCCCCCATGGAGCTTGCCAGATCCTTGCAGAAGGGATGGGTTTGGGAACAGAGTATAGGAGACACTGGCACGGCCCTGGAGCCGGGAGAACTGGGGAAGAACAGTGGCTAAACAATTGTGATGATTAGCAACATGTGTCAACTCGAATGGCTCCAGGGCACCTACACAGCTGGAAACACACTGCATCCCGCATGGCTTGGGGATGGTTTTAGACAAGGTGAGTGTTTGAGTCAATAGACTGAGTAGAGAAAATCCACCCTTCCCAATTAGGCAGGCATCCTGCACCTGTTGAGGACACATTAGAGCAAATGGCGAAAAGATGGAGTCCTTTTCTGGCACTGGGACCTTCAACTTCTCCCACCCTCAGAATCACAGCTCTCAGTGGTTAGGCCTTTGGAGCCTGCCCTTGTTCCATCTCTGTTGCTATGGTGTGCTGGTCGGTTTTATGTCAACTTGGCACAAGCTGAAGTCATTTGAGAAGGTGGGGGGGAACTTCAATTAAGAAAATGCCTCCGTAAGATCAAGCTGTACGCAAGCCTGTAAAGTATTTTCTTAATTAATGATTGATGGGGGAGGGTCCAGCCCATTGTAAGTGGTGCCATCCCTGGGATGGTGGTCCTGGGTTCTATGAGCAGGCAGGCTGATCAAGCAAGCCGTGATGAGCAAGCCAAGTAAGCAGCTCTCTTCCACGGCCTCTGCATCAACTCCTGCCTCCAGGATCTTGCCTGTTCAGCTCCTGTCCTGACTTTCTTCAATGACAGACAGTCATGTGGAAGTGTAAGCCAAATAAACACTTTCCTCCCCAGCTTGCTTTTGGTCATGGTGTTTCATCACAGCAATAATAACCCTAAGACGTGATAAAACATTCTGACAAAAGGCAACTTGGGGGAGAAAGGGTTTATTTTAGATAATAATGTCAAGGTGCAGTGTATTGTAAGGAAATTGAGGCAGAGGGAGCCTGAGACAGATGGTTACATCACATTTACAGTTAAGAGCAGAATGAATATATGCATGCTTCCTTGCTTGCCTGCTTGTGCTCAGGTTAATTCTTCACTTCTGTGAGTTCAAGTCCCCTTGTCTAGGGAATGGTGCTGCCCATAGTGGACTGGACCTTGCAATATCAATGATCTTAATTAAGACAATCCCTCATAGACATGCCAACAGGCCAACCTAGTGTAATCTTTCATTAAGACTCTATTCCCAGATGATTCTAGGTTGTGTCAAGTTGACAGTTAAAGTTAACCATCATAACCCTTGCCATGAGACTGGCTTCCCTAGTTCTCAGGATTTCAGTCACAAGCTCAGTGACATCAGCTTTCTAGATTCTCCAGCTTGAAGAAAGCATGCTGGGAGTTCTTGGCCTCTGTATTCAGTTACACTAATTTCCATAGTAAATCCCTGTATAATCTATTGGTTCTGGTTCTTGAGAGACCCTAATATTCCTCCTTAAAAGCAGATATGCCGAGATTATCTCTTCATTAACATCCTCTTTTCCTTAGTAGAGAAACCACTATTTTATTGGCTATTGTATGCCATCACCTCCACTTCTCAATGGTTTTATGACAAAATGGCTGGCAAGGTATAAGTCTTTGGAGTGCTTGAGACTAACCTTTGAAAGGACTTGATATGGTTGTAAATAGACTCTCTCTCTCTCTCTCTCTCTCTCTCTCTCTCTCTCTGTCTCTGTCTCTCTGTCTCTCTGTCTCTCTCTCTCTCCATCTGTCTGTCTGTTGGAGTGTGTGTGTATATGTGTGTGTGTGTGTGTGTGTGTGTGTGTGTGTGTGTGTGTGTGTGTGTGTAGTATTTTGTCACAGCAATAAGTAACTAATGTACTCTTCTATGCTGTCCTCTTTCTGTGCCTTGGAATGTGAATGTGAAGGCAGGAGCTCTGATTGTTATCTTAGATCATGAGGTGCTCTTGAGGCTGGCAGCTGAAGGGTAGTATCTCAAAAAGTTTCAAGTGAGTTCTTGTGATGATAGAACCAGAACTCTAGCTCTGGGCTTGCGGCCTCCTGATTTATTCCTCTTTTCCTCTGTAGGTTGTGTTTGTCTGCAAGCCAAACCTGAGTCTGACGGATGTGATCAGAAAGCCAAGCTCCTGGAGAAACTTGGTCTCCTGCAGTTGGCAGGTGGACTAGTCAGATTCTTTTGATTACACATAATAGATACTCAAGTAATGATGTGTTGAGTAATAAAGTATGTGATCATTGGGCATCACATGAGATCAGAAGGTCAACAGTTCAGAGTTGACTCAAGAGCTCTGTGACTCCACCATGGGCCTAGGCTTTTGTTGTCCTGCTTCTCTTTAACCTCACTAATCAGGGAGAACTTTCCTCACGGCGTCAAAATCCCTGCCCATGACCGCACTCAAGGAAGATGCAGTGCTGGAGGAGAAGGCTCAGTCAAAAGAGTGTTTGCTGCGCAAACATGGAGACCTTAGTTTGTCCTCCTAGAACCCACATAAAAAAAGCCTGTGTGGCTGTGTGTCCCTATAATCCTAGTGCTGGAGAGGTAGTGACCAGAGGACCCTGGCTCTTGCTGGCTAGTCAGTCTAGCCAAATCAGCAAGATCTAAGCCAGTTAGAGACCTTGTCTGGAAACAAATAAATCAGTGAGTGGAAGGCAATTGAGGAAGGCTTCCACACGCCCATTTGCACATTCCCCCCACACTCATGCATAAACACACATACACAAAGGAAGCAGAGGCTGGCCTATCCTTGAGCTTGCTCCATCTCTCTCCCCTCCCCCACAATCAAAGGACTCATATTGCAATACACCTCTAGCAGACCAGGGTCTCCCCTTAGTAGCCAGATCTAACCATTTTTTTCCACATGTATGTATGTGTGGTATGCATACATGTGTGTGTGTGTGTGTGTGTGTGTGTGTGTGTGTGTGTGTGTGTGTGTAAGGCCAGAACTTGATGTTGGCTGTCTTCCTTCATCATTTTCCACCTTATATACTGGGGCAGGGTCTCTCACATGAACCCAGAGCTTATCGATTCAGGCAGTCTAGTTATCTAGCATGGCCTCGGGATCCCTTTTCTCTGCCTCCTGAGTTCTGTGGTTACAGGTGGCATCCATGCTTACCCAGTGTTTGTGTGCATTCTGGGTCTCTGAACTTCAGCCCTTACTCTTGCAAAGCAAGTCCTTCACTCCCCGAGCTATCTCCCCATATCTAGCAATGCTGTCCACTTCTAGACTACATACTGAAAAAGAAACAGGTTTGCCTGATCAAATTAAAACAAACTCAAGTTATTCTTTTTAATATTGTGGTCTTTACAACCCAATAAAATTAGCATTTTAAATTAGGGAGTCAATGACTTTGTGATGGGTACCTTGCATGCTTTCTTTACAAAAGGATTAAGAACTGGCCAATCAGCAGAGACCTAATGAAGGTCAGCAAGCCTGGTGTGCCTTGCCTCTGCCCATGAGGGTGGGGTATAACTGCAGCCTGGGCCAGTGAAGAATACAGAACACTAGCAGGCATAGTGTTCTTGGCAAGTACTGTCCTTACCCCTCACCCCAGCTGCCTCAGGCTGGAGGATAAGCTATGGGGGACCACAAACCCTATAAAATTAACTGTCTTCAACCTTTATCCCCCTCCCCCATCAGTAGGAAGTGAGACTGCCCACATAAACAACCCCTCTTGTAATTTAAAAGGCAAAGACATAAAGTATGCTTTTGTCTTCTAAAATATACTATGTATTGTTTTGCCTTGTTAACAAAATCATATGAAATATGATTTAGATTGGAATTACTTTCAAGAATATTATTTTGTCCCTCTTATTAATCTGGCTACAATGAACAGATCTCCTTTTTCTGCTTTTCCCCGTTAATTTGGCTTTTCTAATTGGTCATTGAGGATGGTGACTGATCCTGGCTTGTTGGGGCACAGGCTTATGACATTCAAGTTGGGTAATGCGCCTGTTCCTTTGAAGCCATGATGTAATGTCCCCATCAGTCTCTTCCTGCTGGCTTACACCAAAGGGGCTATTCATCTTAGCAAACAAACATGGAACCCTGGAAGCATGCGAGCCTTTTCGTGTCTAGCTTGTGGTTCTTAAAACTTCATTCTATGTTGGTCAGGTTTTCAGCATTCTCTGGTAGATGCCTCACACTTGGTAAATGAAATCATAGTAGGGTGGAATATGGATGCAAATGGGATTAGCATAGGATATTTTTATGGAGTACGTAATCATTTTATAAAGCAGGGGCATTTTGTTTCTCGTTGTGAGATTCTACACTACATACATGTGTAGATGAATAGTAATAACTACTTTTTAGTAAATTATCCCTGTCATTTTTTTCTACCTTGTCTGCACATAAGTATCACTTAGAGGAGATTTTAAAATTGCTCCACCCCTCCCTTGGAGACAGTGAGATCCTGGGATGAAATTGAGGCGGTGACAATTATTGAAAAACCCCTGGCACATCGAATCCCCTTATGACTTCAGAGCCAGACAGTATAGGGGATATTTGCCATGTGTGACTTTGGGTCCCTTCTTCTGAATGTCCCGTGCACTCACGTTTGAACACTTGGTCCCCAGCTGGTGATGTTGCTCTGGAAGGCTGTGAAACTTTTAGGAGGTGGCATCTCACTGGAGGAGGTCGTCACTGGAGGGCAGGCCTTGAAGTTTTGAAGTTCTGCTGCTGTGGGATGGTCTGTATGTCAAATTGCTCTGATTGGTCAATAAATAAAACACTGATTGGCCAGTGGCCAGGCAGGAAGTAGGTGGGACAAGGAGAGAGGAGAATTCTGGGAAGCAGAAGGCTGAGGAGAGAGACACTGCCAGTCGCTGCCATGATCAGCAGCATGTGAAGACTCCAGTAAGCCACCAGCCACGTGGCAAGGTATAGATTTATGGAAATGGATTAATTTAAGATATAAGAACAGTTAGCAAGAAGCCTGCCATGGCCATACAGTTTGTAAGCAATATAAGTCTCTGTGTTTACTTGGTTGGGTCTGAGCAGCTGTGGGACTGGCGGGCGACAAAGATTTGTCCTGACTGTGGGCAAGGCAGGAAAACTCTAGCTACATCTGCCCTACTTCCTGTACACTCTCTGCTTCCTAATTGTCGCAATGTGACTAGACAGCCTCCCAGTACTTCCTCTGAGCCTCCCTTGCCTTGGTGGAATGTATCTCCTTAAACTATGCCCCTCCCTCTGTGACGCTGCTTCTCAGTAATGAGGAAAGTAACTGCTACAATCTGGTTATAGATTTTTAAAAACTAGATCCAGCATTTAGATGGTTTTGGGTCATTTTTTGTTACCTATTTGGTAATTTAAAAAAAAAAAAAAGCATTCCTAAGCAGTTACAATCACCCTCTAAATTTCACAGATAGAAGAGTTGTTTCTTGTGCGCTTTTGGGAGCCTGGGTGACAGTAGGAAGTCTTCACCTGTCGTGGATGACGGCTGCAAAGAGGGAGCCCTCAGTGAACCTTCCCCAGACAGTGTATAGCACCTCTCAAGAGCCTGAGGCCACACACGATTAGGGCAATTACATACAAGTGGGAAGAGCACTTGTATGTGAGAAACCAAAGGCCCCCTCCCCCTCCTACGAGGGTGTGACCTAAACAAAGTCCCCTTGTGATTGTGACAGTATCTTGCAAGCAGGCACAGCTCAGTCAGGGGAGAATGAGGGAAATGGTAGTTCCCTCTGAGGAAGGTACTCTGGAGCGCTCTTATAGGTAGTCCCTCACCCACCTCCTGTAAAGCCATCCTTGTTAACATGATTGCTTCTGCAAGCGAGATGGGGATGGATGAAACTGCTATTGGTCTGCTGGTGGCCCCTGGCTAGGGTGTATAGACATCTCGTTTATCTCCCTAGGTAAGGCTCACACAACAGATCTTGTGTGTAACTCTCAGAGCCTTTACTAAGACCCTGAGCCTCCCGTTGGGCGCTGGGGATCTCCTGGGATCCCTCACCACTTCTGAGTTTGGGGTGTTGGCAAGACTGAGTCGAATTCCACGGGCTTTCACCCAGAGGTGATGAATGTATTGAACAAATGTGTTCTATCAGGAGAACAGGTCTGCTCACAGTGAGCCTCACACAGCCTCTGAAGGCCGCTGGTGTTGTCTCTCCTCTGGGGTGTGGGGGTGTGCATGCGGGCACACAGGTGTGAAGTTTTAAACCGGAGCTGGAGGTGGCGAGAAGGAGAAGGTCAATATTTATGAGTGGGTTTCTAAGGTTTTATTTTATTTTTCTTATTTCGACATGTGCCTTCTGGTGTCCAAGGCCCCACGCTTTTGCATTTATAAGCGACTGAAAGCAAAACCTTATTATGGGAAATTAGATTCTTTTGCTTTCACTTAGTTTTCATTTTCGACTTCATAAAAATGGTAAGAAATTCTATCACCAGAGAGAAGGTTTTCACTTGGAATGTTATTAAAACAAATACCCCTAATGCCTCCCATATAGACTGAAGCCTTTTATAAAACTGGATTACTCACCTTCACCATAGCACTTGTGTTTTCTGGAACCTTCTCTTTCGGCCTAGCCACGGAGGACTCAGCCTTCTGTCTGCCCCTGGCGCTGGCTGCAGGCCCCAGGATTTCTTCCTTCCTTGAATTCTTTGCTGTTGGTGGGAGACATTTCTCTTTATGAGCATGGCTAACCTTGGCCCAGAAGCTGCTCCTGTTTTGCTGGTAGTGATCTCACAAGGGAACCTTCATTCTAATTATTTAAGCTGCTTGATGACTCTGTGGAAAATCCCCAGGTTTTAGCCATTCTCAGACTTTGGCATCTTTGCAAAAAAAGTAATTTTCCCAGAGGTCTCTCTGTGGTGTGTGTGTGTGTGTGTGTGTGTGTGTGTGTGTGTGTGTGTGTGGTGTGTTTTGTTGCTTTACACTGTTCATAGACCCTGTCCAGATGAACGGTGCTGCCTGGGCCAAATACATGACCTAGTTTTTCAGTGTCTGGTGTGCACGGGGCTGGGGCTGTTGATCTTGCCTAAGTGGTGAATGCCCATCAGTGTGTCTACTGAATACCCACTGTGTGAGCAGTGCTGAGCTGGCAGCTGAAAGTCGTGAGGGAAGGCTTGGAGACACTGTATTTGTGCTCCGGAAGCTAAGCCTGTAATGGGGAAATGGGATGAGAAACAATCATTAATAAAAACATTTTTAAAAGAAAATACAAGGATGGGGTGCCGGAGAGATGGCTCAGCAGTTAAGAGCACTTGCTGCTCTTCCAGAGGACACACATTCAGGTCCCAGCACCCACATGGCAGCTCACAACTGCCCGAAACTTCAGTTCCAGGGGATCTGATGCCTTCTGGCCTCTGTGAGTGCTTCATGTATCCATGTGAACATGCATTGCAGCACACCCCCAAACACACACACACACACACACACACACACACACACACACACACATACACACACACACACACAGAGAGAGAGAGAGAGAGAGAGAGAGAGAGAGAGAGAGAGAGAGAGAGAGAGAGAGAATTAAAAAACTTTAAAGAAAATGAAAAAGTGGAATGTCATTTAACAGTGCTCTGACTTTGATGGACAGCCCCAGGATGAGATGCCCTGGGAACTGGATCTGAGTGTAAGGACAGAGAGCTACATGGGGACCTTAATCTTAGCATGTGTTGTTTTTTTTTTTTATAAACTTCTGTTATTTGGGGTGCCTTTGGATTTTCTGCTGTGTCTATGTACTTACAATATTACCCATTTTGGGGGGCTTTCTGCTGTATCTAAGTCCTTATAACATTACCCACTTTTTTTTTCTAATTTATTTTTACTTCTTCAATATAGAAAAATAAAACTATAGTCATTATTAAGCATAAATAGGTAATAAGACTATACACACCTGTGTAAACACTGGCTGGCACAATGAAGACAAAAATGTTATTACCTTTTGATTAGCTGTTGTTGCTGGTAGAAGCCTTGAGACCGAGGCTGGTTGTTGTTTTTGTAATATGTGCGTGTGAGTGTGTGTGCATGTGTGTGTGCAAGCACACACACACACAAGCACATGAGCATATGCATACGTATGTGTTGATATGTTCTCCTGTATGTGCACATGGAGACCAGCAATTGACTGAGTGTCTTCCTTCATTGCTCTTCTTCTTAGTGTTTGAGGTAGGATCTCTCATGGGACCTGGAGCTCATCATTTCAGCTAGATTGGCTGGCTAGTGAACTCCAGGAATCCTCCTGCCTCTACTCCCCTCAGGGTTATGTTTAGAGACACTTGACACCACACTTGAACGCAGGTGCCAGGATCCAAATTCAGGTCATCACGTGAGTACAGCAAACACATCACCCAGGAAGCCAAAGCCATAGCCTGAAGCTTGTTCTGTTTTCAGAAAGAGAAATTAACAGCTGGGAGGAGGCATTAAGGACACGCCAGGGCCAGGTTGATGTGGCGTTCTGCTGTGTGAAAGGTTTCCAAGGGCAGCAGAAACAAGACAGATGCTAAATGATGACCAGGTCTTGGACCTGATAAGTATACGTGGAAGGCACGACATAAAAGGCTTCATTTAGCATTTCCATTTTCTCTAATGTTCACTCAAGCCCTAGTTTTTACATTCATGCCAATTTGGCTGGGAAGTTAATGCATGGGCATGGGTGTGGGAGGACACCAGAGGTGTTGGAATGCCTGGAATATGAGCATTCTCTGTGGCATGTTTGAGACAAATGACCAGGACTTCTCTGTGTCCACAGCAGATAAAGTGCCCGCTGTGTGCCAGCTATTGCTCTGAAGGAGTTCCCACCAGCCGGCTCAACCCTCTAGCCACACTATAAACCAGGGGTTACAGAAACTCCAGGGAAACTGTGTGTGTGTGTGTGTGTGTGTGTGTGTGTGTGTGTGTGTGTATGTGTGTGTCGGGGGTGGGGGGGTCATCTGCATTGCATGTGTGCTGTGAGAGCTTGTCCCTGGTTATGTGACAAGTCGACTGGAAAATTCCTCCAGGCTGACCTGTCTTTGGAAATGCTCTAATTTACAACGGTTCTGGAAAAAGTTTCTTTTGCCAACTGTCCCCTTCTTTGTGGGTAGTGGAGTGCTGGCTGGTGTCACCATGCAGACAAGACTGGCTTTGTGCAGCCTTAGTTATGCTAGAGATGGCTTTGCCCCTGTCAGATTATTGCCTTGCTTCCTGGATGCCAGACAGGAGACTGCCACACAAAGCATGCAGCTTGGCACAGCAAGCTGAGGCATTTGGACATAATGTTTGTAGGGCTCTGTGAGTTTAAGTTATATGACCTCAGCTACCTCATTCCTCAGGCACTGCCCACTTTGTGTTTCAAGGCAGTGTCTCTCTCCCTGGCTGGAACTCACCAAGTCCGCTAGGCTGGCTGGCTGGCCAGAGAATCCCAGGGCTCTATCTGTCTCCACCTCCCCAGGGCTGGGATTATACTCACATCTTGCCACACCCCTGACCTTTCATATTGGTTCTGGGAACTGAATTCAGGTCCACGTGCTTGCACATCAAGCACTTTATTGATTGTCTCCTCAGACTCTTATTGCAATAAATCTAATCTGAGTTTTTCTTTTTTTTTTTTTTTTTTTAAAAAAAAAAAGCAAAAAAACAAGAACAAAACCTGTGACTCACACCAAACAGCAACGTAAACAACTTCCGAGCAGCATGGCAGCTGCCTGGCGCCGCGCTGCGCACCCTCCCCTTCCATTTTTTTTTTACAGCTGCTTGTGCCCCCTCTGTGGCACACTTGCTCTTTGTGCTTCTGTTCCCACATTGAAGGGCAATCCCTGTCTCGGGTTCCTGCTTTGCTCCCTCTGTCTCTGCCGCATCCTGCCTGGGGTTCAAATATCCAAATCCTGGAACTACTCCTTGTTTCCAGCAGGGAGGGAATGTGACCCAGTGTCTACTTTCAGTGTCACAGGAGACGTCCCGGTGTGTGCCCAGCTGCTTGCAGATGGGTGGGTAGCCAGGCTCCACCCAGGGGCAGTGTCCTCACCAAAGCAATCCCGCCCATTTGAATTATCACTGGTTGGTTCTGGTAGCACATCAGTATATGGGATGGGGAGGATGAAGGATGCTCTCAACAGACAGCAAGTGTATGTCTAAAGGAGGTTTCCTGAATGCTTAATGGAGAGTTCAGAGTTCATTAAGAAGGACTGTGTTCTGAGAAAGACAAGGACAGGGTCCCTGATATGGTTCAGGAAAGGACGTTCAACCTACATCAAGAATAATTAGGACCAGATGAGAGCCTATTGTACAGATGGAATTGAAGAGTCTGAACTACGTAGGGGACTACAAGAGCTTGAAGGAGAAAAGAACACAGATCAGGACTGGTAGGTTGGCTCAGCCAGCAAAGCATTTGTTTCAAAAGCATGCAGACATGAGTTTGAGCCCCAGAATCCATGGGGGGAAGTTGGGCATGGCGGCAAATGCTTGTAATCAATCCCAGCTCTGGGGACATGGAGACAAGGAGAATCCCTCAAGCTGGCTGCTGGTCAGTTAGCTTAACTGAATGAGAACTCAGATAGTGAGAGACCTTATCTCAGAAAACAAGATAGATGACTTCTCCAGCGATAAACGAGGCTGTTCTATGACCTCCACAGCACATGCTGACACATCTATGTCCACTTGCACACACACACACACACACACACACACACACACACACACACACACACATACACCCCTCAAATCTGGGAGACTGAGAAAGGTACAGTCATTGAACAAGCTCTTTGGTGAGTAGAGTTTGGACACAGACACCTGTGTTTTCTTACACGATAACTTCAGATAGAAAGAGAACATCCCTGAGAAGTGACTGAGAGTCACTGAGCTGCACTCATGGATCTGCGGAGGAAGGAGGTCCTTGTGTCCACAGCAACATGACCTCCATCAGGTGCACTGGAAAGAAAGGTCTTTGTGCTGCATACAGACTTGAACTTGGTCTCCAGGAAAACCTCAGAGCTCGGGAGTTTCTCACAGAGGCAGCTTGGCCCAAGGGGAAGGGGACAGGTGCTCAGAGAGAAGATAGCCTGTGGTAGGCCTGGGTCCTCTGTTCATGAGCTGGATGACGCAGGGTGAGTCCGACTCTCCCTCCTGTGTAGAATGAGGTGAATAATGCATCACGAGGCTTAGCCACCATGTCCTCTGTATGCCACAGAGTGGGTGGATGGTAAATTGTAGCTGACGTGATCGCCAGTCTTCAGCATTCACAAATGATTGCAAAATACAAGGTCCTGTGAAATGTGAATTTAAGTCACAGGAGGGTGGCCTCCTCATGCTTGCACAGACAATGTTTTCAAGTTTGCTTGTCCCCGGGGTCCTAGGCAAGGCAAAATGATCAACCTGCTTTGTAGAGGAAGATCTTAAGGTTACCAAGAGGTGACATTCAAAGCCTATGCTCCTGTCACACCTCAAACCTGACAACTTTGTGAGCATGCTTGAATGGCAAGTTTGAATCTCACTAGCTGGTTGAATATTCTTACCTCCATTCTCCAAATTTTAATTGAAAAAAGGAAAAAAAAATCTCTGGTGACCTGAATTAATTACACCCTCAATGACCACTTTGGTCTGATTCTGGTCGCTAACTCTCCCCTCCTGAGAAAACGAGTCCCCGCCTTGATTGCCCAGGTCTTATCTCTTTGTGCCATTGATCTGTGTCATCCTGGAATGAGTTTGCTGATTGGAAGCCTTGTCCTGCATGGTGCACAAATCCACATTCAACCCTGTCACCATCTGGCCAGACTGTGTGGAAATTAGGAGGGGGAGGGTCAGCCAGCAGTGGCCTTGGCTTGAGCAATTGTGTCGGGCTTCCCTTACAGAGGGCCAGAGCGTCCCTGCCATGTGTACAGCTCACAGGTCACTGGGACAGGTCAGACAAAGGGTACAAGGACCCGAGAACAAAGGCATGTCCCGCATGGATAGCCATTGTCCGCAGTTGAAGCCATCCATCACTCCTTTTCCAGCCTGTAGCTGGATGGTCCAGCTGCCTCTCTTCGAATCTTTTCTTTCTCTCTCTACCCCAGGAGCACGGGATAGCTGTCCTTTCAAAGCCATTTCCTCTTGAGACTTCTGATGCAAAGTTACCACACTGGACTTCCAAGGGCAAGGGGGAACCAACATTTTGAATTCTGTGAGGCCAGCCTCATTTTGGACTCTTCTTTGGAAGTTTTTACATTGTGCTGGATGGAATGGCTGAGCTGGGCTGATCTCACAGAAGTTGCCCACAGGAAACAGAGGAGCTTGAACTCAAGAAGCAATGATTTCGTTTTATTTTTTAAAGGTTTGTTTTTATTTATATGTGTATGTAGAATATATCTGTGTGTGTATGCCATGTGTGCAGGTACCCGAGGAAGCCAGAAGAGGGTGCCAAGTCCCCTGGACCTGGAGTTATCAGTGGTTGTGAGCTTCTGAATGTGGGTCCTAGGGACCAAATCCAGGTCCTCTGCAAGAGCAGCAAACGCCCTTAACCATTGCACTGTCTCCTGCTTGAAAGTTCCCCGATAGCTACAGGGCATGGTTAAGTTGGAGGAACCAGTAATTTACATCAGGCTCCAACCGACAGCCTGCATCTGGCTGCCAGTTGCATGATCCAGGCGTCCCCTCTTCTGTTCCTGATAGGATGAGGTGGGTTCCAGGCTCCCAGGGACACCACAGGGAAACTGTTGGCACATGTGTATCACCTGACCCCTGTTAAGGTGAGATTGCAGAGCTGTTCCTGAATTCACGAGCAAAGGCTGACCATGCTTCAGTTATGACAGACACTCACCATGTTGCAAGGTGACAGGCTAGTTTGGGTCATTCAAATGGGCAGTTAAAGCAGACCTAATGGCGCTGTAATCATACAGTGGGTGTTAAATACCGGCTTGATTATTATGTGAGTGATATATGGACATTCAAACTTGTCATTATGTTTTGGCATTCAAAGAAAATCTCATGAAATCTAATGAGAAGGAACCCAGCGAGAACACCCAATTATCCACTCAGAGGTGCCATGGCTTCCAGTCAGCCCTGAGCCTTGCACTGACTTAGGCATTTTTCTTCCAGCTGTGATAGGAAGATAATGAGTGTATTTGATATCCATAGTAGTTATCATCGGAGACTTTTTCCAGTAGGCACCGCAAATTATCCAGTCTATATTTTTCTTCCTTGGGCATCCTATGGACCCCTGCTAGACACAGTTTGTCACCCCGGCTGCCCCTCCAAGGCTGGTGAAGATAAGAAGAGAATACACATCTGGCTCCCTGAGATAAATGTGTCCTTTGATCTAATTCAACAAGTGCTTCCAGTCAAATATGCCGTGCTTCGTGTCCGTGCTGGGTGTAGAAATGAATTCAACACTGCTTTTCCCCAAGTGTCTCTCTCTTCTCTCATTTCCTTTCTGCACTCTTTCTGCCCCCCTTTCCTGCTCCTCTGATTCTCTTTCTTCTCCTTCCCCCTCCTGGTAATTTCCCTCCTCTTCCTCGCCTCTTTCCACTCACTGTATAGCGCTGCTGTAACTCTCATCATCTACTGTTTACTTGTCGTTCAAAAGTGATGTGTTAATGTCATCTCCATCTTCATCTTAACTGTACCTTAATAAAAACCCCATGACTAGAGTTGGGAGACAGCTCAGTGGATGAAGTCCTTGCCACACAAGCATGAGGACCTGATCCCCACCACCCTTGTTAAAAATCTAGGCATGTGGAATGTGCTTAGAATCTCAGTGCTGGGGAGGTAGAGAGAGGAGGATCCCTAGGGCTCCATTTGACCAACCAGCTTAGCCGAATCACTGGGCTTCAGACCAATGAGATATTTTGTCTAAAAAAAATCCAAAGTGGTAGTGCCCGAGGAATGAAACTCGAGGCTTTCATTCATCCTCCCTGTGTACATGTACACACATGAGCAAACATACATAAAACCATAACTAGATGCCATAATTCTTGCCATTTATTGGATAAAAAGACCAAGGCTTGGAGGACTTGAATCTATCCATGGTAGAACTGTCCTTTTCTGTTTCTCCTTTTCTGTCTAATCAAAAAGGAAGGGTTTAACTTTAACATAGTAAAATTATGTATAAAAAGACAGTTATCAAGCAAGAATTACAGTTGCAATATCTACTCTATTTATAATATCTAGTCAATTTGTATTTGGCAAAATTAAAGAAGATATCCTATCCATCCTATATTTGTGAGTCTAAGGTTTCATATCTAACTTATCTTTTATCATAACTAAGGAAAATTATAACTATCCAGTCTTCAACTACATCAAAGACTTCAGAAGGATATAATATTATCTGAGAAATGGGAGAAGGATGCAAGCAACTTTTGAGAGTCTTGCAAGAGTATAAAGAGACAGCTGGCAGCTTGAACAGTCACCTAATGTTCCTTTGTAAAGTTGGGGCATCTGTCTTCAGCCCACAGGTCTAGAGTCTCTCAGTCACTTCTCTCTGTGTCCTGTAAAATGTCTGTCAGTTTCCTCTGCAAAGCAGGAACCTGGAGGATCATTTTGCCAAGCAAAGTTCAGTGGTCACCTTCCTATAGGTCCTGCATGTCCAGTCAATCAAGCAGTCCAGGCAAGAACAGTTTCTTGCCCAAATGGCTTTTTTTGTCAAGGTGAAGATAAACTCCATATGGAGTGTCTTCAATGACCATCCTCCTCTCTGAAGTAAATCAGTGTTGCCAGGAGCAGACATGTCTCATTGTCCAGAACATCTAAATTTTTAAAACATTTTAAATGCCATATTCTGTAGGTCTTTGAAATGTTTGAAGATTACCTACCTAACTGAATTATATCTATGTATACCTAGAAAACTTAACATGACTATAAGTTTGACTATCATAGAAGACTAATTATTAACCTGTATTTTTAATTATTTATTACAATCTAAATGAGTTACATAAACATAATACCTTAAATGAGAGTAGAAATATATATACATATAACAAAATTAAATTTAAACTTGTATCAATAAACTAAAATTCATAGCAATGTAAAACATTTCTAAACAAGTTGTTGCTCTTTAAAAGTAGGTTCATTAATCTACCCTTTCATCCTATCATATCTATATTCTATTCAATTCTATATCATATCTACATTTCTATACCATATCCCCCTTTCTTCTTTTAGAAAGTGGTTGAATATGACCAATAACAATTTGTAACCAACAACCTAAACAAAGCCAAAACCCACAATCTATTTTTTGGGATTGTGGGCATAGTTTTCTAGGCTACTTCCTACTGGATGAGGACACTATATTCTCATGGGGACATAAAGAAAATTTTAGGATTATGGGATAGTCCATGAGGCTGTATTGTCTGAGCCAGTTGCCTTGAAACTGTTCTGGATGTTGGATCATCTGGGCCTTGGTGTCATCGGAGACCTTTCAGGGGGTCTTGGCTGGTCAAACCTGATGTATCTTAATCTGGAACAAATCCATAGCCTCTTTCTTTCTGTGGGAACAAAAGCAGAGCCTCCTTTCCAAAGCAACATATCCTTAGATCCAAATTTTGAAGTCAAGGTACCTTTAAAATATACATATTTGTTTACCTGAGCAGTCTTTACAATCAAATGTCCTCCTGTGGTTAAAAAATCTCAAAGACAACACAATCCAAAATCTCTGTGTAATATTCATCTTTACATGGCTTATTTTTTATGTTACTTTAATTTCTCTTTGAAGAATTTATTTTTTAAAACTTTCTATTTCTTTACTATAACAGTCTATATTCCTTTTTTCTCTCTCTTTCAAGACTACATACATTTTTACACATATTGTAAACCATTTAAAGTCTTGTTCCATCTGAATCTTCCTTATTGTGTAACTATTGCTTTAAACTGCAGCATTACTAGGGTTAAAATAATAGCTTTGGCTGGTGGCTCCACCTACCTCAGCTTCCCAACATGGCAGAACTATGTTTACCACCAAGTTCACTGTCAACTCTGGGAAGCAATGGGTCTATGTTTCCATCCAGCAGCGTGTAGCCCAAAAACCTTTATTTTTTTAACTAGCCAGAACTATATCCACCATGTAGTGTAACATGTGGCTTGTAGATGCCTCATTCCTGCCATGGTGCAGGACTGCAGCCCATGAACCCACCATAGAGTAGCTCAAGCCCGCAGGCTGTGACTAACTTGAGAGAGACAACTAGGAAGCTGTTTTTAGATCCTTAGCTCCATTTTAGAATCTTTTTTTTTTTTTTTAGAGCTTTCTCAGGTTTTAGGTGAAAACTCTTGACCCACATTGGGCGCCATTTGTAGCTGGAGTTATCCTGTGTCCACCCAGTTCCTGCAGCCGCTCAGACTCAAGTAAACACACAGAGACTTATATTAACTTATAAACTGTATGGCCATGGCAGGCTTCTTGCTATCTATTTCTTATATCTTAAATTAACCCATTTCTATAAATCTATACCTTGCCACGTGGCTCATGGCTTACCAGTATCTTACATCTTGCTTCTCATGGTGGCGGCTGGCAGCGTCTCCTGACTCAGCCCTCTTGTTCCCAGAATTCTTCTCTTTTTGTCCTGCCTATACTTCCTGCCTAGCTACTGGCCAGTCAGCACTTTATTTATTAACCAATCAGAGCAACACATTCACAGCATACAGAACATCCCACAGCAGAACTGAGGTCTGCATGGGCTAAAAGGACATAATTCCCTTCCTCGCCTATCACAGGGGTTGAGGAGGGCACACTAGAACCAAAATCAGGTTAATAAGGCAAAAGCGTAACAAATTTACTTAATCAAATGTGGGTTTTTTTTTTCCTCTTTGAGGGCTCACCACCCAGCTCCCAAATTAATACATGGAGTCTTATTCTTATTTATGAGGGCCTAGTCTTAGTTTGGCTTGTTTCTAGCCAGTTTTTCTAACTTAACTTAAATTACCCTGTTTCTCTTTAACTACCTCTTGCCTCTGGACTTTTTACATTTCTTTATTCTATATATCTTTCTTTCCTTCTCACTCCATGGCTGGTTGTGTGGTTGGGTGGCTGGCCACTGGTGTCCTCCTCTCCTTCTCCTCTTCTCACTCCTCCCTTCTCTCTTCTCTTAAACCTAGATTTCTCCTCCTATTTATTTTCTCTGCCTGGCAGCCCTGCCTAGCCCTCCCCTGCCTAGCTATTGGCCTTTCAACTCTTTATTTGTCCAATCAGATGTTCTAGACAGGCAAAGAAACACAGCTTCACAGAGTTAAACAAATGCAACATAAAAGAATGCAACACATCTTTGCATCATTAAACGAATGTCCCATGGCATAAACAAATGTAACACATCATAAACTTATATTCCACAACAATCAAACTTTTATATAGCACAAGAGCCTTCCAAATGATAACCAACAAGTCCAGAGAAAGCTGCCTTCTTCCATGCTTGTATCTGATGAAGAGTGGGCAGCCCCATAGAAATGTTTGTACAGAAGACTAGGAGGAAAGCCCTAAGCACAGGAGAACTGGCAAGACCTACTGGCTCTGCCTCTCCAGGACCTCTCCGTGTGGCATTCCTCCTAGAGTTTGAGGTGGTATGCCTTTGGAATGAGAGGCTTTCAAAGAAGACAAGGCTGCCTGTCCTCTTCAATGCACGGTTCTCTGGGCAAGCAGTTCTAGTCTTCATGACCCGCCATGGAGAAGAATTCTTGTTCTGGATCACTTTGGTGAAAAAGTGGTGAGAAAAAAGGACCAGACTTTGGGTTGCTCTGTTGAGCCCCACAAGGTTCAAGTCTAGATCTGTTTGATTATATATTCTTCTTTTAGAACCACAAACGCCAGGCTGGAGAGATGGCTCAGTGGGCCAGAGCACGTGCCACACAAAGACCTGGCCTCAAATCCTAGGGCCTATGTAAAAGGGCTGCTGTGGCCAAATATGCACCTGTAATCCCAAAGCTGTGGAAGGTAGAGACAGGAGGATTGCTGGGGTTTGCTGCCTGCCAGCCTGGCTCCAGGCTTAGTGAGAGATGAGGGCCTGTCTCAAAGGAATAAGTTGGAAAGTGGTAGAATAGGACATTGCCCTCTGTCCTCTACACATGTGAAAATAGATGTGCACATCTGCGCACCCATTCATAACACACACACACACACACACACACACACACACACACACACACACCGACAGAGAGAGAGAGAGAGAGAGAGAGAGAGAGAGAGAGAGAGAGAGAGAGATTAAAATAGAGAACTACAAATGCATATTGGCTGCACATGACACCCCATTACTCTCAACACTTATGACAGTTTTCAGGGCCTGAAGAGGAACATGCAGTTCCTAGTGTCGGATGATTGAGCTATCATTGCTCCCAAGGTGCACACTCCACTGTACATATTAAATAACCCCTGAGCCCTTTCCATGCCCTGCTCTCCAGGCCACTGTGTACAACACTCAGACTGATGTCTCTACTGTCCCTATTCTGCCTGTTAGAAGCCACCTCATGCTACAAGGAGAATGTTTCCCGAGGGGATTAACTGAAGGGGATAGGTCCACACTGAAGGGAGGTGCTAGTGTCCCACATGACAGGAATGGCGGGCGGGGAGGTAAAGAAAGCTGCTGAGCTGGTCCCCACTTTTCTTGCCTCACTTTCTGCTATGATGTGAGCCGTTCACGTCTCTGCTGGACAGAGAAAAGCCTCCACCACCACCACAAGCTGACACATTCAGGAGCGACTGGTTACATCTTTTGGGAACCCGCCACCTTTCCTGCATGAACTTGCTTCTCTCTGCCGGCCATACCCCATTCTACAATGGGTTTGTTCCCCGTTGCATAATTGCAACAATAATACCTGACGTGATAATCTTTGCCTGTGTGTCATGACTTCATTCTTCGCCAGAGCACAAGCTCACTCTCCTATACTTCTTAATAATGAGCAAAAAAGTACCCTAGTAACCACGCTTTTTCCCAAAGGAACAGAATTAAGAAGAGTTCAGCTGACCTTGGGGACCTCAGAGTAGAGGAGGTGAGCCTGCAGGCTCCTCTTCTCACACAGTTGGGAGCACATGTCAGGATGCTCGGCAAGCCGTTTCGTCTTTCTGAGGGGAGCATTCATCAGAAGTGGAAGACGTCAAAGCTAGGATGCTTCTCACCAGCAAGTGCAATGACCCTGTAGCTCAGTCATTGCTTGGAAGGTATTAACGACAGAACCAGGCTAAATCTCTGGTATTCAGAAACTGGGTCTACGTCGAGGAGCTGGTCAGAGCTGGCACTAAGTCTTGTTAGTTTATATGGAGTTATAAGGACAAGTATTGCTTTGTGTTTGGTCAAAAAACTAAAATAGAAAGGTAGAGGTTAAATTTAAGACAAAAATCTTGCTCCCTTGACCATAGTACTGCATATAGCTACAGAGGCTGTTCACTGAACAACTGAGTGAATGTCACTCACAGGGTGGATGGGGGGGGCGGGGCATGCTTAAGTTCTTTACAGTTCTTCTGGTCCAAGTAACTTATTTTTCTCTCTTTCTGTGCCTCCCACACCTACTCAGACCTTCTACCTCTCTCGTGGACTTCACTGACTTGTGGTGCAGTTTTGAGTAAGTGTTCGTGTTATATTCCTTCCTCCATTACGTTCACAGGCTTCTGACATAGTTTAAATAAGCGCTTGTATTATATTGCATATTTATTTTCCAAAGTGATGATAGCTACAATAAGCTCCTTGCTTTTGAGGAAAAAATGAATCTGGTGGTGGCTCAGAGCCTGGGGTGTTTTACACGCATTGACTTTTCTGTTTTATTTTGTTGATTTTATACTTTACACGCATCACTGATTATCATCGGAGAAGGCCCGGGGATCCTGCTTTTCTCTCTCTCGGGCAGTTCCTCTGGGACTCTTTGCACTCAGTTGTCCCTTTGCATTTCTGGTGTCCATCCACAGGATGTCATGGTCCCCAAGCCTCCTTCCTGCTCTGTGGGCAGTACTCCCTGCTCCTACAGAGGTTTCGGCCTTGAACTGGCAGTACCAAGAAAAGTAAATATTTGATTTTTTTCCTCCTTGTTCCTGCTCTTCACATCTCCCAGGTGGTAAGAATATCTTTTGAGTGCTAATAATCTAACTCATGGAGGGTGGTCGGGAGGGGATTAGGGTCAGAGAGCTCCTCTTCCTTCCGCTCAATCCTTTAAAGTGAGCGAGAACAAGGAATATGAGAATATGAGCTACCCAGTAAATCACATTCTTCACACCTCAAGGCCACACGGTTACATTATCAGTGGCACACAGTTTTTCCCTAGAGACTTTGTTAATTCTTTTGAAATTTCTCTTTCTTTTAAAAATATTACTAGATTTTAGTTTATTTGTGTGTGTGTGGTTACACACATATGCATCATGGCACATATACAGAGGTCAGAGGACAACTTGCAGGAGGAGTCTGTTCTCTTCACCCATCCAGTGAATCCAGGGCTTGAACTTAGGTCCTTACACTTTGCAGCCATACCTTGACCCCTGAGTCATCTCAGTGGCTCATGAACCAAGTGTCTCTTCAGGGTCAGTTAAGGAGTTACCCCATTCTGCTCTGTAACACCACTGTGTACTGAATGCAGTCAGTGCATTGAAATCCGCAACGAACTTTTACAAATAATGTATTCCACAGATAACTAAGGTCAGGAGTTTGCTGACAGTTGATCTCCAGTATTTTTTCAATTGACCTAAATGTAAAATATATTGTCTACAATTGTTTTTATTTTATTTTTTTTAAGCTTGATTGGGTCAACTTTTCATTATCAGAGTTTGGATTGATTGTTTAAAAATCTGCTTAAGAACTGGAAATTTTCTCAAACACAATGGATTGTGTTGCTGGTTTTTTGTTTGTTAATGCATTTGCGTAAACTGAAACATGATGCTCCATGTTTAAAAATCAAAATGTATGGAAAATAAATTATTTCGATTGTAATGTATTTAAAGATTTTGCAAGTTTTAGTGCTAGTAAAACAGTATTTTCACTGTGGTCTCTTCTTTGGGTCACTCGTATCCCACTGCATCCACTTGCCTGCCATGCGCTTTCTTTTCTCTGTGTATGTGATGCACCTGTGTGTTAGCATGTGTGTGACCACACATGTGTGCAGATGCATGTGTACATAGAGGCCAGAGGTTGAAACTGGTTACCTTCCTTGGTTGTTCCCACTTTGTTTCCTGAAGCAAGGGTTTTCCCTGAACCCCGAGCTCACCGATTTGCCTCGTCAGGCTGGCCAGCTTGCTCCAGACATCCTGCCTCTGCCTCTGGAGCACTGGAGATTACAGACAGCTTGACCTCCACTCCCAGCATTTACATGGATTCTGGGGGTCTAGATGCAAGGCCTCATGTGTGCAAGTCAAGAGCTTTATGCACTGAGCCATCTTCCCAGAACCTAGTCATCGTCTTAATTGAAGTATACACTGGGTTGACATCCACTACAAACAGCACATCATTTATTACTATATACATCAATGAGCATATCATTTATTAATACACACAAATATACACACTTGTATAAATCTTATGTGACCAAGATTGCATCCCCGTCATAATGTAACTAGCATGTGTTATTCCTCTGGATGAGAACTTGTCTCTCAGCCAAATGTTTTATGCCAAATAAAGAGGATAATAAAACCTTGTCTACTGGTAGTGCCTCCCTAATACAAATATCCTGCTATGGTATTACCCATCCATGGAATGATATACACATTTCTGGGATACCTTTTTCTTTTCTGACCCACATGCATGGGAGGGAGAGCTATTGGTTTGGTCTGATAAGATATCTGGTATATACAGTAGGATCAAACCACTTCTTTTCTTGGCCACCCCATTTTAGAAAATCTTGCAAATTCTTACACTCTGTGAGGGAGAAGGCTTTGCCAGCACAAACAAAATTATGATCACTGCAACTGGATCAAGAAGACATTTTCCCTCTTAGATGATAATTAGTTCACAAATTCTCATATTATAGCTCAATTTGGGGCACACTAAACACTCCAAAAATGTTCCTTTAAATTTCCTATGGTGCCTATAGCCCTGATGAAAGAGGGAGCCAGTTGGGGAATATTTTGGTGGAGGGAGATTAGTTCATGGGGAGGCAGTGCTAACCAGTTTCTTCCCCAGGAGAGGTAGGAAGTGTGGTGTCCTCTCTTCCCACATAGTCATCCTTCGAAGTGTCAGGCCACTGCTGGGGGCAGCCTGGGGCTTCTGTGAACAGTCAAATACAGAAAGAAGAGATAAAGTCTTCCTATTAAAACCATTTTTTAACATGAATGCTTTTTATTTTGACCAAATCCACTCCTCACTTCCCCTCCAAGTCCGCCCGGGGCCTTTCTCTGAGCTACCTCTCCATTCCGTGAAACACAAGGTTAGAAAAAGATACAGGGCGATGTCCCTACAAAAGATGACAGACTGCCTTGTGTGCTCAGTAAATGTTTGCTGGCCTTGGGGCAACTGGATGCCTGGTGCCATGGCACAGACAGAGGTCAAGAGCAGGACGGGAACAGCTTGATAGTTGACAAACTGATGGCCTGTACGAAGCGTTATTTGTGAACTGAGACTTTTTTATTTGGCTGTGGTTTATTTTGTGAACGTCAAGGCTTAGATCCTCTAGTAATACTCTTTTAAAGTTACTTAATAAATATATTGGTCATATGTTTATATTTTGATTATTATCTTTTTACCCTTAGAAGACTTCTCTGAGGGCGGATGAGATGGCTGAGGGGATAAAGGCAGATGCTGTCAACCTGGTGATTTATGTTCTATTCCCAGAACCCATGTCAGGTGAAGGGGACAGCGGCCTCTGTGAAGCTGTCCTCTGAGCTGCACACATGTGCTGTGGTTTATGTGTCCATCATACACACACACACACACACACACACACACACACACACACACACGAATTTTAAAAGGTCCTTTGCACCCAGTACAGGGCCTCTTGAAATTTAGGTGGGGTTCCACTCTGAGAGATGAGTCTCAGTGAATTTTTAAAGCCTGTTAAAAATAGAAAGCTTGACTAAAATGTGCCTTTGCCTTGGCGTGGCACCGGAGTCCAGCTTGGTGAATATCCAGTGAAGTTCGGTTTTAATCCTAGGACCTAGAAACGATGTGGCTGTATATCTAGTGAATACCATCTGTCACAGGTGCTCTTCATTGTCAACTTGATGGGATTCAGAGTCAGCACAGAAACACACCTTTGTGTGTGGGTCTGAAGACATTTCCAGAAAGGGTTAAATAAGTAGGGAAGGCCCACCCTAACTGTGGGCTGTACCATCCCGTGGCTGGTGCCCTGAACTCAGGGAGAGTTCCAGCAGCCATCTCCCTCTGCTTCCTGACTGCGGATGCCATGTGACCAGCTGCCTCGTGCTCAGGCTGCTATGACTTCCACACTGTGGAGGACGGTACCCTGTGAGCAGAATACGCTCTTCCTCTGTAAGTTGCTTCTCATAAAGCATTTGGCCTTCCATATAAATTTGTACATTATAAATGCCCCTAGAGTTGTCACAGTCTCTTAAATAAATGTGCTACTTATATGAACCATATATAATTTGCCCATCGGTGTAATTGCTTGTATAGAATTTAATTCCCAGAGTCAGCGAGGTCCGCCGTAGGGAGCAGGTGCCAGAGGAATAGGAAACCCTGGTCCTGCTCATTGTCTTTTTGTTCTTACATTTCACTGAGAGAAGCCTGTGTTATTTTAACCTTCCCTACTGGGCTGGGCTGGGAAGAATTCTTTGAAGCTGGTCTGAACCTGTTTTGTCCTTCCCCCTGGGGTCTCCCACAATTTGTGTTCTCCTGTCCCCCTGGGAGTCCCGATCTGTATGCAATTTTTTTTCCTTTCCCAAGGTTTACCATTTCTCCCTCTTTGTTCCTCCAGACTTTTTTACTTTTATTTGACAAGCCCTCCAGGGGGTAAGAGTGGAAAGATTCAGAAGAGCCTGACTGAAGGCAGTGAGTCTCGGGACAGCTCTGCTAGAGCAATGAACACTAGCATTTTAGGTGCTGAGCAAAAGGCTCCTATTAGGAAACGGAGTCTCCCGGCTGTATTGAATGTAATTTCCCCTTCAAAACGTTTGCTTCTGGGGTAAGTGGAGTTTTCCACACAGAGATTTCTGCTTCTCCATCAGCAGTTGGTGACATCGCTCCACTTGTCTTTGATTACCTTGATACACTCCCTAGTCAAAGAAAAGAGCATTTAAAGCCAGCCATGACAGTGGATGGGTGAGAATCTGAAACCTCCTGCAGATTTAGACTTCAGTGGTTAACTATGTCTTTTGGACTCATACTGGTTTTATGTGGAGAGGGTGGCATGCTAGGGGATTGGAAAGATGGAGAGAGAGGAGGAGGTCACCAGAAGATGAAAGAGAGGGCAAATACCATGTGGATGTCTTGGAGGGTGCCTGACATTACCTGAGGCCCTTTCGCTGAATAGTGTGTGTGTGTGTGTGTGTGTGTGTGTGTGTGTGTGTGTGTGTGTGTGTTCATGTGCGTCTGTACTGATGTGGAGGCCGGGGGATGATCTTAGTCATCAGGTCTTAGGCACCATCTACCTTATTTTTTGAGACAGAGTCTGTCCCTGGCCTGGAACTCACCAGTTAGCCTAGGCTAGCTAGCCAATCCCCCCACCCCCAGGCAGTCCTCCTCCAGCACTGGGGTTGAAGCATACACTACCATGTCCAGCCTTTTCCTGTGGCTGCTGGGGATTGAACTCACGTCCTCAGGCTTGCACACGGACCCACCTCCCCAGCCCAGATGAACAGGTCCCAGGGACCTTTTCACACGTGTCTCACACAGTTTCTATCGCTGCCCAGGCTAGCCCTCACAGGCGCACGTGCAAACACAGGGTCTAAACCAGCTCCACAGAAGGCTCTTTCCCCAACTTCCCCACGTATGTCCGGGAAATGCTCTTCTTCTCTTTGTGTGTGTGGTGGGGGGGGAGTGGGGGGTCAGAGGACAGCTGGCAGGAGTCAGTTCTCTCTTCCCACTATGTGGGTTCTAGGGATAAAGACCGGGTCCTTGTGCTTGGCAGCAAGCTCCGTTACTCACTGAGTAACCCAAATGCTGCATTTCCTCCTCCGTGCTCTTTGGGATCGCTGGCCTCACAATAACTAAGAGCAGCAGCTTGCGATCTGTGTTAACGATCAGCTCTACCCATTTCTGCGCCCAAGTTCTCACTTAAATTTTTTTTTCAGCGTTGAGAGTTAAACCTAGGGCCTTACATGTACACGGCAAACAGTCTCTTGCTGAGCTATGTCTCTGACCCCCATTTTCTTTTTCTTTGCTTTTTTTTTCTTTTTAATGAACTTCCCACTCTAATCCCCCTCTCTTCTCAGGCACTGGCTGGCAAACTGTTTGTTAAAGGAATCACAACCTCTGACCCAGTTAAATGCTTGGAGAGGTAAATAAAGGGAAGATTGAAATCCAGGAAGCTCAGGGCTTAAGCGGCAAGAAGGGTAAACTCAGAGACAGGCTCAGCTGCAAACAGACAGAGGAAGGTATGACAATGAAAGGGAAGAATCAAAAGGCTGTAAATCACAGCCATCGCTGACGGTTCCGTTCAAGCAAAACCCACTTTCTGTTCAGTCAAGGACATGAGTTAAAAGAACATACATATTCAGATTTCATATAAAATAGGTATATGGTGTAGGAGGAGACACTGGCAACTCTCCCCTCAGGAAGAGAAAAATGAAGTCTGAGAATGTAATTGAATATATTCTGGGACAATTGTCACCGTGTCCCAATCACAAAACAAGGTAAGTCCCATCACATACTCCAAAGACCACCATCTGTGGGAGGGTTCAGCCTTGGCCTGGGGAAAGAACTTTCAGTTAGTGTGGAAAAGAATTCCCGGCTGGGCAGTGGTGGGGCATGCCTTTAGTCCCAGCACTCGGGAGGCAGAGCCAGCTGGATCTTTGTGAGTTCAAGGCCAGCCTGGTCTACAGAGTGAGTTCCAGGACAGGCACCAAAACTACACAGAGAAACCCTGTCTTGAAAAACTGAAAAAGAAAAGAAAAAAGTTCCTATCTGAATTCTTAAAGAATGCAGACTGCCTGAGTGGTGGCACACACTTTTAATCCCAACACTCAGGAGGCAGAGTCAGGCGGGTCTCTGTGAGTTCGAGGCCAGCCTGGGCTACAGCGTGAATTCCAGGACAGCCAAGGCTACATACAGAGACCCTGCCTTGAAAAGACAAAAATAAACAACTAACAAACAAGAATGCCAGCCGTCATGAGCCAGAAGTAGGGGTGCAGCTTGTAAATGAAAGGGAACAAAATCCTTCGGTTCTGTGTTAGTTTCTCCCCTGCGGCTGTGGCGGGAGAACCTGAGGAGAGCACCGGAAGGAAGGGTTGATGTTGGGTCGCGGTTGAAGAAGGAGTACTGTCCATCATGGCACAGTCTTGGCGGGGCAGCACAAGGCAGCTGCTCATGGTCCCAGTCAGGAAGCAGAGAGATGAACACTGTTGCTCAGCTCACTTTCTCCTTTTTATTATTATAATAATATAATAAATTATATGTAGCTGGAGAATTTCTCTCCAGCTCCTGCCGCCAAGTCCCACCAGTCCCGGAACCCACTTATAAAATAAACATACAGACTCTTACATTATTTAAACTGCTTGGTCATTAGCTCAGGCCTATCATTGTCTAGCTCTCACACTTATATTCAGCCCATTTCTATTAATCTTTACTTTGCCATGTGGCTCGTGGCTTACCGGTACTTTACATCTTCCTTGTCCTGGCAGTCTTCCCTCTTCTTCCTCGTTTCTCCATTCTCCTCTCTGTTAGTCCTGCCTATACTTCCTGTCTGGCTATTGGCCAATCAGGGTTTATTTACATATAGCGATATCCACAGCACTGTAGTTCCATCTTATCTAGGTCATTATCCCTCATTATTCCTGGACAATATTTGATAACCATTCCTTTGTATATAGTCTTATATTAGTTTAGAACCTTCTTATTTAGACAAAAAGGGGGAGATGTAGTGGGTAGTCATTCCAGCTTTGATCTGGAAGTTCCAACCCCCATTGAGACTCTGGCAACTGTCACGCCTGCGAGGCGGGGCCAGGGGGGTGCCTGGAGACCCAAGATCTGGATGGGCCAGCACTCTTTCTGTTCTGGGACCCTGAATGGTGGAGGTGGACCAAGCAGAGCTCCAGCCAACACCGCTGGATTGCGATACAACTTCCCCAGACCCTGTGACCTACCTATCCCTTAATTTGTAAGTTATACCATTAAATAAATATCCTTTTAACTACGTGGAGTGGCCTTAATAATTTCACCAATAATTATATTATTATCCCTGTGCGATGCTGCTGTCCACATTCAGGGTATGCCTTTCCTCCGTTAACCCAACTTAGGAACTTCCTCCTAGATGTGCCCAAATGTGTGTCCCTTAAGCCATTCTGGATCCTATGAAGTTGGCAATCCGCATGAGCATCACAAGTATGGTCATGGGATCATGACCAAAAGGAAAGAAGAAATCGAAGGTGAGGACTCTCAGATGGTCATCGGGCATGGCCTTCCTTCCCATACCACTCCAAAGCCAGCTGCTCTGAGAAACTCGGGGAAAGAGTGTTGGGACTATCCAGGTGAAACCCCAGGAAGACCTTGCTCTTTCTACTGTGAGAGGGGTTGGTTCTCACGTGCTCGGAGAGGGGTTTGAGGTTCAACCACAGATGGAATCCTTGGTATTACTTAAAGAAGACTGTAGTTCCTTCCCTTGGGGGCATGTCGTTAGAATACACTCATAAACAAGACAGCATCCTTTCTTTAACTGAGGGGCAGAAGGATCCAGCACCCAGCTTTCACAAGCAAATTCCATGTATAATCACAAATGATTCTGACTTTTATTTTTTACTTATACTTTGATAATTTCATGCATGTGTATAATGTATTTTGATATATACCTACTATGACTCTCTCTCATCTCTCTCCCATGGGCTTTATGATGATATTTATAATGTGAATGACATACTCTAATCCAATCAGAAAGCTATTGGTTGCCCCCAGAGCAGTCATACCCCTGTTGCCCCAGTGGACACACCTTATTTGACAGGTTCATACCGACCTTTCTGATTGACATAACAGGAAAAGGTGAAGAGTCATTGGTTTCCTGTAACACAGTACACTGAGGTGGCTTTGTATAGTTTATTCATTATTATGCCTCCACGACTGGATCCATCTTTATCTTGCTCCTATAGAGACACAAAATTGCCATCTCATACACACGCACAAGGGCCACACATCAGCTAGAATAGATTAGACCATGTTGCTGTCAAAATCAGCATCACTGTCTTCTCATCACATGCAAGTTCAGCGTAGTTCACCAAAGCTCTACTACTAATAACATCCTAAGGAGTGAAACCAATGGAGGCTGTGTGTTACTGGGTGCTTCTTAGACATCATGGCTGAAGAAAACCAGCTTTGGAAGGCTTCCAACAAGAATGATAGAACACTTTTACTCTGATTTCATTGGCTAAGCCAAGTCAAATGATTACGCCAAGCTTCAGAGTCGAGCAAGGAAATGAAATCTTAGCATGTACCAGGAAGGGTTAGATGGGAAATACATAGTGAACTGTACCAGTGACTACCAGTACTAAATCGAGCTTGTAAGTCAAGTTCTGTGGAACCATGGGTGAAGGAATAATTAATTTTAGTAATGATGACAGACAAATACAGCTTTCAAATACTTTCAGATGTAGGATTCAAATGAAATTGGAATTAATATTTACACAGATGCCCTCTTTCAGAAAGAGTTTATATTTCTCTGTTTCCTTTTCCTGTTTCATTTTCTCATACGTGACATGTTCTTGTTGTGGTTTGAATGGGAAATGATGCCTCAGCTCGGTGTGTTTAAGCAGTTGGTCCCCGGCTGATGGTGCTGTTTGGAAGTGCCATGTATGTTCAAGAAGTAGAGTCTTGATGGAGGAAATGTGTCACTGGAGGCAGGCTTTGACAGTTTAGAACCAGACCCCACCTGCTGTTTTTTCTTTGCTTCCTGAGTGTGAGTACCATGTGATCAGCCAGCTTCCTGTTCCTGTAACCATGGCCTCTCCTTCTCCTTCTTCTCCTTCTTCTCCTTCTTCTCCTTCTCCTCCTCCTCCTCCTCCTCCTCCTCCTCCTCCTCCTCCTTCTTCCCGTGTTTTCCCTGTTGTGAAGGATTTCATCCCTCCGCAACTGTGAGTCTAAATAAACCGTTTCTCCTTAAAGGTGTTGTTGTTTTGGCCAGGGTATGTTATTACCAAAACAGAGAAATAACCAAGACAGATTCCTCTTTCATTCTTTCTGAGGTTTGAAAGATTCTTGAAAAATCATCATGAACATATATATGTGCTTGCTCCTGTAATGTTGTGTAGATGCCCAGCGGATGAAAGGTTTGAGGCTGTTTGGAGG
Source organism: Peromyscus maniculatus bairdii (assembly GCF_049852395.1). Lineage (NCBI taxonomy): Eukaryota > Metazoa > Chordata > Mammalia > Rodentia > Cricetidae > Peromyscus > Peromyscus maniculatus. The sequence goes on along the minus strand of NC_134862.1, from coordinate 36,605,635 downwards.
AACATAGATAATAATACACCAATGTTTTCTTCTACTTGACAGGTTCTGAAATTTTTTTTATTATTACGGACTCATTCAAAGATGTGGAAGGAATATATACCATTAGCCTACCTTCACTTCTGTTGCTGGGATAAGATACTCTGACCAAGAAAAGCAGCTATTCAGAGAATAGATTTATTTATTTATTTATTTATTTATTTATTTATTTATTTATTTATTTATTTTAGCTCACAATTCCACATCTGTTTCTTTTTTTTTTTTTTTTTGGTTTTTCGAGACAGGGTTTCTCCGTGTAGCTTTGCGCCTTTCCTGGAACTCACTTGGTAGCCCAGGCTGGCCTCGAACTCACAGAGATCCGCCTGGCTCTGCCTCCCGAGTGCTGGGATTAAAGGCGTGTGCCACCACCGCCCGGCTCCACATCTGTTTCTTGTGGAATTGACAGCAGCAGGAGCTTAAGATGACTGGTCACATGACATCCACGGTCAAGAGTAGAAAAGAATAAATACATGTCTGCTCACTATATATACTTGAAAGATTGGGGAAAGCATAAGAAAAACATAATAAGGGCAAATAGTATGCATACTTTCAAGTCAAAAAGAGAAAAGACATAAATTACATAAACACTTTACATATTTATATTAAATATTACTGGGTTCAATACAATATATGGTGACTTCTAAAGGTACATGAAGAATAATGAGGCAACCTAAATTAGAGATAGTTGAGACAGGCCTGGTGAGATGGCTAAGCAGGTAATGGTGCTTGCTGCTAAGCTTGAGACCCTGAGTTCAAGCCCAGGACCCATGTTGTGGAAGGAATAAACTGACTCTCTCAGTTGTTCTCTAATATCCACACGTAGGCCATGGAATGTATGTACCCACATGCATGAACAAGCACATGCTCACACATGTAGGCACACACACAAATGAATAGCTAAATCAACATAATTTAAAAAGATAAAAATGAGGCAAAGTAAAAATCAAGTAATTCAAAGGCATATGTGTGTCATAGGGTTGTTCTCTCATAAGGATGTACTACCATAGTGATACACTACCATAGTGACAAATGATCACAAGGTTGTACTATCACAGTGATACACTATCACAAGCTTGTACTATCATAGGGATACACTATCACAGGGCTGTACTATCACAGTGATACACTATCGCAGGGCTGTACTATCACAGTGATACACTATCCCAGGGCTATACTATCATAGGGATACACTATCACAGGGTTGTACTATCATAGGGATACACTATCACAGGGTTGTACTATCATAGGGATACACTATCCCAGGGCTATACTATCATAGGGATACACTATCACAGGGTTGTACTATCATATTGATACACTATCACAGGGCTGTACTATCATAGGGATACACTATCACAGGGTTGTACTATCATAGGGATATACTATCCCAGGGTTGCACTATCATAGTGATATACTATTACAGGGTTGTATTATTACAGTGATACACTATCATAGTAACACTATCACAGGGTTTTACTATCATAGGGATACACTATAACAGGGTTGTGTTTTCACAGTGATACACTATCACAGGGTTGTACTATCATAAGGATACACTATCACAGCGTTGTATTATCACAGTGATACACTATCACAGGGTTGTACTATCAGAGGGATACACTATCACAGGGTTGTGTTATCACAGTGATTACACTATCACAGTGATACACTATCACAGGGTTGTGTTTTCACAGTGATACACTATCACAGTGATACACTATCACAGGGTTGTATTATCAGAGGGATACACTATCACAGAGTTGTGTTATCACAGTGATACACTATCACAGGGTTGTACTGTCTGTCATAGGGCTATATATATAAGCAACTGGTAAAGCACAGATATAAGGCTGATGGAAACAGCACTGATGATGACTGGGTAGAAGGGCTTTCATGTGACTGAAGATGGCTTGCGACAGTGAGGACCGGTAGAAACCAGCCTACGTTTCAACTCTGATGGTTAGTAGGTAGATCCTTAGAGATGGGTGAGAGAAGGGATCCTGAAACCAGACTCAGCAGGAACCTATTTTGCCCCGTGGCCCGAATCATAGGAGATCAAAAGAAAGGTGACTTTGTTATTATTGTAGAAATTGTCCACTTGTAGGACAAAAATCCTTTACTTAGTATAAATAGTGTGTACAACCAGGGAAATGGATATATAAAAAAAAAAAAAAAGTAGGGATGAGGAGCCGGGTTGGGACGTAATTGAGTGGTAGATATACGGATGGCCCAGTAATCTCAGCAAGTATGTGGCAGCTTCATGTAAGACACGCTGACTTTCTTAGGGGTGTGGGTCGATGGTTCTTGATGGATGTTGAGTGGATGTGAATGGCTGGGTTTGGGAAAGGCAGACTGTGAGATGAGAGGCTTAGAATTCTTGGCATTACCAGAAGATGTTGGTTACGCTGCCTTATCCCTGCACTGTCCATCTTACAACCCTGGTGCCTCACAGCGCCACCTTGGATACTGCCTCAGTAGTACAGGACCACTTTTCAATTTTTGCCAGAGGCCTAGTCTCCCCATCTGATTACTGCCACCCCCCCAAGAAGTACTAAAGAGGGAGATCTTTACAAAACAATTAGCTCTGAGTTTGACTTAATGACATTCTGGGCAGGTTATCCATTTCCCAAGAAGGAGAGCTCCAGAAGTGTAGCTAGAGTTTTCCTGCCTTGCCCACAGTCCAGACAAATCTTTGTCACCCGCCAGTCCCACAGCCGCTCAGACTCAACCAAGTAAACACAGAGACTTATATTGCTTACAAACTGTATGGCTGTGGCAGGCTTCTTGCTAACTGTTCTTATAGCTTAAATTAATCCATTTCCATAAATCTATACCTTGCCACGTGGCTGGTGGCTTACCAGCGTCTTCACATGCTGCTGGTCATGGCGGCTGCTGGCGGTGTCTCTCCACCTCAGCCTTCTGCTTCCCAGAATTCTCCTTTCTCCTTGTCCCACCTACTTCCTGCCTGGCCACTGGCCAATCAGTGTTTTATTTATTGACCAATCAGAGCAATTTGACATACAGACCATCCCACAGCACAGAAGAGATCCACAGGCAGCAGAAGCAATGGATAGATGTGTACCTTTGAACTCATGTGATAGACATTGCCACCAAACCCTAGAGTTCTAACTAATGAACGCTTGTTATCTCACTCGATCCCGTGGGTGGGTGGACATACTGAGTCTCAGAGTGCTTAGCTGATCCAGGCAATGAGCTGGTGGCTGGAGTGTGGTAACCCCTACATGTCTGGTTACGAGCTTTATGTCATTATAAAGAGACACATTTAAGAGTGGGGCGTGGTGAGAGACATTTTGAACACTTTGTTTCTTAAATCTTTTCGACATTCTTTTAATGCTAATTTGTAAATAAGTCTTGCTAATATCGGGCAAGGTGAAAACATCCATTTTAATATAAATTTTTTAATTTATTCTTTGGGAATTTCATATATGCATACAATGTATTTGATCATATTTGCCCCCTACTCTCCCATCTAACACTTTCTAGATCATCCCCAAGGATTCCTCCAAAATTCATATTCCCTTTTTTTTCCCTTGTAAATAATGACTGAACTCAGTTAGTGATGTTCACATACCTCTGAGTGTGGGGCTATCACTAGGGCACGATCAGTCCATCAGGAACCACACACCTACAGGAAACTGGCTCTCCCTCCCCAGTAGTCATCACTGTCAATAGCCGCTCAGCTAGGGATGGGAGTTTGTGAGCCCCTCCTCCATCCCCGCCGGACTCTTGACTGGCTTGATGTTATGCAGGTCTTATGCAGGTAACCAGAGCTGCTGGGAGTTCATGAATGAAGCAGCCCTGCCACGACTAGAAGACACAGCTTCACTCAGGCCCTCCCAACCTCCGTCTCCTAGAATCTTTCTGCCTCCTCTTCCGTAATGTTCCCTGAGCCTCGGAAAGAGGCTATGCAACACAGATCATTCATTTATTATCCAGCACTTCATGGACATTTGTCCTCTGTACTTTGACCAGTTGTTGTGAGTCTCTGTATTAAGCATTGTCCATTGCACACAAAGATGCTTCCATGATGAGGACTGAGAGCTGCACTAATCTATGGGTAAAGAGAGATGTATTTAGAAGAAGTTTGGTACTGTGTCCATTTAGAAAAGCAAGAGTATGTTCAACCCTAGGAAAGCGTTGCCCTTTTCACAATCTTGTCTAAACTAAGGAGTCAAATTCATGTTTTCATATTTTCGTTTCATTCCTGTGTTTCATCATTGGACCTAGAATCCAAAATTGCTTGTTTAAATACTTTGTGTTCCTGTGTGTTTGTGTGTCCCTGTGTTCCTGTGAGTTCCTGTGTGTTTGTGTGTTCCTGTGTTTGTTTGTTCCTGTGTGTTTGTGTGTTCCTGTGTGTGTATGTGTTCCTGTGTGTGTTTGTGTGTGCATGGAGAAGCTAAAGACTATCTCAGTTACTGTTCCTCAAGTGCCATCCCTTTTTATTTTTTGAGATAAGTCACTAACCTGAAATCACCCATTTTTCCTAGGCTGGCTGGCCATGGGCCAGGGGCTACCTGCCTCCCAGTGCTGGAGTTAGAATCAGGCACCACTACACCCGGCTTTTCACTTGGGTTCTGGAAATTGAACTCAGGTCCTCATGCTCACAAGGCAAACACTTTCCTGACTGAGCTATCATCCTGGCTTACTTGCAAGAATACTTAGGTCTCTTGTAAAGAGTTTGTTCCTAGAAAGTGAACCATCACTGTTGATGATGATGGAAAGTAGATCCTGGCCATTTATCTTGCAAAAGACTGTAAAAATAGAACACTGATAATTTGGAGCCTGCCAAATTATCTTGCTGGTTGGAATGGTGTGGCAGGCATGAGCTGGTGTTTTCCTTTTTTTTTTTTTTAAGTCATATTGTATTGGGGCTAGAGAGATGGTTCAGCAGTTAAAAGCACACACTGCTTTTGCAGAAGACACAGGTTCGGTTCCCAGAATCCACACTGGGTAGCTCACAATTGCCTTTAACTCTTGTTCCAGAGGATCTGATACTCTCTTCTGGCCTTTGTGGGCTCTGTGTTACTTTACACAAACCCACACAGAGACACACATAGACATGTACTTTAAAATAAAAATAAATCTGTAAATCACTTTGTACTCTGTAAGAATCTCTTTTAGAGTTCATAGATTTGAGTTTAAAGTTTTCATTAGTCCATTTCTGTCTAGTCATAGCCAGAGCAGTGACTCTCCTAACAGAGGCTGAATGATCATTTGTCTTTCTCTTGGGTAATGACATTAGCATTGCCATCTAAAACATGGGCACCGAGTAGTTACATCCAAAGCTGTGAATGGAGTATTCTCCCTTTGGCAGGCACAGGTCCTCAGGGCTCTGAGAACTGGTAACAGAGAACCACATGTCACAGTTGGATTGTGCCTTGATTTGGCAATGGCTTGTGAGTCCCTAAAGCTCCAAATGTCCCTTGTGTCACCGTGTGTCTGCGTGTGACTAAGCTTTGGCCACATACTGGCTCTAAAGAACCCTGTGGAGTAGCTGAGAAGACGGCTCCGTTGGTATGCACACCTAAGAACCCAAGTTCAATCCTCAGAACCCACAGAAGAAAAAGCCAGATGTGAAGGTGTGGACCTGTAATCCCCGTGCTGGGAAGACAGAAAGAGGAGGATCCCTGGGCTCACTGGCCAGCCAGCATAGCCGGTTTGGTGAACTCACAGTGAGCTCATGGCGAGACCCTGCCTCAAAAAAATAAGGTGGAGGCAGATGAGATGGCTCAGTGGGTAAAGGCACATGCTGTTGAGCCCGATGACCTGTGCTTGCCATCCAAGACCACACATCCAAGACCACTGAAGTTCACATGTACACAGTAGCATACATGTGTGCACAAATGCGCGCACACACACACACACACACACACACACACACACACAGTAGACAATGAAGAAATAGCTCTTTGGTTCTCCCAGTGACTACCTCTCCAGAGTTGTTCTCATGAGCAGAATATTGTTGTTGTAGCTCAGGACTTGGCAGGATTCAAAACCCAATATGTAGCTATTTCTTAGTCATCTAGGGGGATTCTGAGCTTGAAGTTGCCCTGATGATCCTTGGAATAAATGATGTATTCACTGGTCTCAATCAACCTCTATGCCAATCAGAGTGGAAAAGAGGAATGTGCCTGCTGTAAGGGGAGAAAGACTTCCGAGTCTCATAAAAAGGCAGAGAAAGAAACGCGAACTTCAAAAGCAGCACAAGCAGAATGTTCTGATTGCATTTACCGTGCTTGTTACAGAACACTTGTCATTGATTTTCTCGTCTCTTTGAAGGCGAAGACCAAAGCTCTCTGAGCTCCCCAAAGCACCTGTCTCCCTGTAGAATAGATGTCAATGAATGTTTGCACGGTGACCACACTAATTCCCTTAGCAGGGGGCAAAAAGCGCAGCGTGGAGTTTGTCAGGTTTTTGAAAAGCTGTGATGGTTAGTTTGAACTGACAACTTGATACAGCCTGGAAGCACCTGGTAAGAAAGTGGCAGAGAGATGTCTAGATCAGGTCAGCCTGTGGGAAGGTCTACAGGGGATTGTCTTGATTGCCCTAATAGATATGGGAAGACCCAGCCTGAAAGAGGGCAGCACCATCCCCTAGTGTGGGACCTTGGTCTGTATAGGGTAGAGGAAGCTGGCTGAGCACTAAGCGTGCATGCATTTGTTTCTCTCGATTGGATTGGATGTACTATTGTTTCAACCTCCTGCTCCCGAGACCTCCCTGCTAGGATGGGCTGTGACCAGGAACTGTGAGCTAAAATAAACTGTTTTCCCCCTAAACTGCTTTCTATCAGGGCATTTTATCACAGCAACAGAAAGGAATCAAAGAAGAATGTCCTGGAGGAATTGGCAGGCAGTGCTGAATTATGGAGAGAAAGCTTCGGCACAGAAAGTATAGACTCAACTGAAATGTGCCACTGAGAAGTACCAGATATTTAGAAGAAAGCTGAATCCACATTGGCTGGAGTGTGGAGGACATGCCTAGGTCCTCGAGCTTCCGGCTAGCATAAAGCTGAGCATGCATCAAGCCTCATTGTCCTATTCCATCCCTTTCTTGAGGAAGAATCTACAGTACATCCATGTTGTCTTCTGATGTCAGCCATACATTTGGCAGAGTAAGGCAGAGAGAGTTGAGAAGAACCAGCGGAGGTTAGTGGTGCCCACGGCCCGATCAGGCAGAGCCAGCCTTTGACGCGATGACGGACATTGTCCTCTGAGGAGCGCATGCTCCAGAACTGCGCGTTTGAGCTACAAAACTGTTCTTTAAAAATCTCACCATGGCCTGGGGAGACAGCTCAGGGGAGTGAAGAGCTCGCCGTGGGAGCATGAGGACCTGTGTTCAGAGCCCAGGTGAAGCAGAGTTCTGTAGTGTTCGTCTGGAATCCCAGTGCGTACCTGTGACCTCAGTGTTCCTTCAGGATACTGGGAGGTGGAGACAGGATGGCGAATCCCCAGAAGCTCACGGGCCAGTTCCCCACTGTGATAAGCGGTGAGAAAGCAAAAATGAGATATGGTTGCAAACAACGTGAAAGGCGAGGCGAGGGCTGGCACTTGAGACTGCCCTTTGACCTGCACTCATGGGCTGTGGTACACGTGTGCCCACACTGGCATAAATGTGTGTGAACAGACAGACTGACACAGAAAGTTTTTATTGAGAGAGAGAGGGAGGGAGGGAGAGAGAGAGAGAGAGAGAGAGAGAGAGAGAGAGAGAGAGAGAGAGAGAGAGAATGAGCTCAATGCCTACCATGTTTTGGGCTGGAGTGTGTATGCTTGTTTGTGGGATGTGCCTAAACTATCAGGGAGAGAGCCACAGTGGGGACATGCCCAGAGACCACATGTGCTCACCCCGAAATTAGACAGAGCTGAGGCCAACTTTGTGGGTTTAAGCAGAACCCTGTCATCTCATCTGGTAGATTTCAGAGCACAAGTCTTTTGTATTTTCTAAACGGATGAAATTTTGCTTTTCTTCCTAAGTGGGCATAATTTCTCCACAGATTAAGTGGGGCACTCTGTGGCACTGACCGAAGCTCTTTGTAATCTCCTCATTGTCATTCCCGAGGTCATTTCCATCGCTGGGGAGTTTCTGAGAGAGCCCTGGTGAAGAAAGGGGGGCCCCGTCCTCAGGTGGCGTCCTATAACAGCCTCTCACTGCTGTGCTCCTAAGCTTGGAAGCACGAGGCTCCCCTTCCCCATCTATTGATGTCCTCTTTGCGAGCATTTATGCCTTCGTTGTTGTCCCTGTATTGAATTTCACACCCATCTCATCAAATCTTTGTTCACCCCTATGATTATATATTGTTCTTTCTTCTCACTCATTGTTCAGGTTGTTGTTGTTTTTTTTTTCAGTACAAAACTGATAAATAACCAATGAATAATTTCATCGTTTATCTTTTCCAGATCACTTTACCACCTCTTCAACTTACCACATTTGTTAAAGATTCCCTCTAGCGGCCTGAGGGATGGCTCAGGGGTTAAGAGCACTTGATGCTCTTCCAGAGGACCCAGGGTTCAAACCAACAGGACCACAGGGGATCCAATGCCCTCTTCTGGCCTTGGAGGGCACCCCACACATGTTGCACACACCCCATACATGTGCATCCACATATGTGCATACACCCTCCATGTACAAAAACAGCTCTAGCTTGTCTGGGCTTGCATTTCAGCTTTCCTCACTCCCTTCTTTCTTCCTTTGTGGGGGACCATCCCACCCCCACTTTTCCCCAGGGCACTCTTGAGTAGGAGCAGCAGGAAATATTAGAAGTATAGAGGGGATAGAAAATACAGGATAGCCTCAGGAGGGCCTGGATCCTAACCCATTGGACCCTGACCGTCTCTGCCAGAGGGCTTTTAAAGGAATGCCAAGGGGTGGAGCAAAAGACCTCTTCCCAGCACAGCCAAGTGCAGACCATCTCAGACACCTGGAACTCAGGCCCATGGTCCAATCATCCTCTCCATGCAGACCTGCTCGGTAAAGCCATGAGGAACCCTAAATGGGCTCCAACATTCCTTTCTTCTTTCTGTGGTGAAGAAGTTCCATGGTCTGTTTTCCCTAAATGACTCCAAGGTGCCTCCCAGACACGACAGGACAGAGGCACACATGACATGCAATAGCACAGAGACTAGCCTCATGCATAGGTTCAAGAACACAGGGTCCCAGCACTAAGGGAAGTGGACACGGTGTCCCGTTCTTAACCAAGAAGCGATTTGCAATTAGCATCAGCTGGCGAAGAGAAACTCGGCCTTTTCCAAAGGCGTGTCACTGGGTATATCCACTACACTCCAGGGCAGGCCCCGTGCCCAGTAGTAGCTGACCAACACAGAACAAACTCCATGCCCCTGCATGCCCCGCCTCCCCATGGGCTTTTGGTTTCATTTTGACTGTTTTCATCTTGTTGGTTTCTGTTTATTTGTTTTGGTTTTCATTTCTCTCTCTCTCTCCTTCTCTCTTTCCTCTTTCCCCCTCCAGGTGTGTGTGTGTGTGTGTGTGTGTGTGTGTGTGTGTGTGTGTGTGTGTGTTTTGTTTTTGAGAAAGGGGGTGAAGAGAAAATCCTTAAATTAGGTGGGTAGGGTCTGGAGGGGTTCGGGAAATGAAAACCTGAGAATATATATATATATATATATATATATATATATATATATATATATATATATATATATATATATAGTGTGTGTGTGTGTGTGTGTGTGTGTGTGTGTGTGTGTGTATTCAAGTCCTCATGACTGAGCCAGAACATGCCCACTGAGCCATCCCCACTGAGCCATCCCCTTCCTGGCTTTTTTTTGGGGTGGGGGGAACTGATTTGAGTTATGCAGCCAACATATGGTAGCAGGGAGAGAAGAGAATCCTCAGGGCATGGTTACAATAGCTTTCCGTTCAGAGTCTTTGAGAAGAGCTTGTGGGTCTGACCTGTCTTCCTGTTGGCAGCGGTTATCCAAGACAGTGGCGGAAGAGAAGAAGAATTAACACAAGGACAGGGCTGTGCACTGGGAGGCCCCCGTGCCTTGGCACCTCAGCACTCGGACACAGGTATAACCATGGCTTCTCTGAGCAGAGGACTCTGCACCTCAGACCAGCTGAATCGCTTGCCCACAGCTGTCAATGGCAAAGCAGACAGTGACCTTGGGTGCCTAACTGTGAGTCCTTCTGCTGTAAGCGATTGTTTGGGCTGGAATGGAAGGTTGCTTTATTTTTTGGTCACGGAGGACAGATATAGTGGAGATGAGGTTTGAGGCGGTTGGTCAAACTAAAAAGATGTCTTGAGAGAAACTGGGCCCCCAATCTCTCTCTTCTGTGTTGCCTCCTCTTCCATGGATAACTAAGTCTAGGGTTGTCCTAGCCCCATAGGCTAGTACCTGTGAGGGACTGATTCCCTCCGAAAGAACTAAGTTCTCTAGGCAACACATGCCTATGAAAACCCATAATCCCAAGACAACATACTTGTATGTTCCTTGTAAATATAGTAGGAGCATTGCATGCACACACACACACACACACACACACACACACACACACACACACGTACACAGGAGTATATGTATGCATGCTCATGTGAACATGTTTGTGGGTATGTGGACATGTTCATGTGAATATGTGCACATCTATGTGAATGTGTGTAGAGACCAGAGGACAACCTTGGCCTTCTTCCTCACTTGCTCTCCACCTTGGTTTTTGAGATACAGCCTCTCACTGGCTTTCAGATCACTGATTAAACTAGAGTGTTTGTTGGGCTGGTGCTCTGTCTGTTTATCCTCCTCTTTGCTGGGATTCTTTACTGAGTTTTTTTTTTTTTCTTTTTCGAGACAGGGTTTCTCTGTGTAGTTTTGGTGCCTGTCCTGGAACTTGCTCTGTAGGTCAGGCTGGCCTCAAACTCACAGAAATCCACCAGCCTTTGCCTCCTGAGTGCTGGGATTTAAGGTGTGTGCCACCACCACCCTGCTTGTGCTGGGATTCTAAGCATGGGTTTTTCACATGGGCTCTCAGGATTGAACTCAGATCCTCACTGAGTTAGCCATGTCCCAGGCCCTGCTAGATCGTTCATACTGGTACTCAGCCTAAACAAAAGGGTTTTACTTTATCCAGTGTCCCGGTCACCTTTAACTGTCAACTTGACACAGCCCAGAGTCATCAGCTTAGGGAGCCTCAACTGAGGAATTGCTCAGATCAGATTTGCCTGTGGGCGTGTCTGTGAGGGGTTGTCTTGATTGTTAACGGATGTGGGAGGGCTCAGCTCACTGTGGTGGAGCCTCGACAGGTGGCCCTGCACTAAGAAAGCCAGCTGGTTCTGAAAACCAGGTTTTAAGCAGCATTCCTTCATGATTCCTCCTGCACTTCCTTGGCTGGGAGTGAGTTCCTTGGTCAGAGACAATGCTGTATGGAGTAGCAAGCAGCCCTGCCTTCCAGTTCCTGATGTGACTTCCTTGGATAAACTGTGACCTGGAGGCGTAAGCAACTCCCATAAGTTGCTTTTGGTCAGAGTGTTGATTCACTGCCACAGAATGAAATAACCAGGATCCCCAGTACATTTTAGCAAAACATCTTCTGGAGTTGTAAGACAGTATCCACCCAAACAAGCCAAGAAAAACCTTTAAAACACCTCTATCGAACTGGACCTCTTAGAGACCTGTGTCGGGAGGAAGAAAACCATTCCCAACTGCTGGAGAAAATAGCAGACCATTGGGGAGGTGATGAGGGGAAGCCAGAGTTGAGCTGCTCAGCTGCTTGTCCCAAAGCTCAGGACAGCGGCTGCTGTGAGTCTCAAGAGAGCGGTGTTGGGAAGCCGGAAGGCCTCCATTATGTTATTGTCACTGCAAACGTCAAGTCCAGTCTCTGTGCCCCCTTTTTTCCATCTTTCAAATCTGGGTAATCATGGTACCCATGTGCAGAGAGCTAATTCACCCCAGGACGTGGCCCAAGACCCATCAACACAGACACAACCATGAGTGGCCTGTCTCTTAGACATTGCTGACCTGCTTCTCGACAATGCAGCGACAGGGACTTTGGAGGCTGTGAGGTCTCCTCATGATTGCCTGTGGCAATGACTGGGGAGGTGTGCTTGGCAAGGACAAATTCCAAAGCTGTGCACTCATCATCTTGTCAGTTGACTTTGGTGAACTCTTCAGTGGTCACGATCCCATGGAAATTGTAAGACTTTATTTGATTACAGCAGCTGCACTTGTGTGTAGTGAATTGTCTTTGGCTTTCCAACACACTGGTGAGTTGTTCCTTTGCACTCTGTCTTCTGAAGCACTTCTTTTAGATGCAGGGACTTTAAAACACCATCACTGAATGCAAGGGACATTCAAAGTCCCCCTTTGTCACTCTCCCCTTCCCTCTCTCTCCTTCCCTCTCCCCCCTCCCTCTCCTTCCCTCTCTCTTTCTCTCCTTCCCTCCTCACTTCCTCTCTTTCCTTCCCTCTCCCCTTTTTTCTCTCTTCTTCCCTCTCCCCTCCCTCTCTCTCCTTCCCTTCCTCTCCTCTCTCCTTCCCTCTCCCCCCTCCCTCTTCCTCCTGCCTTCCCCCCTCCCCCTCCTTCTCTCTCTCCCCTTACCTCCAGAGTTCCCCAGGTCAGCATCTTGTCCTTACTCAGGGCCTTTGGCCTGCATCAGCATCAAATCTTGGGGTTAAAGAGGCCACCAAAGAGCCGATTGGCTTTTGTCTCCTGGTCTGCTTTTGACAGGTGGGGAGTTGAAGGGAGAAAGAGATAGAGCAGGGTTAGAATCTCTGCTCTGCCAGCTTCTAGAAGTGACGATGTGAACAACGCTGACAAATCTTTATCCCAGTTTATAAATCTGCAAACCGAGGATAAATACTGCTTACCCCTCAGCATTTTGTGAGGATTGAATAAAGGCAAGACAAGTAATGTCGAGAACAACCACTGTCCTGGTTAATTTTATTAAACTTTTTTTTGAGAATTTCATATATAAGTACTATATTGACATCATTTCCACCCCTCCCTCTTCCCTGGCCTACCCCCAGTGACATCAAGGCTGCACCTCCTAAGTCTCCCCACACAGTAGCTCCAGCTGAGGACCAAGTGTTCAAACACCCAGACCTGAGGAGGCCATTTCATATTCAAACCACCACACTGGCCAACCAGTCTAACCATGTCTGTGAGCTCTGGGTTCATCAAAGGGACCTTATTTCCAAAAAATAAGACTGAGAGAGACTGCGGAGATGATTCATTGATCTTTGGCCTCTACAAGCACATACACATACAGGTATACTTGAACATAAACAGGCCAAAACAAAGTAGGAACATGTGTAGCAAAAGAAAGCATACAAACAGGACTCTGTCTGTCTGTCTGTCTGTCTGTCTGTCTCTCTCTCTCTCTGTGATTATTTTCTTGCTTCTAATGTTCTTTTAAAAATAACAGAATCAGTTAAACCCTGAAATTCTCTTTCTGGAATGCCGATCTGTTTGCTTATTAAACACTTATGTCAAACATTTAGAAGTCCAGGTAACAGGCAGGCCCAAGATACCAGAGACAGGAAGTACTTGACACCTGAGACCAGAGTTCCTCTCTTAGCTCTTCTGTCTGCCTTCTGATAAGCCAAGGGAGGCTGCCATCCAGGCGTCAGGGCAGGCTGTGGAGAGCACTCCAGGGACCCCGGCTCCTCTAAGAGCTTGAGAGCTGCTGGAAGTCACAGTGGTGGGTTAGCCCTGCCTTCGGGTTTGGGGTCCAAAGTTCACGTTGTCTAAGTTAATTTCAAAAAAGAAGATGGCCAGTTGTTCATGGATCTCTCTGTCCTTAACACAACTTGGTGGGGGAACTGACTTCATGGGGACAAAGATTCTCTGAACCCATCTGATGCACCAAGGTAAAATGCTTATAGCACATAGAGAGCGTTCCTGACATCCACCCACCATCCTCCCAGCAGAACACTGACTAAGACCAAATTATGGAAACCGCTGGCCATGCAACCTGTACTAGGCTTTTCCCTGTTTTTAAATCACCCTGTGTTTAATGTCATAGCTACTATTCCTCTCAGGGGCAGTTGCCTGTTTCCCAGTTCCAAAGCAAACTGAAATCCCAGGGCCCCTTATTCAGTTAAGAAGTCAAGAATGGCAAGAGGAAGGGGAAGCGTGATCCTAATTAGTCTTCACAATAAAAACCCAAAGTCAAATAACAAGGGTGAAAGCTGAAAGGTCAGAGAAGCAGAGCAGCCACAGTTACTTCTTACCTCTATGACATCTCAGACTAAAAAGGGGGCTCCTGTTTTTAAGAATCCTCAGACTGGCCGGGCATGGTGGCGCACGCCTTTAGTCCCAGCACTAGGGAGGCAGAGGCAGGTGGATCTCTGTGAGTTCGAGGCCAGCCTGGTCTCCAAAGTGAGTTCCAGGAAAGGCGCAAAACTACACAGAAAAACCCTGTCTCGAGAGAAAAAAAAAAAAAAAACAAAACAAAAAACAAAAAACAAAAAAAACACACATCTCTCCATCATTAAAAAAAAAAAAATCCTCAGACTGAATGGGCAGGGGAGATCCTGTCTCCACCCACTTTATATTCCTGTCTCCACCTCCCTGGTGCTGGGATTAAAGGCGTGCACTACCACCACCCAGCTCTGTTTCTCTTTTAGACTGGACCAATCTCCTGTAGCCCAGGGTGGCCTTGAATGCCTGATCTTCCTGCTTCTTCCTCCCTAGTGCTGGGATTAAAGATATGTGCTACCACTGCCTGGCCTCTATGGCCAACTAGTGGCTGGCCCTGCCCTCTGATCTCCAGGCAAGCTTTGTTTGTCAGAACGCAAACAAAATATCATACCACAGGAAGGCCCGTGAGATGGCTCTGCAGGTACAAGTGTTTGCCACTCCTGATGACCTGAGTGGAAATCCTGGTGACTTGATCCTGGGGACCCACAGGGTGGAAGGAAAGAACTGCATGTTGTCCTCTGATGACCTGAGTTTGATCCTGGGGACCCACGGGGTGGAAGGAGAAAACTGACTCCTGCAGGTTGTCCTCTGACCTCTACATGGGTACACATATACACAAAGTAAACAAATTCATGTAACAAAACAACCCTGTCAAAAGGTAGCACATTGTTAGACACACAAGTCTCTGCAGAGTTCTGCAGGACTGGGAAGATCCCACGTCCATGAAGCCAGCCTGGTCCTCTCTCCCAACCTTCTCTTTAGCTTCCCAGGGAGCTGGGTTTCGCCTCTGAGCGGTTCAGCAAGCCATCCTGAGCGGCAGGCACATACATCACCCTTCCTCATGTTCTGTCTTGTTGGGAACCACAGACAGTTTTATTAATAGGAAGAAAAGGCAAAGGAATGAGTGTGTCAGTGTTCCCCGGCTCACATTTTCCACAGAGAGGCAAACTCAGGCTGCGTGCCTCCTTCTGGGTAGTCCACTAAGGGCAGGTGTTCGGAAGGAAGATCAGCAGGGCAACCCAGGGGGCCTGGGCTTTTTACATCGGTAAGCCCGGGTGAGCTATACCCCTGGGGAAGGAAACCAGCAGTCAAGAGAAACTCTTCCACTTCCTTCTTTTATGTGACTTATAGCTTGCTTTGTCGTCATTCTATTTTTGAGACATTTTATCTACTTATCGACTGTTCAGTGTCAGAATCTGCCTAAACTGGCATTTTTGAGTGTTTTCTTTGGAGTGTTTAAGAGAGTGTATACTCATATAGGTGCGAGTATATGCATGTCCACGTCCATGCAGAGGCCAGAGAAGGAAGTTGGGGGTCCTCCTGTATCCACTTCTACCTTATTCTGCTGTGGCAGGCTCCTTCACTATAGCAAGGCTTCCAGCCAGCAAGCCCCAGGTTCCCTCCTGTGGAGATGAGAGGCGTGCACAATCACACCTGGCTTTTCATGTGGGTTCTCAGGATTTGAACTCAAGTCCTCACACCTGCCCAGCAAGTGTTCTTATCCACTGAACCATCCATCCCCCAACCCCCTTTCAATGTTTTCAATTCTAATCAGGCTTGTAAATTCTATGTGGTGACGATGATCTGCTTTGACTCACAGTGAATTTATTTGAGGCTGGATCTAGCCGAGGCCATCAACCAACCAACCAACCAGCCAAGAGAAAGAAAGACAATGAGCAAGTACATATTACTCACGGACAATATTTATTGTAGCATATGGCTAACATATAAGGATGAAATAGTACCACGCATCTCAGGGGCTCTTGGAGAATGAAAATTACTTGAATTAAGTTTTCAGGCAAACGGAATTATGCATATCTACTCCTGTAAGGCTATACAAAAATCAGTGTTTGTGGAGAGCAGAGCAGGGACCCTAATAAATCACCCCTTTCAGAAAGAACTCTCCTACCTAGAGGGATTTCCCCCTCGTTTTGGCTTTTTCAGATGAATGAAGAATTTTCTCCACAAATTATTAATTATTCCAGCTTGCCTCTAGAACTCCGTTCCTTGGAGTTATGTAGGAGTCAGAGCTATTCAAACCGCCGCTTTTGATGAAGTAATCGTCCGCTTCTGGGGCCTCTTTTCAGCTGCCCTGGGCGTGCTTCCCATGTAAACGACTGCCAAATAGATTCTTTCGACATTCCAGCCAATTAAAATACATTTAAAGTGCAGCTGGTGGAAAGGCAAGCCGGGGGATCCCGATCGCGAGGAGAACGTCGTCGGGGCAGCGAGATAGAAAAACAAACTTTGGGGCCCCCACAAGGCAGGAGAGAAGCCGGCAAGGGGAGCTCCCTCTCCTGCCAGCCTCCAGCCGGAGATGACACCTGGGTCCCCACCTTAAGAGACACCGAGGAGGGAAGCCTGTGTGGGAGGGTGTGAGTTTTCCTCTGGTTGCCTGTGGAAGCTGAGTGTTGGCCTGGTGCCCAGTGTGGTACTGCATTCAAACACCCACAGAACACAGGCGTGTTTGTTAAGCAAGCCAGTGATCAAAAACTCCTCCAGGAAGATCCGAGAACCCCCAAGAGCCCTCCTGGGTAGCACTAGGACTTTGCATGGAGTGAGACAGAACGCTCGCGCGCTGGCTGAAGGTGGCAGAGCATCCGGCTGACCCCGTCTGCTATGCCTTTTAGGTAAGGAGAGAATTTTTCTTTGCTTTGCTTTCTGCCCCGCCGCGCGTGAGTGAGTGGATGTTGATGTAGAGAATCAAGGTCACTGGGCTCAAGAGGAGCATTACAATGGTCTGGAGTTCTGGTTTGCAGGCGTGGGCGAGTTTTCTGGAGGACTCTGAGGAGCCGCTCAGTGTTAATAGTGTAAATAGATCCAGGCATCGCCCAGCACGTGGAGGCTGCGCTGGCGCTCACCATGGTGCCTTTGCTCTGGTGTGGCTCCTTGTGGTTCCTTGTTCCTTTCTTCCGGTACTCGCTTTGCAAGAATCCAGGTGTGTGGAGTTCGACAGTGAACTGCTTCCTCCTCGAAACCTGTAATTGCCCGTCTAATGGCTGTTTGAGTTTTAGCTCTATTTTTTTCCCCTGTTGCTCCCTTATTGTGCTATCAGCCCCACACCTGTACAGTCAAGCAAAGTTTGTTTGGTTGTTGTTTTTCCTCCTCGGTTAATATTCTCTTCCTAAAGAAAAACCAAAATGTTTGGAAATGTCTTGGTAAATCCTGATTTTCTTCTGCGAAGTTTCTTAACAGGACTGTCCTTCAGCTCACTATTTTCTCGTACTTCAAGGAAACACATGCAGCCCAGATATCTTGGCACTGTTGTTTGCTCCATCCGTCCCTAGCTCAGGGGTCCCGTGCCCCTGCCCAGCTTACACACCAGAGAACACTGAGCAGATGTCTAGTTGAGCGCTGGGCATCAATGCCCACCCACCGGTTGCCAGATGCAAGATGTTCAGGCTTCTGGAATGTTTCCTATGCCCGCGTGTCACAGTTGGCCCATCCTGCCTTCAACTTTGTTCACCGTGAACAAAGAATCTCGTACATTTCACGGTGAGGGATCATGTTGCAGCATCCTGAGCGCCGTTAAATGTGCTTTATTAATCTCTGACGTGCCAGTAGCTCAGAGACCATGCCAAGTAGAGACTTTCCAATTTTTTTTTTTTTTTTGAGCTACCTGCTGCCAAGATAAACCGTGGTTGGCTCGGGAGGGGTATTTTAAGGGATCTTGCAACAGCGACGTTTTACCCATTAAGAGTGGCGTGAGTCAGTGAAAGAAATATTGAATAGAAGGGATTTCAGGAAAAACCTGACTCAGCTCTCGGCCTACTGAACGGACTCACTGGAGGGAGTCCATCCTCTCGTACACACAGGACTCTGTGCTCCTGGCGGGCAGAAGAGCCGCTTTGCTGTGTGTGCACATGGAACTGTGTTCATGTAATAGGTGATAAAGACAGCTTCCCTGCCTGTGGCAGTATCAAAGCCTGGAGGGAAAACGAGGCTACGTGCATGATCTGTGCCTGCCCCATGCAAGAATTTCAGTACCGCCCCCCATGCCCACCCAAGTTGAGAGGCAGTCAATGGCCTCAGAAGTCCATTTGGATCCCAATCAACTTTGTGATGAATAATGGGATGGCAGACCTGGGGCTATGGAGTGGCAAGGTGACATACAGAATTAGTTGAGCCTGGACTTGGTTGGCAGGTCCAGAGAGTGAGTGGCTGGCCTCTTCAGGCTCTGAGTTAGATCAGAATGAGGGGTACCAGGCTTGTTCCTGGAAGGTGGGGTGAAAGACATATTCCTGGGCGATTCTTCTTTTAGATATATGTTCCATAAGCAGCCACTTCTTCAAGAGAAATAATTTTATTAATTCGTACAGACATGCAGTGTACATGATCATCTTCACTCCTGCTCCCCAACTCCTCTCAGCTCCACCCCTACTTCCTGTCTCTCCTCCCAAACACATGCCCACGTTTTAAAGAGAGATTTTGTTTTTATGCATATAGCTGTTTTCATGTACTGTGTGCACCACCTATATACCTGGTGCCCACAGAGGTCAGAGGAGGACATCAGATCCCCTGGAACTGGAGTTATGGATGGTTGTGAGCCACCATATGGGTGTTGGGAATCGAACCTGAGTCTTCTTCAAAAGCAGCAGGTGCTATTAGCCACTAGGACATTGGTCCAGCTTCCACCTCACTCCCCCTCCCCTTTCTTTTCAAAAAGGTAACCTACCAGATTCAGTTTGGACTGCCTGTGTACTCAGGGGCTGTCCACTCGAGCAAACCTGACCTACCAGGGGCCACACCTAAAACACAAACAAACAACAAACAACAACAAGAGCACAAGTCTTCCTCCTCCAAAAGCCATTATCCACCACTAGCTCTTCAGTTAGGAGCGGGGGTGCCTGAGTCCCTCTGTCCCTCCATGCTGGCATGTTGGTTGGCTTGGTCTTATGTGGATCTTGTGCAGGTCCACACAGCTGTTGTAAGCAGCACAGCTGTGCAGCAGCTCTGTCATGCCCAGAAGACAGTTCTGGCATGGTCCACCCTGACCTCTGGCACCGACTGTCTTTTTACTCCTTCTTCCTCGATGGTCCCTGAATCTTTGAGTGCAGTATGATGTATGGGTGTCCCGTTTATGTCTGGACACCCCACAGATACATATTCTCTATAAGCAGAGACTTCTGCCAAGATTGCTGGGAAAGCCTTGACCAGGAGCTGGGAGGAACTCCAACTGCCTTTCTGAAGGAGGGACCAAGACACAAAAATTTTAACCAATACACCATGATGAGAAGGATCATGGGAAAGACAGCACTTCCACCAGGCAGGTGGTTTTATTTTCTTTAGGCCAAGTCCAGTCTCCTTCCTGTGGCTTAATACAGAGTTGACCAGCTACAAATCAGGCCAAAACCTGCCCACTATGTGTCTGTGTAGATAAAGTTTTATTGGAAGACAGCCACACCTGTTTGTTGACTTACTGTCCTTGGCTGCTGCTAAGCTGTTCCAGCAGAGTTGAGTCATGGTGGCCACACAGAGCCGAGAAATACGGACTATCTGCAGAAGTCAGAGGCGAGAGAGGCCTAGAGAATGATGCTTCCTGAGCTACCTGTGGTCTAGGACTAGTCTTGTTTTGAATTTCCATTCTGTCATGGGTGGATCATTTTATAAAATGTGATTCAAGTATTGCTTCAGCACTGTGGTACTGTGAAACTGCCGTGGAGTCTGTGAGTATTCTCTCTCTCTCTCTTTCTCTCTCTGTCTCTGTCTCTGTCTCTGTCTCTCTCTCTCTCTCTCTCTCTCTGTGTGTGTGTGTGTGTGTGTGTGTGTGTGTGTGTGTGTGTGTGTGTGTTGGGGGTGACTTTGAAGTCTTGAAGTCTACCCCCACTTCCTGTTCTCTCTACTTCCTGTTCTCTCTGCTTCCTGTGTGTGGCTGATGTTTGATGTCTCTGCCTCCCGTCAGGCCGGCCTGAGGCAGCTGCTGCCATGTCTTCCAGTTGTGATGGACTGAATCCCCTCAGCAACTGTTAGCCTTCCTTTCCTGACTTGTTTTCTCTCAGGGTGTTTTATCCCAGCAACAGAAACGTTGTAGGGATCAGAACTCATGTCCTCACACTTGGGAGGCAAGTCTTTTACCCAGTGAGCCGTCTCCCCGGTCTGGGAGGTCTTGTTCTTGGTTTTGGCATGATCTAGTGGTCACCAGCAAGTTGTACACAGACTGGCATGAGTCCGTGTGCCAACTTAGAGCAACTCTAGGACTGTTCAAGGTTCTGCGGTCATTGTCCCCAACCATGCTGTTCCATGCACCAAGGAATAAATCCAGCAAGTTTTTCTCTACTTTGGGGCCTTAGTCATTGACGTTTGCTCTGTGTGGGCTTGCAATCATGAGAACCTGAGTTCAGACTCTTGAGCCAACACAGAAAACAAGAACAGCTGGAAGTAGTGAGGGACACCTACAATTCCAGTGCCAGGATGTGGAGACAGAAAGACTCCTGGGGCTCACTGGCCTGTCAGCTTAGCCTACCTACCTACTCTACCTACTTAGAGTTTCAGGCTAGGGGGAGACCCTGTTTTAAAAATACAAGGTGGATGGCATCTTATTAATAACAGCCAAGGCTGTCCTCTGGTCTCCACATGCATAGGCACATACAGCTAGACACACACACACACACACACACACACACACACACACACACACATACACACAAACACACATATAAGTACATACAATTTAATACATACAAGTATACAATTAGGCCTTTTGACCACTTCATCTCAAGAAAATTCCTCTCATCTCACAGTTTTTCTTTTTAAGATTTAAAACATTTATTTTGTATGTGTGTGTTTATGGGGGATCGATTGTGCCTTGGCAGATACATGGAAGTCGGAGGACAATATATGGGAGTCAATTCTTTCCTTCAAACATACAGGTCCCAGGGATTGAACTCAGTTTGTCAGGCTTGGCCGAAAGTGCCTTTATCCACTGAGCCAGCCCGTTGCCCCCGCCCCCCCATTAGTTTCCCCCCCTGTCTCGTTACTATCAATGTCCCCTTGTTGCTACTTCCTTGTCTTTTTATACACCATTCTGTGTCAGTCTGACTCAGTAATGGACACCACCATACCTTTGGGCTTAAGTGGAAGGGAAGACTTTTCTCACTGGTTTTAGGTGGCTTAGAAAGACTCGCAGAAAGAACCAGGCCCTGGGCAGACTTCCAAGGGAAGACCTAGCTGGGCACAGGCTGAGAGACTCTGCCAGCCGGACTGTGTTAGCACCACAGCTGCCCCCACAGCGACCTCCAGGGTCCTCCGCTCTGTGTCCTCTCCTCCTCCGCTGAGATAAATGCTTCTGTTCGTGAGTCCCTGCTGTGAGGCAAAGCGGCCAGAACACAGTACTGTGACCCTGGTGCTGTTTAAGGGGGCTCCTAGGGGTTCATTTGATTGAAGGCCACACCTGCAAAGAGATGCCCCGCAGGGGACAATGGAACTGATGGTAGGTGAGGCCTTCTAGGAAGTCCTGAAGTTACTGGTGACATAGTCCCATGGTCTCTCTTCCCTTGTCCTGTCTCCATCTCCTCCTTCTCTCTTCTCTTCCTCTCTCTTTTCTCTCACTCTCTCACTTCCGTCTCTCTTCCCTCTCTCTCCTTTCTTCTTCCCTCTCCCCTCCCTCCCCCTGCTTTCTCTCTCTCTCCCTTTCTCTCTCACTCTCCTCCTTTCTCTCCTCTGTCTCCAAAGCTGTCAGATAAATACACTTCCCTTTGTACGCTCGTTTCCTCTGCCGTTCCTTACAGTAGACTGAAAGTCATGTGGCTGTGTGGAATCTGCCTCCCGAGGCTCTAAGGCTGCTGTGGTCTCCTGGATACAATGTGCATCGCTGTAGAATTTAGTCCACAAGGACTCAGGAAATACCGGACTCAGTACCTTCAACTCGTGGGACAGGGTAGCGCAGCAGTATGCTGGAGTCACAGAAGCAGGAGTATCACCCAGAAAGCTGATGGCTTGGCCTACATAGCAAGACCTTTCCTTAAGAAAACAACAACAACCAGGAACAAAAAGTTAAAAGAAAAATCCTAACAATAAAAATTAAACTCAATTCTAACATCTTAGTTTCTTTTAGTCTCCGTATTAGAATGACATCTGGAACCTGTCTGCTCCCTTCCTGGGAGTCAGTCTCTTTTAGGGGAGGGACCCTTGCCATCCCTTTACCATCCTAGAGGAGAGCTCAGGTCAGTGTCTAACCTGTGTATACATGCACAGTGGATTTCTTTTATTTTATTTATTCTTCCATAGTTTCACGCACATATAGAATGTTCTAAGTCTTCCCATGACCCTCTCTTCTCCTCCATTCCTCTCCCATTAAATCTCCAAAGGGTCCTCTTCCACCTTCATGTCTTTTTTGGTATGCGACACTGCAATTAGTGTTGCTGATGTGACCCTGGGTACGAGTTATTTACTTGAGCAAGGATAATTTACCAGTGCCCTCACCACTGATGAATATGACTGCCCCCCCCCCAGCATGTCACAGGAAGAGGGAGGGCCTCATGAGCCCCTCCCCATCCATGATGGAATGCTGAAGGACTTGCCTTGTTCAGGTCTTAAGCACAAAGCCAGGGCATGCAAGGAGGACTCTATTCCTGTGGATGCGTGCACTGGTGAAGAGCATGCTCCACAGAGGTCTGTAACTTGCAAGAGGTTTCACACAAAAGGATTTGTATATACCATCCAGCCATAGAAAGTCTCTGGTAGGAGATGGTCCTATATGGCCGATAGACTCATCTGGGAACTGTACCTTGGCCTGCAAAGTTGACATCTATCCACATAGGTGCTGCTAATCAGCCTGCTCATGGATAGGCTACTTGGGGTGCTAGATGATGTAATCATTTTCTGGGGGTTTATCATAAGCCCTGCACTGCACCACATCGACACACATACGCTATACTATTTAATCTACACAAGGTCATGGGTGGAGTAAGCATTAGTATTTAATAAAAGGAAGTAGAGACCGCCGGGCCAAATAGCTTGCCTAAGTGTGTGGTGGAGTTAGATTTAATCCTTTGACCTTCCCAACCCGGGAGTCTAAGCTCCTAGCCTCTAGTTTAACCCCACTTGTAACTTATTGTTCCGGATGTCGGCCAGTCACCTGAGACTTCCCGTTCAGTTTCCAGCGTAGTGACGTTAATCTACCACTTTAATCTACTTCATACCTTAGCAAGGTGCAGCCTGATCATGTGGGCTGAAGTGGCAGAACAGGGCACTGGTGACTCCTGATGACCCTGCTGATACCGGCAAAGAACGTGTGAGTCTGTAGGTCAGGTTCTAGAAGGGGTAGGAGAGAATCTGATTTTAAAGGAGTCAATGACTGGCAGGCACCCTAGATGCTGGAACACCCCTCTCATCTCCATCCCTGTGCTAGATGGTAGATAAACATCTTCAAGTCTTTGGGTTCTGTTTGGTTGAAATTCTACATTGCATAACTTCCTTTAAACTCAGCGATGTTGATAATAGTGCTAAGGTAGGTTTATAAAGTGACTATCTTTTTCCCACTCTCTCTTTGTTGGGTGGATGTTGAAAGCATCATATATTACATATACGTTGCTATGCTGTTACTTTTTCAAGAAGAGTTAAGAGAACTGGGAATGGTAGATAGTTTCCCTATGTCTGTGCAATCTAGTAATTCAGAAAAAACAAAAAGTTCAGTTGATTTAGTTTTATGAGCTTTATAGGTCACCTTCTTAGACTGTCTTCTCTGCCTTTTACAACTATCCTGTATGGCAGGAAGGGCAGGATTCTATACAAGAGAAGGGAGAAGCTTTACATGTCTTTATACTTAAATATAGATGAGATCTTCTACACTGACATATTGACCAACATCTTATATATTGATCAGGATCACAGAGAAGGGTGAGGGGTGAGGGTCTGAACCCTCATTTTCCAGAGGACCCCAGTGAGTTGTGACTATTGGTTTATTGACTGTCCAACTGTCTTATTCTTCCACATCATTCTGTTCTGCCTAGAAGGTCATTCTGCGATCCGGTCCTGACCCATCTCTAATGAGGCCAGTGGGCAGAGCCTAAAGGAGGACTCAGGGCCAGCGGGGAGGCTCAGCTGGTAAAGGACTTTCAGGGAAAGGACAAAGACCTGAGCTTGGCATCCAGAATCCACACAACACTGGCTGTAATCCCAGTGCTGGGAAGGTAGAGACAGGAGGATTCCCGGAACTCTCGCCAGTCAGCCTAGCTTATTCCATGCCCCAGGCCAATGGGAAATCTGTCTCAACAGATTAGGTGGACAGTAGAGGTACTCTTTCAGTCTGCACCTGTATGCTCTTACATATGTGCGCTCACATATGTGAGCTCACCTACTCATGTGAGCACACCAATACACACGTGTACACACTCAGACTTACAAAAGGAAAGGTTGCAGTTAAGACACCCCTGGTTATAACCAGAAGGTGTGGCTTAGAGTAGGAAGAGAGAGAGGAAAGGAAGGAAGGTCTGAAACAGGGATATAGCTGCAAAGGCCACGGGGGTGGTATAAATAAAGGCAGCTACCAGAAGAGAGAAAGAAGTCAGCTGTGTGACCATCAGAACTGCCACTAGTCCTCGGGGGCAGGATGGCGGGGACTGACCTCGATGAGGTGATCTGAGGAGAAGGTCAGCAGGAGGCAGTCCAGATGCGGCATCATTCTGGTCTGGCATCAGCGGCATAATTGTTGAAAATAAATTGAGTCTGCATTTTTAAACTTTTAAAAATTATTCAGGAGAAGCTAGATCTTGTAGTTTTAGGTAAAATCTGCACATTCGAAATGCTGTTACTAGTGAAGAAAGTGATAAAATATTTTGTAAACAAACATATATGGAAATGCCAGCCGAGCCCTCCAAAACTGCTGGCTTGTGGTTTCTGATGAGTGTTTGCTCAGAGAGCTTATTGTGAGCTTAACTGAGGGAATTCAGTTTCTGTTCCCTTGATATCCCAGTTACAGGGAAGTGATGTGTGTTTGTGTGTGTGTGTGTGTGTGTGTGTGTGTGTGTGTGTGTGTGAAAGAGAGAGAGAAAAAGAGCAAGCGAGCAAGAGAGAGAGAGAGAGAGAGAGAGAGAGAGAGAAGCAGAGACAGAGACAGAGAGAGAGCATGATATATGTGCTCAAGTATGTATATACTCACATATGTATGTACTCACATGTGTATGTGCATGGGGCATGTGTACGCATATGTGTGAACATGTGGAAGACAGAGGTTAAGCTTTGT